>NC_088980.1:67949565-68284005 GCF_963932015.1 Anas acuta
AGTGCCACATGGAGCAGAAATTCCCTGTCTTTCCTTTGCCAGCCTGTCAGAACAGTGATTAAGTGGACAAAGGGATTGATTGTTTTTTAATGAAATATTCTATCTGGCAAAAATGAAGTTGGGCTCACTGGAGACTATCCACGCTTTCAGTCACTTCTTCAGAAATTCATGAATAATTTCTCCAAGAAAGGAACATTTTTATTTTTCTAAAACCTGAAATGTGTTCTTAAATATTTTTGATATTTCATCCACAGTAGCATTTTGTTTAACAAAACAAAACAAACAAACAAAAAACACCTAACTGAACATAATATTTGTGGAAGGAGCAGAAATGTTACATTTTGCCTTGAATGCAACACGTTAATATTCAGCTAAGTGTTATCATAGTTTTTAATTGTTGAAAAGAGTTGATTTTTTTTCCCCTAGCAGTGTCTATTCCTCCTCAGCCTTCCGTTCATCCAGTTAACCAAAAGACCAGTTATTCACATAGCTCTGCCTCTAAGTCATGCAGCTATTAAAAAATAAAAAAATAAAATCATCCATTTATGCCATCATAAAAAAGTCTAGATTGGAAGATACCTCTACAGATCATCTGGTCCAATCTTGCATTAAATTATTCTTAGTCTAACTTATGTCAGGACTTGTTTGGCAGTCACAGGGGCCATTTCAAACTTATCAAGGACTGTTAATAAAACAACAGCTTCAAGCCTGTCCAGAAACCTGAGAAAAATTGAGCTAAACCTTCTGGTACTTCCTGAGCTAATATTCCCCATCCCCAAGTGTAATAATACTTCATTAAGGAGGGAAAGGGAAAAGCCAACTACATAGATGTAGCATTGCATGATTGTAGTAGTAACTGATAGTATTTCACAGTCTGAAGTGAAGACTAGGTTATGAATAGTTTGTCCCTTCTTGCAGCAGTGCCCTTCATGTGGTTTGGGTCCAACAGAGCCCAGGGAACCTGTTCCTTCAACCTGCCTGTCTTTGCTTTGCTTCATCCTCATAGTTGCTTCTATTTCAGCTTGCAGCAAAAATGCATGTGAAAACTACCCCCATCTAGTGTGGTGCTAACTCGATCAGCTTCCTTTCTTCTGCCATTAGATCTCAGGAGACACTGTGGAGTTAACAAGAGACGTTTTAAGACCAAAGTCTTTACCCCATCTCTGCTGGTTCCTAGGAGGCAAGGCTTAACGCCACCCTGGAAGCTCCTGCCCTAGGTGAGGATTACCACATGTACATGCAAGGCTTGTTACCTCAGCCTGTAAAGCGACAGCCTTTTCTACACTTCATGCCAGGTTTCCTGAAGGGAAATGCTTGCCAAACACAACAACACAGCCTGTGTAAAATAAACATATTTTACTCTACTACTGTTTCCATTCATTTTTTTCTCCACTTTTCTTCCCCAGATGCCAATAAAATACACATCCTTTTAGGATTTCCTCCCCTCCACAACCACCAAGTTCTCCTTTAGTTCTCAGACACCAGGCTGAGATTAGGTTACTTACTCAGTGTGGAATAGCAACTTTAAAGATTGGTGTTAAACTGCAGAATGCAAAAGCAGTTATAACCTTAAGCACACAATTATTTAATCACAGCATTTAGCAGATTACAGGTTCAACACACTACATAAACAGGCTGGATTTTCAGGCTATGTACTTGGAGGCAGGGCATGAGATGGCATTGCCTTTCCATTGTATTCCCACCCATCACCTGTGTCCTCAAAGGCAGCAAATAATAGCTACAGGGCTTCAATCATTTCCTTCATCTTGTAAGTGTTGTAGCCCATTCTTCTGCCAGCAATTGATGGAGGGAAGTGTTCTCTAGGAAAATGTCCACCTGCTTTTGAGTTGTCTTCTCACACACTTCCATGTTAAGGATACTGCAAGGAAGTGTTAATATTCAGCTCTGTGTTTGAGGCAGCCTGAAAACATGTTCCTGAAATTTGGCACAATGTGCAGAATACACAGACTTTTTAGGGATGAAACAGCCCATTATATTGCAGCTTGCTTGCATCTGGCCCCTAAACACCTTCATTCGCAGGTGTGTTGGAGCTATATTGACTTTTACATTTCCTTTCCCCAGATAACAGTAGATTATCTGAAAATGAAAGAGTTTGTGAACGGATTTTTGCCTTTGATAATTGTGAAAAAAAATACTGAAAAGATTTAATTAAAGGCTTTTTCAACTTTCATACTAGATTGGTGGGGACTGCTCTTGGGACTCAAAGTGCAAGTCTCCTGCTTGGTTTTCTTGTGGGGAAACTGAGGAAGAGCATGATGCAGTCACCCTGGAGGCCTGTGATAGAAATAGAATTGAAACCTCTGATCCTTCTTCCATCACTCCGTCATGCTGTTCTGTGCTTCACACAGTCATATTTTCTATGATGGGCCATATTACAAATTTTAACATAATCAGTAGACCATTATTCAGAAATAGGTTGTTGTGTAACATTCTGCTGCCTGCTTTCCATCCTTACTCTTATGTGATGAAGACCTGGTACTGCTGTTAAATATTACAGTGACCCAAGGGAGCTGGTTATTTACTGAGATTTATCTTGTGATTATCAGCCAGCTAATTGGTTACAGTGGGTTCTACCCTATTTTGTCTTTATGATACACTGTCATTTTTTGATCACTCCTAACCATCATTTTTGTTTCTTTCTCATGAAATTAAGGTTGCCTAGCAGGGGTCTTATCTTTGCCAAATTGTGCAATTTATTTATTTTTCCTGAAAATACTCAGTTTCATTGTGACTACATCCAACCATCTCTTCATTCTCCATTTCTCCCTTTATTCAACTCAGCAAGTATTGAATTTGCAAGAATTTTTCATGTTGGCTATCCCAGTGGGAGGTCAAATAGGCAAATTTCCCTGTGAAAAAGGTTTGGGGTCAGGTCACCCAAATCTGGTGGTCACCCAAAACACATGAGCTCAGGCACCTGATATTAAGGTGAGCACCTATTGGCTTTTCTCTTATTTCCAGAAGGACTTAAGTCCATAACTCTTGGGACAGTTCACATATGTTCAGACTGTCTTGCTAAAGTCTCTGCCCAGCAAAGATCTTCTAGCTAACTGTTGTGCCAAACTTCCAGGAATGTGCTGTGTTTGGCTGAAGGCAGAACATGAGGGCAGTTGCTCAACCTCAGCTGGATGATGTATGTCACAAGCAATCCCTTAACAAAGGGATATGTATGTACTTAGCATTTTATCATAGGCTTGTAAAACAAATATAAATCTTTTTCAGCATTCAGATCCTTGGTAACTGTGATCAGATAATAGGTTAGTGGCTTATAGCAGTTTGTACTACTCAGTGTTTGTTACAGCCACAGAACAGGTCCAGCTAATCCTGGCAAAAGTCCTATGGGATGGCACTGTTCACATTTCTACAAGATAAGTAAAATTTCCAGCCCTCGCATGGAGAGAGAATATATGTCACAACAAATTAGACTGTGTTCTTTCTGGGGTGCCAGTTACACATGCAAGCTGCAGCATCCAGACTTGGTGCTGTCCAAGCATCCTCCCATTGCATGATCTGCCTTGCATCTAGCCCCTTCAGAGTTGGTTGTACAGAGACCTTCAGATACCATGATACTCCATGGCTTTTGCATATGAGATGAAAGAAAAGCTAGTTGTCTTCTGTATCCTGCATACTTGTGCAAAGTCTAGAGGCAGTCTGACCATAAATTTTTATGATTCAAGTTGAATTGTCTCCAGATGACAAGTGTTCATTTTTTTCTATCACCCCCAATAAACAAATCTTTTTTCAAAACTTGCATATCTCCTAAAATCAAAAGTCCTAATTAATTCTACCATTTTATTTGCAACAGGCACTGTTAACATCTCATATCATTTGCCCACAGAGATTAACAGCATTTAAAAAGGTGGGGGGGGGGAGTGGAGGGGAGGGGGAGGGAAGAAAGCTTGTTCAATTGAAAACTAAAAACAATTCTAATTAGCATAGGTACAGCATGGCATTAACATGGATATACTGTTTCTGGGAGCAAATTAGTTTTATATGCAGTGCTCTACTGCACCACCTCCTAGCTGTGGAGCTAGGCTGTATGTATCTAACACAGTGCTGCCTGCACTTTGTAGGGAACATCACACTGCAAAATAGAGCTGTTGTACTCCTTATCAAAAGCCAAAGTAGAGAAAAGCCTTTGCTTAGGGAAGAGTTACTGCTGAAGGTAGTTCAGCTGTGGCAGGGCAAAATAGGACCTTTCCTGCTCAAGCACGTAACTGGGTGAGAACCTCAATCTGGCAATATGCAGACAAAACAGACTTTGGGAAGGAGCCATGTAGGATATCAACTTCATAATAAAAATATCAGCAAGTGCATCAAAATTAGTCTGTTAAGAGAACTGGGAGCTGAGGCTTTTTGAACAGAATCTAACTGAATTCTGAAGAGATATTAGATGCCCACTGCAGAGACAGTAAGCACAGATGAAAAAACTCAACTGCTAGGAATTCTTGTTTATTTGCATGTAAAGAAAATGGGAGCTTGTGACACTGGCATTTGCATTGGACAAAAATATTTTCATAATGGATGGAACCAGAAGTATGAATTAAAAATATACACTTTTTTTCTGAAGCAACAACAAAAAGTTGATATCTAATAATTCAAGTTGTGTGTATGTGGTTCCATGCTTTCTGATTTCAACAGGGACTTGAAATGGAAATGCCAAACCCAGTATGCAGGGCATGATGGATCACCATGTATGCATAGGAATAAAAAGAGTTGTCATTGGAAGTAATTTTGCGTTGAATTACCCAATGTGTAATCCCATTTAAATCAGCAGAACTGGTGTAATGTAGTGTGCAAAACGTGATCCATTGCATGCAATTTCAACAACAAGGATACTATACCACTCATCTAAGTTATGTGCTAAGATTAAATTTGTGAAAGGTATGGGGAGAAGAATTGTGTAGAATGGATGCATTTTATAATTGGGAAATACTCTTTTAGAAGGTGACTAAATATATATTTTAAAGCTAACAGATTGTACTTGGGAATTATTTGCTTTGTAGTAGGGCTGTAGGACCCTCAAACTTCTTACTGCTTTCTGCAGGTTCCCTTGCTGGAACCAGCTGAGCCTGCTTACCTGGTAGCACTCTGTATCCATTTTCTCAATTGACGTGTCACGTTAGCTAATATCATTCCTAATGAGCTCTATCATCATCCGTAAATCTTTATTCATGTCTTCAATCGGCAACATTTCCCCAGGTCTCACACTGGTGTTCCTTGGCACAGGACTCTCTGAAAAAAAAAAAAGAAAAGAAAAAGAAAAAAAAAGCTAATTAATGCTGTATGTCTGCATAGAGATATATGTGGTAAGTCTTCCTGGAGCGGAGTCATGGAAAGAAAGATGAGTGAGATGACTATGGTGTTTTCCAAGTGCTGGGCATGCTGCTTAGGCTTGTGCGCAGACCCTTTGCCAGCATCCTGTCAAAACTGACAAGTGAGTTTATTCAAGACTTGCAATATAAACATCAGACACAGTTATGTGGTTTACTCATTACCTATGGTCTCTACTAAGGATAAGAAAAATTACATATGATACCTTTAAAACTTTTTAAAAATTGAAAAGTCAACTGTTGATGATAGTATCTTAACAAGCTGTGTTTTCAAGATATAATCTACAGTCCAGGCTCTTGCGTCATGGTCTTGAATTTGAGGAGGCCGTTAAAGCCCAATTTTTCATTGAATTCTTCCTAGTACTCATTAAAATGTGAAGTTCTGTGTAAAACTGTCCACCTTCTGATGTATTTGGTAATAATCCACAATGGAATCTTATTTTAGATCTGCATCTAGAATAATATAAATAATATCTATACCTACAGATGACTATTTTAGATATAAATCTGATACAGTAACTTATGTTATTCAAGCTGTCTGGCTTTTATACGTGACATAGATTGGCTTATATAAATTTCAGTAAAGGCATTTGTAATGGCCACAAGCTGAAGTGGAGGTAACTTCACAGAGAATTACTTTTGTTTTGTGGATTACATGTCAATCACTGTTATTCAAAATTATTATTATTTTTTTAAAAACTTCCTAACATTTAGATGTGAGTAAATATAATACAAAATTTTGGAATAATCCTCATAATGTTTTCTTATAAAAGTTTCAAACTTTCCTTAATTATTTTCCAGTTTTAAATCATTCAAGAGCTTTTAAATTCATTTTGGTTTTTTTTTTCTTCACATCTTCACTTTTCAATTTTTAGAGGGGGCTTCTGTCTTATACTCTCTTATACTATACTTGATTTTGACTTATTCTTTAGACTTTTTTTTTCTAAAAATACAAATAAATGAAGTGAAACAAAGAGAAATGTGGGAGGTGGAACCCTTCTTTCCATTTTCTCCTGATTCCAAACCTTAGCTCTTGCTGGCCAAGTTGAGTTAGGCACCTCACTTAGAGGATATTCAGGTTTGACCCCAGGACACTGCTTTGGTTCACACAGATGCATATTGTTCTTCTAAAGAAACCAGGATATATGCAAATACAGAATCTTATACTTGGTCTGCTTAAAGTGTATCTGCATAGCTTCATCATTGTGTTTCAAGTGCACTTTAGGTAAAATGGTTTCTCATACTGGAATTCATCTTTCTAAGATGCCCCCAACTTATTCAAAAGATCTTTAAGAGTTTCCTTATAAACAACCCAACTAATGTTTTGCCAAGTCATTGGTAGAGAGCTCTGTTGACCACACAGCTACCTGAAAAGGGAGAGCTGAAACTCATTAAGGCAAGTTGGCTGAGATCATAATCTGTGCACTGTTTTATAACAAAATTTGATCTATGCAGAAATTTTTGCTTTTGTCCCAAGCATCACTCTGAAAACAAGCATCTGAGAAAGCTTACTTAAGCTTTTATTAATCAGCCACTTGGTTATTAGTAATTTCTTTATTTTTACTTTGGTTAGGAGAAGTTCAACCACTCCAATGTAGTTTTGTTGTTAAACTTAAAACACAGATCAATAATACAATATGAGGGACAATGGAATAATTGTCCATCATTGAAATTTCTTTTTGTACACTTGATATGTTATCAGTATAGACTATCTGATTTTCTTGCAGGGTAGAAGACCTTGCAGAAATGTAACTTAGTCATGCCATTTCTGTGGTATTCTCAGGATGTAGACTGTATAATTGATTACAGACATCTTAGCTTAAAATCCGTCTTAGAGTTTCATACAGTCTTAGTAAAATGTATGTAGTCCCCTGGGCTGCATCTGAGGATTACGATAATTTTATTAGCAACTCCTCTTCCCGTAATTAAACTGTATAAATTCCCACCTGGTCACTGTTGTGCCAACACCTTTCTTTCCAGTTTTATTTGAATTTATAGATTATTCTCGTTTTGTTCTTCAGTTCTGATTTCCTGAATCATCCATTTTGTTTTCCACAAGGTAACATAATTTTGAGGGAGTGAATAGGGCTTCCAATTGAGTTATTGGTTTGAGTGAACATCTGGTTCAAAGAAAAGACTCACATATCCAAAGTTGACTAGCTCTTCACAGGAGGAGATGTTCAAAGTAACTTGCTGTCTGAAAGCACTAAGCTGTACATTGCTGTTCAAAATACCTGCAAGCAAGCTCTGTATTAACATTTGCTTTACTGTGTCTATACCGTGAAGTAGAGTAATGTGAATTCCTTAGTGGACTGTTAATTTACATGTTATACACTTTCAAATATTTCCAAAAGCAAACATGAAATGATTAGTAATCCATTCACATGCTCACAAAATGTTATTAGTAAAATGCTTTGGGCAGTATGTTATGTTGACTAAAATTGATAATTTTGTATTTTAAATCTAAAGTTAACTCCCTCTACCCCTTCCATACCTGAAAATCAGCTGAGTCCAGAGCTGCATATCCTACCTGTAACTGTGTGGTTCAGTTCTCAGGGTATGTTGAGCTGGGAGGAAAAACAAAACAAAACAAAACAAAAAAAAAGCAACAGGACAAGAGCAGCAATCTAAGGTTTGCAGAGATTACTTCTCTTCAGAAAGCCTCTCTGCAAGTCTTCTGTGGTGTTCTATATTTTAAAATGTCTTATTCTCTTTAAAATCATCATAAGGAGGTGATTCTGACAGTTAGTATTCATTCTACCTATGTGAGTTTTAAATTAAAATAAATTAAAATTAAAAAAGCAGTACATTGCTATGGAGAGATCAAACCTGGTTGTTCTTTTTACTTCTGCACAATTTAGTATCTCCAGTTGTGTGTGGTTCTCACAGAGCTGTAGCCATGGATGAAGTGTTTTGTACTCACTTCTAAGAAGTGAGTTTTTTTTTTTTTTTTTTTTTTTTTTTTTTTTAAAGAGGACCAAAGAGCAATCTGTTTAATGTTTTTTGTCCATGTATCTCTTTTTAGAATAATGGTTTCCATGCCTTGTAGACTCAAATATAACATGACACTTCCTCCTAAATGCCAGTTATTCTGTCCAGAAGAGTTCTGCAAGTCTGTTCCTCAGAGTTTAATACTAAACCCAAGGGATAAAGAACACAGGGTATTAAAATTCAGTAATAGCTATTGTGGTACTGAGACCATACAGAAGCCCTATGTGCTAACTGCATATTGCTTATATGGTTGCAACGTATAACTATTTACATTTATAGCTATGAATTAACTGAACAGAGAGATGCATCATCATTTTCTTCTTTAGCACATGGGTGAATTATTTTACCAACATGTGAAAGGGTGTTCATATAACATCACGGTATTTTGTGCTAGAGAAAAACAATTACAGTGAATAAGGTAGAATGGCTCTGTTATTGCAGTACATAAGACTTTGATTACATACTGCCAAGATTCATACTAGCCTAGTAGTTGTTGACAGATAAAGTAACAAAAATGAAACTCATTTATTTTTTCTTTATTGAGACCTCAAGGTAAAGCAAATTTTCAGTTCTTGTACTTACTACATTGAAAGAACAGAGACTGACAGTCAAAATGTGCCAGTCCAGAAATATAAATTAAACCTAGTTTCATATCAAAGTTTCATTTAGTCTCTGAGAAGGAGCTGCTGTTCAGATTATTTTTGATCCTAAACCAAATATACTGTAGACTACTATAGTGTGTCTTGGATAAATTAACCCCCTCACACATTTAGTTCTTATGTACTTTCTAGGATATAGATTTGTGCCTGCTCAAGCAATTTTACAATTTGTTATAGTCCTAACTATTTTATTTTTTCCTCTGTTTAATAATAATTTACTGTGTTCACAAACTCAATGAATATAAGAGTGGTTTTAATCGAGTAGCACTTTTCTGAAGGAAGGACATATTTTGAGAGAAAAAAAATCTCCCCTATCCCCCTTGTGTAAAAAGATTTCTTTGGGCTGATGGTACTTGGAGTTCCTCCAGGCAACTAGATGCTGCATTATTCCTTGATAAGTCTAACAAAATACTTTGTGTGTGTGTGTGTGTGTGTGTGTGTGTGAACTTGATTAGTTTCTGACGAATGGATACAACTAGCTGTTGAAATGGAAAGTGCTAAAATGAGCGTTTTTATCCCATCAAAATCTTGGATTATCTACCTAGCCCAACTGAATATAATTGCTGTTCAGATTAATGAGGCAGTATTCTAGTATCTCCTCTGTAATTAAACACTTCTCTGGTTGAATACAGTATTAAAGATGCACCAGACGTTGAAACCTCAGTGGTGAAATTTAAAACTGATGAAATTGGAGGGGTCAGCTGTGAAACACAAATTTGTCTGCAGCATCGGTAATTCATTTATAAAATGTGTTTCAAGAATAATTTGGCTTATGTTGGGGATGTTGGATATTTATATTTTTTTCTTATCATTCAGTCATCTAAACTTGAGAATTTTTCTCATTAGTTCCCAAGTAAAAGTAACATAAAGTACACTTGTTTCCAGAACTACCTTTTCTGACCTTTCACAAGATGATAATTGCAGTACTAGTAGGCTTAGAAGACTTGTTAAAAAAAATTAAGCTTATAAAGTAGCAAAAAATGCCCCTGTGCTTGCTGGTGTCAATTTCAAAATTAACATTTTGGTTCATGTGCTTCTAATAATCACTGACCCTTACTTCATGTGCTTTCCACAGGAAATGAATACAGCAGAAATTACTTTGACCTGCTGATGGATGAGGAAATAAACCCAAGGCAGTGTGGGATGGAGGTCAGTGAAGAAGGTGAGGCAGAATTAAGTATGTAATTTTGGTGTCAGAATATTCTTTTCCATTTATGAAAATTAGGTGACAAAGATCACATATGCAGTTTCATTTAAATATTGAAGTTTACAATTTAAATTATAAGTCTTACCTGCTCTGGACATGATAGGCAGTATACATAGTCTTTGATCAAGGACAGTGAGCTGGTAAAACTGAGGCTGTGCTGTATTCACTCAGCTTATTATAGTAATAACAATGAAGCACACTCCAAGAAAACTGTCTACCCTGTGTTCTCTTTAATTAACCTAGTTAGTCCAGCTTTTTTGCATCCCAAAGTCCTTGTTTGAGAACAATTTTGTCATTAAGCTGAACGTCTGCTTGCCTAACAGAAGTGAAACCCCAGGGTCTGTAACAGTTGTCAGCATAACAGGAGGCCTCTTTTGGTTTTCTTTTCACCAGTTTAGCCAAGATATTCAGCTTTGTTGTCTGTAGGTACAAGGAGTAGGAGGGTGTGACTCTGTGGTATGGGGAGAACAGAAGTTATGCCTAAGTATGAGAGAGATTAACTAGGAAGTATTGTCTTTTGCTCTGAGCTGAGGAAATTCTCCTTTGCTTTTAAATAAAAAGGGTGGGAACGGGCCTGCCTGAATTTGCATGGACTTAAGTAAGAACATTATCATGGTAATGAAGTTCTTAGCTGTGCACAGAATGTTTTGGCCCAGCTCCTGTTAAACAACCTGATAGCACGCAAGACTGATTTCCACATTGTTACCTTCCCGGCCGTTCACTTTTTCAATCCTTGTAATTATTTCTACTGCAGAACCTCTCTAGAGACACAGTTGTAGTCAAATGTAGAAAAAAAAAAGTGTAGGTGTGAAAATTTGTCTACTGCAATATCTCAAAATAGTTCACTTTGGAACTCATGACATTTTTTATTTTGAGTAGATATCAAGATTTAAATTTTGGAGGCAAAAACATGTAACTGAAAAAAAAAAAAAAAAGCAGGCTCTAGTACACATCAGTAATTTGAATTTCTGTGTACCGGTGAAAAAAAGATGATGATTTTAGGTTTATCAAGGGCAAATCACATACAACTCTAATTTCCCCATTACTTGTGTAGGACAATGACATACCTTAGAAGTCAACTTCTGTCTCAGAGTTTTTAAGTGAAAGAATTTTTCTTGTCAATACTGCTTTGGTGCATCTTATGAATAGTCATCATGAGTCATGATTTGCTTCATATCCAGAGAATTAAGAGTTTTGTTTTTTTTTTTAATAATTTGGAAAAAATGAAAGCTCTAAGTCCATCCAGTTGTGGGTGGTGGAGGAAGAGTTAAGTTTAGGCACTTGCATATCAGACCAGACTTGAGGTCTTTGCATGGCTGTCCTTTGGTGCTCTTCCTTTTTCTTCCCTGGCAAAACTCTCACTCAGAGGTTGGGGAAAGGCCTCTTTATTGCAAGCTTGTTAGGGATGGTGCTGGCCTCAGGTTGGCTGTGTTAAGATCTGCAGAACAGCTAGAGCAATTAAAATGTTATAGTGACTAACATCTCTGCCAAGGACAGTGGTAGGTTGCAGGTTGGATGGAAGCATTTCTCTGAGAGAAATAATGCATACCTGCATGTCACAAATGTGACATTCTATTACAGATTACCACCCCACCTTTCTCTTAATATTTGAAGCTGTAGTATGCTGTGGAGAATTCTGTTCTTTCTACTTATTTATATTTTCTTATCTTCTGTTAGTCATGTTTTGCCTAGAACCTTTTGGACTGCATGTTGAAGGCAAGACACTGCAGTTTCAGGTGAATTTTTCTTTGCATTCTCTTGTATAGTCCATTTTGATATTGGGCAGAAAAACAGTATGGTTCTTCAGAAACAAAACAGAGCTTCACTAGAATTTATCTAAAGCCCTAAAATACCTAGCTATTTGGAGTATGTGTGCGTAATATCTTTTTTTTTTTTTTTTCCCTGTAATAATGTCTTTTACAAAATGTAGAATTCTCCATGGCTTCCTCCTAAATTTTGTAGGATAACTAAATCAAAGTGGAGCCAGTGAAGTTAGTGTGGGGATGTCATAATGTCAGTTTCATAGTAGTTCTCTGAATTTGTCCATCCCTTAATCTGATGCCAGACATCTCAACAACTCACTATCCCATATACTCACAAATGGTTCTATGCCCGGTTTCCATCTTTTCCTTGTAGAAGCGTCAAATAAGTGGAACTGCATTTGTATGTATTGGACACAGTTTAAAAAGGATAGTCAGAACTGTAATCTGGTCCTAGATGGTGATCGTCTGATTGGAGACCACATGCAATTGCCTTCTCTTTCCATCTAGCCATAAGTGGCCACTAACAAGAGACAGAAGCAGAACAAGATGAAGAATTCTGTGCACACTTTAAAGTTACATAGCTCTTATGACATAACCTAGTCAGAACCAAAGAGAATAGCCAGTAAAAAACAAATCTTCACAAATCTTGTACAATGTTAAGTGCAATTTCAATGAGGTCATAGGGGTATTCTTTAATGGACTTTTCTGTCAAAATTGCGATATTAGCAATTATCTTTTCTATACTTGATAAATAAAACTTGTTCTGGAAATTTGAGTTGATAACGCCCTGAGAAGAAACAACCCCCCATTATAGGTTTGCCTTTCCTCCTCTACCCTCAAGTGAACATTTCATTTAAACAGAGTCACCCTATGTAATTTGTAGATAAAAAGTTCACCTACCTTAGGTACACTTTAGTCTTCTACCAGCCTACTTTCACTGATGACTTAGAAAGCCAGAGTCTGGGTGACATGAATAGTCTCAGCTGGTCATTTCTCTCTTAAATATAGACATTTGAAGTGCTTTTAGGTCTCATGGAAAAAGGTACATACGTGTGTGTGACCCTTGCTCTGTTTAAAAATCTGTAGATGTTATTGGGAATTTGAATGATAGACCTGCAACATATTGTAATACCACTGCATATTGTAAAGTCTTCTTACACTAGAAATGTTATCTTTATGGACAGCAAGGTAAAATTTTTAATAAATATCCAAAATCATATTAGAGAAGAAATGAGGTACTTTGATTTTTATTATGAATCAAATAGAATCCATCCATCAGAAAAACGGTTTCAGTACGGACCAAGATATAATATTGATCACCCTTGAAAAGTGTGCAATTAAATATTTTTTACTTTAAACTCTGTCATAATTCAGAAGAACATGACAGCTCTGCAATGAAGCTATCACTATAAAAACTAATCTTTGTGTTTCAAAGGGTTTCTTTTGTATTTGTATATGTTTATTTATAGTTCAAAATAATATGCCATGAAATACTACTGGAAGAAACAAAGAAACAATAGATATCTTGCTGATTTATTTATTTATTTATTTTCCCCCAAAAGATCCTGTGAAATTTGAGGAGCAAATCCGATATGGTAAACTGATGAATTTTCTAGAGGAAGAAAGCGAGATGGTGGACTCCCAAGGTAAATAACAAAACTATTTGCATAAAGGAAGACAAAACTCTCTTGTGTCTGGATGTGGGGAGGAGAGTGGGTAATCTTGAACTCAGAAGAAAAAAGGATATTGATTTTAATGTGAGCCTGTAAAACCTTTTCCCCCAAATGTTTTCATTTTGAGTTGCATTTATGTGGTTTTAAGTGTAACTTCAGTGGCATGCTTTCTTTAGACTGCTTCACTGTATGTTGAATTCCACCCAAACAAATGAAGATTGGAAAAGTCCTTGCTTACGTGTTTAATGCTAGAAATCTAAGTCTTTATTTAAGCATCCATAAATGGGTGGTCTATTTGTCAGATGTACTGGTCACGTCATACAGTATTTGAGGTTATCTTCACAAGAATTTACACTAACAGACAAGTTAGAAAATGTCTTTTGTGGCTTTGTGAGGAATACCAAATGGATGTTTCGTCTACAGTAGAAACAACAAAGAGTAAGAGAAAATAATTTTTACCTCCAGACAACATTTTTACTTTGGCTGTACTTATTTTTGCAGCCATTTTTAACATCCACTTGATTCATGAAAGTGCTACCACCACAGCCTTTACAGAAGGTCCATACCTGCTGTTCTCCTAGGCTTCATCCTAGAATAAGAGATGTGTAAACAAGCCTCAGCTCATGGCTACCCTTGTGTTTTTGGGTATTCCACTCAATGTGTCTTCTCCCCACCCACCCCAACCACCTTTCCAGTCTTTTGTGCAAAATTATTTTCTGTTCTTTGTACTGTATGTGGCTTCTAGTCATATTTTATTTTCTCAGCACCTACTCTGTCAGAGGGACAGAACAAGTTGTTGGCTACAGCGCTGGAGCTCCAGGAGTTGCAACATATTTCCTGACAATTGAGCTTGTAAGCAACTTTGTTCTAGAAGAGCTAAAGGATTTCATTGACCTGGGGTTGCAAAATCCCTTGAGCTTGGACTAGTCATATCAGTTACATCTTTGAAACCTATTTTGTCTTACTTTAAATGCAAGGAAAAGAAGAAAGTACAAGCATAGCTAATTCATGCAGATAGTTTAAGCAAAAACCTTTAACAAATTATTAGCAAGTCCCACATTGGTGCATGTTGATATGGAGCTCCTCGTTGCTGAGAAAGCTTACAGAAATGCTGCAGGTTGATTGCTGCTTCATATAACAACATAGATTAAGTAAACAAACAAACAAACAAACAAGAAAACTTGTTGCTTGGCTGTGGTGAAGTCAATGTTGATTCTATAGGAAAGATGGTCATGGGGTCTCTACCTGTAGTACTTAAGTTGTCCCCCTCTACCAACATTTATGGTATTTCATGGTCTTCAATAGTTTTAATCTGTTTGTTTAAAATATCCCTGTGAGATTAAGGAAAATGTCCTAATGTAATTTATAGGCTGCCCTCAGGTAGGGTCCAGTATTCTTTCCATTAGTGTTTTGACAGTTAGCTGCAGGGAGTGGGGCTCCCCCTGAAGCCATGGGAAGGGAGGAGAGAAGGTCTTTCAGACAGTGGTTCAGCCCACCTCACACACGCACCTCTTAATTAAACAGACTAATTACACTCTAGAAGCAGTTCCTCCCTTTTTCATTGGTCTTTAGAAGGGTCTTGGACAACTGACTTAGACTTGACCAAAACCATTTGAATGCATGTGGTGTGCTTTGATGATGGTGATCTCACTTTGAGCCTGCTGAGCGGGTGGGCATCATGCACAGACTAGTCCTTGGAGCCCTGACCTTGCTGCCAGCTCAATGATTTAATTCAAAGGCAAGCAAAGCTACTGAGAGGTGTGTCTTGCACTCCACAAGCACATCAGAGCCTTTGTGAATACTATGAATGTGGGAACTAAAGCAGTCTGCTGCTGTCTTCTCTCTTAGCACTTTTATTTCTAAAAGAACCATAATGGATATCAGAGGTAGTGCTATGGATGATGGAATGCTCCATCGAATCCTGGCAGAATTTTTGGCTTTGGTGAATAAAACCCTGAAAAGAGCAGGACTTTCATGAGGAAACAAGGATTGTGCAGTCTCCACCTCTGTGTGCATGTATGGGCTATATTATTCCTGCTTGTCTGTGGTTCTTCCTACAAATTTTTGAATCTGTTTTCCTCCTCGCCCCCCCTCAGCTTTTTTTTTCTTTTTTTTTTCTTCTCCCCCCCCCCCCCCCCCCCCCAGAGAACAATTCTCTCAGGTCTGACTTCCCTACCAGTTTTTATGGAAGTGGGCAGCTGAGCAGAGCAGACAAGTGTTATTAATGTCTCCACCGAGGGAAAAACTAATATGGGAGCTTGACCCTTATTAGACATCAGAAAATCCATAGAAAACTAGGATTCATTTGGTTCCACTCTTACAGAATGGTTTCCTTTTTTTTTTTTTTTTTTTTAAATTTGACCACTGAACTGAAAAATCACAGTCATACAGTCCTAATTAATAGATGATCTCCAAAGGAAAAGAAAGAATGTATCTCTCAGAACTTATATCATTGCATACTTAAAACATTTTCCACTGGGTAACATGTTGGTCACTCTTATGGTACGTATTAAATCATATTATAAATAATCTAAAAGACAATATTGGTTGTCTGTTTTTTTTTGTAAGATTGTGGTCCATGTACGTTTAAAATGATGCCAGGTGCCATATCATAGAAAACAATTTTTATTATATTATGCTTTGGCAGCAAGAGAAAAAATAAAGTAAAATGTTTTGCAGGATTACAGTTGTTTGATGGCCTTTGGTGATGTTCTCTTTTAGCTACAGTTTATACAGTCTTCTAGAACCAAGTAGCCAAAATGCATTTTCCTTATGGATTTTATAAGTACTTTATACCTTCAAACCTGTGTTTAGGTATAATATGCTGTTGAACCTGTCCTTTAAATTTTCATCTCAGTATTCAAACCACTGCTACCTGATGGACAAGTGCAGGTGTAAATGAAGTTACAAGCAGCCAAGCTAATACTGTATACATTATTTTAATTTTTATTTTTTTATCTGTGCTTAAATGACTGTATGTATATTTTCACCAAATACTTTTCAAAACTAAACCATAATTTATGTTTGCATTTTTAGCAGTTACTTCCCTTGAAAAGGCTTTAGAAAATGTTCTCTCTCTTCTTTTCTTCTTTTTCCACAAAACTCTTGTTAATGAGCCTGGTGTCTTCCAACCAAATTGAATTCACTGGATAGAATTCCTCACAAATATAACAAACACCAAAAGTATATAGTCAGTAATAGTCAGTTCTACCAAATCACTGTATTGTTGCCTTTGCAGACTGAATGTTTTTATTCTTTTTGTATATATAGCCAATCTACGCTCAGAGGATCTGAAATAGGAATGTACTGTCCCTTCCATGATGTAAGCTTGCAGTGCTCTTGTGAAAGCAGTAAGTCAGATGATTTACACCAGCTGAGCATATGTCCCATTGTGTCAACACAGTATGGAAGGGAACAGGCAATGCTGCATCCTCTGCTGTTGGCAACGTTTTCTTTTCCAGCACTTCCTGGATTTTTTCTGTGCTAGCCAAACCCTTAAAGTTACAGGAAATTTAAATGTAAATATCTTTTTCTTCTTCTTCTTTTTTTTTTTTTCCTGTTAATAGTTGTAGGTCAAATCACTTTTCATTACGTTTGTAAGATGCTACGCAAAGAGATTCCGTGTACCCTAAGGTAATGGTTTCGGTTGTTTATATCTACTGTACGCTTCCCCTAACATGATTTTGAATTTGTATCCTGTTGTAATTAAATAAAAAACTACTTCCTGTGTGTTGGTGGCACTGAGGTGATTTAAGTACTCAGGAGGCTCAACAATTAAAGTCATTGCACAATGAGTAGTGAGCAAAACTGAAAATTTTAATAGCCTTAGTTTTATCTTTCCTTTTCTGGTCTTCATTAGAGAACGAGAGACTTCAAAGGGGCAGGATAAAAAAATCTTCTAACTGTTTTCATGTCTTAGGATGGACAAAGAGGAAGGCAAATAACTAGATATGCCATTTTTTTTGCAGGGAAAGTCAGATAACTATTAAAACATGCACTTACACACAGAAATATGAAGTCAGATGTGGACAGCGTGATATATGTCATATCTCAGTGATCTTAATATAGAGGAACGAGCAAAAATAATTGTCTTTAATGTGTGTACTGTAGCAGATATCAATGAGAAGATATGTTTTTAAGTAGCATATTGAATTGGAGTAAAGAAAGGAAACAGTTTGTCTGTGAGGTTAGCTTTATGAATGGGATTTATTTTTATGTATATACAGCACATACCTTTTGGTTCTGCATACATCATGGCAGTGAAATCAATGGAATGATGTGGGTGAGAGCAAAACCGGACCCAATTAATTAGGCGGGAGTTGCACACACACACCTTGGGAAGGAATCTGATTCTCTCGGGTGAGTGGGAGGAAGATGAAATGCTCGGTATGGCTCCCTTAGGGAGGAACCAAAGCCTCCCTTACAACTGAAGTTATTCCTAATCTTCCCAAGGAGTGAAAGCCAAAGTCATTCCAAACCAAAATTCCTTTAAAATTTACTGGGAAGTGAAGTGACCATAGACATGCATTGCACCCCTTTTTTAACCTCTTACAGAAAAAGCTGCACATGCTACATTTGTTCCTGATGTTGCTTTTGAGGATAGTATTCCATATTCTTGGTAATGGTACTTGGAATCTGCCAGTGTTTTCATGGTTATTCATTTCTAGTAATTTTACAGCATATGCGTCATTGTTTTTAAGTTTTGGTGGGCCAAACATCACAAATGAGGAGTACAAATCAATGAATGAAATCTCATTTGCTAAGTGAGAATCTGCCTCTTTTGTTTCAAGCAGCCCGTGTCACCAGTGAAGATTTTCCAGATTCCGTGATGCCTGTCAGCTTCAGTAAGACATGTGACCTTCACAGGGAACTTGAAGATGAAGTGATTCCTTCATATATCAAACAGTTTGAGAGAGATGTTCAGGATGACATAATTCTGCTTGGCAGCTTTTCACTGGAACAGGTCAGAGTTAAGAACTATAAGACAATTTTATCACTGGCTTCATAACATGATGCTAGCTTGTTAACCTTGTACACCCCCATTCTATTTGACTGCCTAGTGATACATATGCTGTGAAGGAAAAAGGTAACCAATTTCATTGGCCAGCTTTATGTCTCTGGAACTTTGCTAAGCTAGCAGCAGAGCCTTTGTCTCCATTTCAATATGATTAAAAATAGATTGCCTTCACTGCTCCTTTCCTAAACAGTGGGGTGTCTCTGACTGCTCCACAGTAAATATTGAGCAATTGAGTTTCAATCAAGAGTCTAAGCTTAGGATATCTCTCTCTGAAAAATTTAACAGAGGCTTATTCATCTATCAACAAGGAAGTTCAGATTGGAACCCAGGAAGGATTTATGTAACAATATTTATTGTAGAGAAGCTAAAATTATTCTCAATTTATAAATCATTGTGTAAGATTATGGTTTTCCTATGGTTTTCTTTCTGTCATTTCACAGTCTGAAGAGACAAGGTCAGGTTTATGTTGACAAAGGTGCAAATTTTCAGGGTTGAAATGATTCTTTGGGCACCTAACTACCATTTGTCCCTTTGAAAAATCTCATACCGAGACAAGGGGACAGGAAAAGAGATTAATTGATGAATCTATCATTTTTAATTAGCAACATGAGAACAGTGCACTGGCTCTGATGGGCTTAAAATAGGCTATTCAGTGACTGATGGTGATCAAAGCTTTCTTTTATTTTCAGAAGATTTTTTTTTTTTTTTAATTTTCATTGTAGGACTAAACCTCATCATTGCCTAGCTCATGTTGGTGGGGGACACAATTTCTTTCTTTGGTGCTTCTGTCTTAACCCTGGTGTGGCTGTATTTCCTTCCAGCTGACTTTTTCATTGCTGTATGCATCATGGGTAGGAGGTGGTTTAGGGAATATTGTTCTGAGAACACAAAATGGGAGGAAAAAAAAGGGAAAAAGGCTCAGTATCAAGAAAATCACCTGCTTCTTGGCACTGATGGAGAAGGAATCTGGGAATAGATGAACTCGGGATACTGCACCTTTCCAGAAGAGGTTATAGTCTGTTGAGAGTCTGTACTTCAACTAAGTTTGGGTTATTTGGTTGTCTGAAGAGACTCAGAAGTCTCTGTGACACATGAAGAAACACAACAGATTTGTCAGTTCTGTGGTTACATTCCTTCTGAACAGAGTCATTAGGAAGCTGATGGGCTCACTTAGACCTACTTATTGCATTTCTATTTTATTTTCTTCCAAAGGAAAGTAAGTCTTTATTTAACATGATTGAGCTGGTATATCATCAGCTTGCAGATAGGGACTCAGTGCTTTATACTGCACAGAAAAAGTCTTGAATGCCTGTGTTTCCTGTCCCTTCCTGCCATGCATCTCTGACTTTAGCTGTCCAAGTCCTATTCAGGAATTCCATCATACTGATGTGGTATCAGGTGCTACATCCACATCATGCAATGCTGAGTGTAACAGGAGGATCACTATAAAATCTATACCAGTTTCTAAATTAGTGTTGTATACATCCATCCTTACCTTGGAAGCACATAGAAATGGGTCTTTCAGCCTCTATCAACAGAAAGCAGATGACACTGGAAACTGGGGTTGCAAACTGTGTTGGGTCTGTCTGGGATGGAGTCACCTTTCCCTGCATCAGCCCACACAGTGCTGTGTTCTGCACTTGTAGCTGGAACAGCACTGATATCACTCCAGTGTTGTGTCTATTGCTGCATAGTGCTGGCACAACATCAGGACTCCCTCCAAGCCCCCAAGAGTCAGCAGGCTGAGGGTAGGCAAGTGATGGGGAGGGGACATCTCCAGGGCAGCTGACCTAAACCAACCAAAGGGATATTCCATACTATCTGATGTCACACTCAGCAACAAAAAGGAGGGCTCTCGTGGGGGAGGTGGCTGTCCTCCTGAACAACCACTACGCGTTTTGAGGCCCTGCTTCCTAGGATGTGGCCGAACATCGCTTGTTGATGGGAAGTATATATTTTTTTCCTTTCTCTCTGTGCTTCTGTGCGGCCTTATTGTTTCTTTTGTTTCTTTTTTTTCTCCCCATTCCCTTTCCCTTTAATTTAACCATTCTCATCTCAAACCTCGAGCTCTTTGTGTTGTATTTTCTCCCCCTTTCTCTTTGAGAAGAAGGGGAGTGAGAAAGCAGTTGTGGTGGAGCTCGGCTGCCCACCTGAGCAAAACCACCACACAAACATGCACCCCTTATGTCCTCCTAGTATTCCAATACATCTAACAAAAATGCGAGCACACTCTGTTCTTCTTTAATAGACGTTCTGTCTGTTTGCTTTAATCTGTGGATATACACCTGTAGCACTGCAGTACTGATGCGTTTCTGCAGCAGTTGTGCATTCAGAATGCTGTCCTGTTCTTCAGAATCTGCCACTGCCATCTTGGGGATGCTGCCAATTTTTGTTGCTTGAATGCATGTTTAGTGATTTGAAAAATCTTTAATTTACTGCATAGTATTTACTTTGTATTGAGAAAAGATCCTCCTCTTCCTTCTGCAGGGTTAGTGAGTAACAGGTGTACTTTAGCCAGCATAATTTATGATTAGTTAATTTAATCTGCCATAAAGACATAAAGTGAGCCTGAAACAATCTTCTATCAATTTTGCCGTTAGAGGTAACATAATATTTTCAAATGTCTACCAAACTGAGTAATTAACCCTCAGGCTGAGTGAAGGAGTCTAATAGACATCTCTCTCACATTCCTTTGCTTTGACAAAATGAAAACAAAACGTGGGAGCCCAGGGGTTAAAAATAGCAAGCGAGAGTTTACAGTGCATGTGAACAGTTTTATAACTGAGGTTCAGAAACATACTTGAGCTGTTGCTGCTTCATTTTAGGCTGCCAAAAATTTCCTCCAATGAAGCGTCTGATTTGCAATAGGGCTTTGCTGGCAGTGTTGGCACAGAGGACATCCATGTATTAACTTTCTATCCCATAGTTCATTGCTTTTCTTCTCTGCTTTGTAGCTTCATGGTAAATGGGTGGCTTTTGTTTAAACAGCAACTCAGTGTGTGACATCGCCATGATTAAAAGTTTTTGAAACAGCTGATGCATTTTCAATAGTAAAAAAAAAAAAAAAAAAAAGTTCTGTTAAGCTACAGCTTTGTTTCATGTTCTGTTTTGTAATTGCAAAAGCTAATAGTTGAGGTTGGCAAGAAAAAGCATAAGAGGAGATCTGATAGGTTGTTGTAAAGAAAATATTAAGCAGATATCAACATTCTGTTAACCAGCACATTGAAGAATATTAAATTCTGAATACAGTACTGTTTCCTGTGGCCTGCCATGTAGCCTTACAGATTTCAGAAGCCCCAATGACATTTGCTTTTAATAAAGAAAAATAAACTGTATTGAAATAAAATCATAAATTTGGCCCTGTGTTACAGTAAAAACTGTGCAGGTAAAACCAAAGGAGGCTATGCAGAATTCCACTGAAAACATTTTGTAATGAGATAATCCAGGGATGCATGCTTATGGAAAGGACTTGATTTTACAGCGAAAAGAAATGTGCAGAGGAGAGGCCTGACATAATCCTGGCTTAACGTGTTTGATTAAAGGCAAGATGCTTTCAAAATATGAGAGACTGCTGAGGATGAAGCAAACACTGGTGACTGGGGTGAGTTTGTACTTGACAGGCTTTTAGCAACACAGTCTTTCCAATCCTTGATTCAAATGACATGGAAAAGTGCCAGATCTAAGATTTTCAGCTGTTTCTGAACTGAGACAATAAAAACAACTACTCAAGCTTATGAGTGTTCTCAGAGGAAGTTAAGAGTGAGGCAATGATAAGGATCAATACTGCCCCAGAAGTCAATAATATCTTTCTTGCTTGACCATCTACTTCCTGTGGCTTGGCCAGTGTTCTTGACTACATATAACTTGTTATCAACTTCTATCTTTCTCTAAAGGACTCAGCAGCTGCTTTTAGCCCCCTGTGCAGGGCATAACACCTTGCAGGACTTGGTCGTTATGACCATATAGTCAGTTTTGATATAAGACCTCAATGTAAATTAATCAAGAACCTCTGAAAGTAAAGTGCAACTTTTGCTCTTAAGTACTAGCAATTGAATTTATAGTAGTAAGAAATGAGTTATTTGTTGCAGGAGGGTAGTAATAAAATGTTGTCTTTTTCATGTGTTTTACGTTTTGGTTAAACAAAGGTTAATGCCTCTGTATTAGACCTAATATTCTTACAGGATCAATATAATCGTTCCTCTGATTCCTTGCCATGTCATAGAGAGATCAATTTGTATGTTGGTAAAGTAATCAGTTTTCCTTTGGTTAACGGTGGATAACATGGGTAAAATTTGGTACTATGTAAGGCAATAATGAATTTTCTCTCTAACCAGGATATAATCAGTGGGATCAGGCCTCAGTTATATAAAATACAAATGTACATTTGCTTGCATGTTCTACCCTATTGGATAACACTGTTATTTACATATAGATGGTACCTGAAGACCTCCTTTCAACAAAGCTGTAACTTACTAAGCATTGTGCCATCCTGTGTGATCATTCCATGTGAATATGATAATTGCATGAATAAGTACAATACAGAATAGGAAGGTAACTTTTGCTCAGATGAAACCTGGCTACTCCTGTTTGACATTTGCCAAGATTTTATGTCTGTGGTGTTCAAATGAGTAATTTCTGTTTTGTTTTGTTTTACTGAGAATTGCAGGTCAAGAATACAAAAGCTGACAGTTTCTCTTACACCCCACCTTAAAGGTGGGTTACTTGGTTTTCATAAAGCTATCTATACACTACCCCCATTATTTGAGTGTCAAAGCATCTCCATGGTGTGTTAAAATAATGATTTCTATTCCATTTATGTGAAATAGTAGGAATTTATGGATATCTCCATTTTACTGAGGAAGAACAAGGGTACAGATGGACTAAAATCTACGCCCATTAGAAGTGCTTAGCACCTTATTCTGGAATATGTCATTAGGACAAGCTCATCAAATTCATCATAGTCCTCCTAAATAGACTACTCGAGAACTACAGAAAAAACACTTCACTGAAATCTAAGCTCGAAGGGAAAAACACAAGGCAAATTTCTCAAAGTCTGGGACGTTGGGCTTCTGGCCTTTGGACTTCTGATGTCATAGAATCATAGAATATCCAAGATGGAAGGCACCACTGGAAGGCACCACTGAGTCCAACTCCTGGGCCTCCAAAGGACACCTCCCCTCCCCCTCCCCCCCCCCCCCAAAAAAAAAAAAAGAAAAAGAAAAAATCAGATCATGTGTCTGAGAACATTGTCCAAATGCTTCTTGAAGTCTGGCAGGCTCAGTGCCATGACCACTTCCCTGCAGTCCTGCTTTGTCATAGTCCATGCCTCTCAGCTGTTGGTCGGCACGCATCAGGCAGACTCAAAACCAGACCAGTATGTGTAGCTATGGGGCTTCTCCACTCTGGCAACATGACATTTCCAAATATCTTTATTCTATCAGGCTTGCTCCTGATTCCTCAGCAGGAAGCTTGGGAACCCTCCAGACTTTTAAGGCTCCTTTCCATTGTTTCTGGACTCTCAGATTTACAGGCTTTTGGAGGCAGAGGAGATGGAAAGGGAAGCAAGGGAGCAATGTCAACATAAGAACTCTGGAAAAGATGTTTTACGTATTTGTAAAGAATCTGTCACTGTGCTGTCAGGAAACCCATAACATTGATAGGGCTGCTCTTTTTAATTGCAGTTCTCTTTTGATTGCTTTGTTCAGGAGGTATGTGGATTTTAAGTCAAGTAAATATTTAGATGGCAGTAATGAAAATCATGTGAAAAATTTTCTTTTATTTTTCACTGAAAAGGAGCTCACTTATGTTTTACTGTGTTCTTTCATTCTTTAAGATCAGAAGGGCAATCAAACAACTAAAACAATTCTTGATATTCTATTGAGCTGGAACAATGAATTGTACAGCTACTGTAAATGATGATACTGCATTTGCTGCTGCTTAAGATAATCTGACTGGTCAGCTCTCTGGCTCATTATCCTAATACAAACTCAAGTAAGGAAGTCTATTTCTATGGTTCAATAAACAGAGGCAATTGGAAAGATTCTTCAAAGAGAATCAGTGATTGCCAAGTCTTGTTGAAGTTTAAGTGCCTTCATCAAATACTGACCACCTGTTAAAAGAAGCAGATCTCATATGAACATTGTAAAGGAAAGAAAGAACACTACTGACACGTAGAGGCATGAACCTACAAACATAAATACAGTGAAAACAAATTTTTGGTTGCTTATATATTCTCCATTTTTTTTTCCAGTGAGGCTTTATTTGTATTTTTAATACATGTGGAGAAAAATGTAGCCCCACTTGTAGCTAAGTATACTGTTGACTAGTTTTTATGACAGTAGACTCTTTAAGGGGGTTAATAGACTACACAGGTTTTACTGAGTTACAAATAAATTAATGTCTCTAAATGTTGTACCTTTTTTCTTCTGTCATCTTACAGTAGAACTGACTTCATTGAGAGGAATCTGTGCTGGATGGTACTTTTGAGCTTTGTTTCATGGAATACAATAATTCAGGTGTAAAAAGACCTCTGGAGGCTTTCTAGACCAACCTCCTGCACATAGCAGGGCTCACATTGAGCTTTGTCAGGCTTTCCATGTATAATCTGAGTTTAAGGGTTTTGGAGTTGTTCAAATCAGTTTCTTAATGTGAAACATAACCAGATCATCTGTAAGTTGAGGGGCATAGGAATATTGGGAAAGACAATTTAGTTGCATTACATGCATACTAATTTGCTTCCCTGTACAAAGGTGGGAAATCATCACTGTTGCTTAACCTGCTGGCAATCTGTTAACATAGTTGGTTTCTCTCACTACTGTAGTAGACCCTTGGACAAGACACAGGTTTCAAGACGAGGTAGTTACATTGATAACATATACCAAAATGTATACATTCAATGATGTCTCATCATAGCATGATGCTATGATATCATTGCTCACGTCAGCATTTGGAGAACAAATCAGACAAGAAGAGCTACATTTCAGCTGAAAATGTGAACCAATTGTGCATTTCAGTTAAGGTTGAAGAGAGATGGAGCAGGATGGGGAATTCCAGGAGACCATCTGTCCTTTATAGAGAAAAAAATTTAGATGTGGCAACTTGTCATTTTCACTCTTATATCTAAGTCACTTACATATAGTGAACTGTACCTAAAGCATTGTATCCCTCGTGGTAATTTTAAAATACTAATGATAAACCAGTGAATTTCTATTAATTACAAATGGTTCAAGTGTGTCTGCACACTTGAAATAGACAATGATGTGAGATCAAATACAAATGGAAGTTACTGAGTAAAGCTAAAGCCAATGCTTTTAGATTACAATTAAGTAGGCAAATTTTCAATTGTGATGTCAGTTGAAAAAAGGAATGGGGACTGAGAAAGATGTGGACTGTAACCTCAGACCTAAACATCAGTTTTTATGGGTCTGTAACAAGCAGATTATTTACTATGACTCAGTTTTTACTATCTGCAAAACATACCTAAAGATAGATAACCTGCATTAGGGAAGAATAAAAGAATTAAAGGAGTAAAGTTGCATGAGAGACTTTGAAAAGTTTATAGAAACAATAAAAATATTCTGTGCTGAAATTAACAAACAGGTTTAAATTAAGGAAGAGTGGGGGAAAAATACCCCCACAAAAAAAGACTCAGTATTTCTGATTAGTATTTCCTTTCAGTTTCTCTTCAGTTGTCCATGTCATGGTTTGCTGTCAGCATCCAGAAAGTAGAAAAGACTGTAGAATCCTGATTTTCTACATAGCTTATAAATACATATATGTATATTTAGATGTTTAATATAAACTATTTATTTTAGATACATGGATTGACATATTTCACTTGATTTCTACTGGCAATGATTGTACTATACAAGCTTATACTGAATAGAATATGTTCCCTAATAAGCTGTAGTCGACATCTTCCATCATGTCTTCGTGTTTAGGCTAAGCTTACCTGGATCTTGGTAGCAGATGATTTCTAGGCTCATCTGAAGAGATCTGAACTTACAGAGTTTTGACAGGCTGGCACATTTATGCTTAAAGTCTCTTCATCAATGGAAACACCATTGCAGCATTGTATATTTTCAGTGCTCTGCTATGGTTGTCAGACACTCTGATAAATGGCCTTGCATACACTTACAACACGCTGTAGATCTTGATGAGGACATCAAAGCTTTATGACCTTGATGCTGCATCTGCTCAACTGTGAAATGAGAAGTATTTGAAGTAGTACCTAGTGGTCCTGAAGAAACTACAGGTGGCCTCTCTGCATATGGCATGTTAGAAATGAGAAGGGCAAGTCTTCTGTTGTGTGTCTGAAGAGGCAAAATCTTTATTTTGCATGAGCTAGGTAGCTCAGCGGCAGAGATCACTTCTGAATTTTCTTGGTGCCTCTTAAAATAAGTGACTTAAGTTCTTTAAATTGTCTGAATTGTCCTCTTTGATCAACTCCCTGCATGAAAATATCTGAGTTTTGGGGAAATGCAGGTCTTTGTTTAGCACGTTTACTTTACAGCTATGGTTTAAGTTTCTGTAGCTGTTCAAGATTAGTGTCTTGAATTGAATATATATGTTTTATAAAATTGTACACATCTCCAGCAAGATACTGCTTTCCAGTGTTAATGGGTAGCTCAGTCTTCAACACAGAAAAGTTGTTAGAAGTAAAGTAATACTTTGCAAATTTATCAAAATTATCAGCTTATAATGTTGTCACTAAATGTATCTGTATTACTCTGTGTAATAAGGGCATAGCATGACTAAAATAAATCTCACTTTTTGTTCTGCAGTATCATTTTTTGAAAGAGCATGAGTTCTTCTATTTCTAGCCATTACAAATGGCTCAGTTGTTTGTTTTTAACTTTATGATCACAGAATCACAGAATCACAGAATTTCTAGGTTGGAAGAGACCTCAAGATCATCGAGTCCAACCTCTGACCTAACGCTAACAGTCCCCACTAAACCATATCCCTAAGCTCTTCATCTAAACATCTTTTAAAGACTTCCAGGGATGGTGACTCCACCACTTCCCTGGGCAGCCTGTTCCAGTGCCTAACAACCCTTTCAGTAAAGAAGTTCTTCCTAACATCTAACCTAAAACTCCCCTGGTGCAACTTAAGCCCATTCCCCCTCGTCCTGTCACCAGGCATGTGGGAGAACAGACAAACCCCCACCTCATTACAGCCTCCTTTAAGGTATCTGTAGAGAGCAATAAGGTTGCCCCTGAGCCTCCTTTTCTCCAGGCTGAACAAGCCCAGCTCCTTTAGCCGCTCCTCGTAGGACTTGTTCTCCAGGCCCCTCACCAGCTTCGTCGCCCTTCTCTGGACCCGCTCAAGCACCTCGATGTCCTTCTTGTAGCGAGGGGCCCAAAACTGAACACAGTACTCGAGGTGCGGCCTCACCAGAGCCGAGTACAGGGGGACGATCACCTCCCTAGCCCTGCTGGTCACACTGGTTCTGATACAAGCCAGGATGCCGTTGGCCTTCTTGGCCACCTGACCACACTGCTGGCTCATATTCAGCTGACTATCCACCATCACTCCCAGGTCCTTCTCTGCCTGGCAGCTCTCCAACCACTCATCTCCCAGCCTGTAGCTCTGCTTGGGGTTATTGCGCCCCAGGTGCAGGACCCGGCACTTGACCTTGTTGAACTTCATGCAGTTGACCTCAGCCCATCGGTGCAGCCTATCCAGATCCTCCTGCAGAGCTTACTGAGGGTGCACTCAATGCCCTCGTCCAGATCATTGATGAAGATATTAAAGAGGACCGGCCCCAGCACCGAGCCCTGGGGGACGCCACTAGTGACTGGCCTCCAACTGGACTTGACTCCATTCACCACAACTCTTTGGGCCCGGCTATCCAGCCAGTTTCTAACCCACCGAAGCGTGCGCCAGTCCAAGTCAAGAGCAGCCAGTTTCTTGAGGAGAATGCTGTGGGAGACGGTGTCAAAAGCCTTGCTGAAGTCAAGGTAGACCACATCCACAGCCTTTCCCTCGTCCACCCAGCGCGTCACTTTGTCATAGAAGGAGATCAGGTTCATCAAGCAGGATCTGCCTTCCATAAACCCATGCTGACTGGGCCTGATCGCCTGCTTGCCCTGCAAGTGCCGCATGATGACTCTCAAGAGGATCTGCTCCATGAGCTTCCCTGGTACTGAGGTCAAACTGACAGGCCTGTAGTTTCCCGGGTCTGCCCTCCGGCCCTTCTTGTAGATGGGCATCACATTTGCTAGCCGCCAGTCAATTGGGACCTCCCCCGATAGCCAGGACTGCTGATAAATGATGGATAGGGGCTTGGCCAGCTCCTCTGCCAGTTCTCTCAGCACCCTTGGGTGGATCCCATCCGGCCCCATCGATTTGTGCACATCCAAGTGCCGTAGCAGGTCACCAACCAGTTCTTCGTGGATGGTGAGGGCCACATCCTGCTCCCCATCCCCTTCCACCAGCTCAGGGTACTGGGTATCCAGAAAACAACCTGTATTGATCATGAAGAGCAAATTAATTTAATTTTCTCATTGGAAGGAAAGCCATGGCAGAGGAGTTGCTTTTTCTCTCTTCCTTCTAAAAACATGTTTGAAAGTTTGTGACATGTTTTTGACAGAGGACACCATGAATTTTGACACAACTTTAACCCTGGTTTTTAGCCATCTCCAGGCCAAGATCAATCAAATTTCAGTAAACAAAAACAAGTAAGAGTAGTGCAGCTTTCAAAGCTTTCAGTCCAGCTACTAAACTCTCTTTGCTTTCCATGAATGGCAGTTATCCTGCCTACCTCTTAATGCCTAATTTCCCTGTGATCTCTCTGCAGTTAACATGGAGGGGATGGGACTGGGATGGGACTGTCAAAATCTTTTCTTTACACTTTGGTGTAAAGAAAAGTGAACATATCTTGCAACATTTTTTTTCTTGATCCCTTTTTTTTTTTTTTTTTTTTTTTTTTTTTGCTATACATTGCACTAGATCTTGAAAGTCACTGGGATTGAACCTCCATGCAGCAGACATAGTGTGGAGGAGGAGGGCTGGCTAGCACCAGTGAGACTAGAGACATGGGTTTTGTTTCTATCCCTGCTGAATCTTTGCTAGGTGAGCTCAGGCAAGTCATTTGCACTTCACTCCTCCCAAATGTAAAAATGGGGTGGACAGGATGTTATGGCAAAATGATTTGGGATGAGTGGGTGGAAATCCTAGGTAAAAGCTTATATTAGGGTGTTTGTTTATGGCTGGAAATGCAGCCTTTTGTGCGTGTTTCTACCTGCACTGTAATGTACTCATAAGTGGTTTCTCAAGGTGAAAAAAGAAGGGATGCTGGGATGCATCTCTATGTGTAGTTCCCTACATGTGAAGGGCTACTGCAGTCCCTGCTGGTGGCGTCTCCACGCTCCCACTGCTGTGCCCCTATCTAGCAGGGAGAACCTGCAGGAAGGTGGACCCTCACAGCATTACTCACAAGAAGTGCTATTTCATTAGGGCTGAAGCTCAACTTAAAATTTCAAATCACAGTGGGGTGAATAGTTTAGTAGAAGTTTGTAATATCAGTACTAGGGCTGGCCAAAAAATAAGGAAAGGGTAAATATTTTTACTGCAGGACTTCATTAAATGATAGAAAAGCAATTCCATTTTGCTTAGAAGCTTTGCTGAATTTTGTGGGCTTTGTCCTAAGTGGAAAGGATGTGTTTTGTTTACATTTTTCCAAATTGAAAATTACTAGAGGAATCAAAATCTACCATTTGTGAAGTAGTTTCACAATGAAAATAGTTGGCACTGATTAATAGCACCAGGTCAGGTTCTTGGTTTTGCCTCTGCTGTGGAAACAATATTTAACATTGTGCTTCTGTAGGCTGATCCCAAACTGAAAGACCTTGTTCAAATATTGGTCTTGATCATGCACTCTGAAATCAATAGATGGGCCATTTGTATAATTACACCTCAAGGTAGCTGATGAAGAAACTAAGAAAGACTTGTGAAGAAGGGAGCTCCACAGCTAAATCGCTGCCTTGGTATCAGGATGGGAAATAGGACCAAGCAGTGCCAGGACTGAGCCCTTCTGTCTTCAGGCAAAAGGCCCTAATTCTCCAGTACATCCCATGTGAGCTCTGATGGGCATCCAGTGGTTCCCAGATTTTAGTCACTTTTTCTGAAGGGGCCCTCTATGTCTATTGACATGAAGAGAAACCACATTACATGCCTTCTTTTTGGGAACACCCATTGTCAACAATGGGTCATTTTTATGGTCTAGACATGCTGGTGTCATGATGAGAAATGGGTGTTTAGTTATGTGTGCAATGGTATATGCTATTGAGTAAAAACACTTGGATTTATTCCAGTAAATCTCTGATTCAAAGAATATTGCTGCAATGATTATTCCACATTAAAAAAAAAAAAAAAAAAGAAAGAAAAAAAAAAACAACTGCACTGGTTTTGAAAACTTACACATTTTTTCCTTTATTAAATTGCTTCCTGGTGATGGAAATGTCTAGGATTTTTTTTTTTTTCTCCTACTGCATCTACTTTCCTTTACTTGCACACCCCTGAGGTAATTAGTGTAGGTTAAAATTTACATAACTGACTTTGGGGTTTTGCAAATAAGAAAGATGGAAATTTATTCAAGGTGGTGAATAATTCATTTTAAAGCGAGTTTCCTGCTTTTTTTTTTTTTTTTTTTTAATCATGTAGAAGATGTATTACAGACTCATAGAGGTTTTCTGAATAGGACCCTAAGCATTGAATTTTTGATATATTTCTTAGTGTAGGTAAAGAAATATTAACCATGACTCATTGCACTTTTCCTGTTCAATAAGATTTGAATAAACTTAACAAATTTATTAGGTAGATGATAGAGCTTTTAAAAAATTATCATGACACACTGTGACAAATATTTTACTAGGATCCAGTAGAAATAGCTTTAACTCATATTCCCATTGCCACTTCAGAGACTGAGAGATGGAAAACAGTGCAGTTCATATAGAGAATCCCAATTCATATTTTCTTTTGAATATTCATTATTTAATTAAGATTAGAAAGATAAACAAGGGGATTGGATAGCTATGGGAGACTGGTAATATAATTATTATTATTATTATTTTTTTTAATGTAAGCCTAGACTGGCAATGTCTGAAGGTTGTAATCTTACAGCTACTTGATATTTTAAGTGAAAAGTTTTCTGTGTTATCTTACTTCTTAACCCAGATGCCCACCTTATAAACATGGCTATTCCAGGTGTCACTAAGAGCTGGATCCAGCAGATAAATCATGAACTAAGCCTTCCTCTTGCCTTCCTAACTTTAGCTTTACCTGCCTCAGTCCAAGACCTCTTTCCATTTGCTACCAAACTCTGGTCTGCAGCTTTTGTCACTAAACTTTCTTGAGAACATTTAACACTGTTGCTTGGCACAGTGAAATGTCCTAGGCATGACAGCCTGGTGCCCATGCCTTTTGGGAACTATAAATGTTTCTGTTTGGTCCTTGCTGTCACTGGGATGTCTCTGCTACACTGGCAAGAGCACTTCTCTGTGGGACAGCCAGGGAAGACCAAGCTACACTTTTTCTTGGTGTGTTCCTCTGTGGCTGCACCCCCTGCCAGACTGTGGGACTCAGTTGCCCTAACAGAAAGCTCCCAGCTTTGCTGGAGCAAGAGATGGGGCAGGAGCCAGCTCCCAGACCTTCCTGGGGAAGCAGTGTAGGTGGTGATTCTCCCGGCTGGAGAAAGAAAGTCAGTGACAGTATTTGTGGGGGTGGGAGAAAACATGGGTCCCTGTTCTGGAGACTTATAGTGAACTTAAGCCAAAAGCAGTCCAGGACTATGAGGGCTTAGGTCCCACTAACAGAGAAGCAATGGTGGAGGGAGTATTGCCCATGATACAACTGCCACGTGGAGAGCTGGAAGGTCTCAATGTGAGCCAATTTGGTCATGTCACCTTTGCAATCCAGGTACGTGCAATGCCTGACAGGAGCCTGCAGGATTTATTGTATCCATCTGAGGCTCTCTGCTGAGACAACTGGCAAGTCATACTGTGTTTTAAAGCAAATATGCTGTTTCTGCTTTACTTCTAAATAATTTAAACAAGTTATGTTAAAAGCTATACACAGAGATATTTGTAATATATTTTTTTGTAGTCTGCTTTCATACTCTGATAATATTGATTTTAGAAATATAAAGGATTCTTTGCAAATAACTTTCCCAGTGCCTTATTTTTCAAGAGAGATTCCTACCCTTCATTGAAAACAGACAGGTTCTTGTCTAGAACTTTTGCATTCTTTCTTCCAAAATGTTTTTGGCTTTAAGGCTTGACAACAGTAGATAATTTTACACTTGTAGCTTGTATTTTCATGTTTTTCTGTATTTTTGGAAACAATCTTTTTTTTTTTTTTAATTTATTTACTTTTTCTTTTTTATTTTTTTGGCATGTAGGTCTCAAAGTACCACAAGGAAGTCTCTCACCAGAACAAACAAAAGTTGCAAGCCAGGATTCATGAGCTCTTTCAAAGGTATGTCAGATAAGAACTACTTTGTGCTTCCAACTAATGTGCTTTCCCTCCAAAGGCCTTTCAGTGCTTTACGGATATTAATGAATGGAACTTCTCACAGACAAAGAACCTCAGACCTAGAAAAATTAAGCCTGTGCTTCTGAAAGAGGCCTCTGTTTTTTGGTTACCTCCGTTTTCAGATACCAAGCCTGGGCTGCAATTTTTAAATGCTATGCACACTGCTTCAGAAGGTGACCAAATGGCCTCTCCTAGTGTCCTTCATCCCTGCCTCTGAGTTACCCTAAGAGAGTACAGGAAATATGAATTGGAGCAATATTTTCATGATCAAACAATGCATGACCATCAGATAAAGACATGTATCAAAATACCTGTAAAGAAATGAATAGAGGAAATAAATAACTCTCATGGATACAGCTTAGGAAGCTCTGTTCTACTGTGACAATTGATGAGCATGCTGGTGAGCACAAAAGATGCCTAATTTTACTGACTAAAATATTCTCTTGAATCTAATACCCAACAAAAGGGGAGAAAAGAGGAAAATGTTGCAACCCAAAAAGAGATCAACTGTGGTTATTTAAATGTTTGATGTTCAATAATGAAAACTGTTTACCTTCATAATAGTGTATTAGCAGCTAATAAAGGCAATAGATACAGTAGTTTAAAAGTAATAAAATCAACAACAAAGTGTATTTAATTTTAAATTGAATTGCAAGCAAATGGGTGTCCTAATGAACCCCTGTGTCAATGCAGCTCTAACCAAATTAACTGAAATAATTTCCATCATGAGAAACTAAATAAGTACAAAGTTCCAAACAGACCATTATTTTTGAGGAGGAAAGTTAACTTCTCAGATGTTTCAACTCTAAGAGCTAGCTAGTGACTTTCAAGGCACATCTTCTACTCCCTCCATTTAGGGAAATTGGACCCAAGTTTACCTGAATGCAGCTCAAAGATAAAACTTTTGAGGTTGGTTGACCATGCATTTCTTGTGTTCAGTCCTTAACACCGCAGATTCTTGTCATTAGTTTTGGTCAGTTGTGGCCTGGGCAAAATTCCCAGTTATGTCATTGACACTAATGTCTATGCAGACCTTCCAGCTAATTCAGATGTTGTCTGTGCATTTACATGATTCAATTTTCCTGGTAGAAGAATCTGCAAAACAATTGACCTATGTGCCATTGACAATTTAGCTGATGCAAATCTCTATATATGTTTCTAAAATAATCTTTAAAAAAAAAAAAAGGGTAAGCATGTGTCAAGAATTTGGAGACAGGACTACCTATTTTGCATTATTGTAAAAGACTTAGTTCTCCATTTGATTCTGCTGAGCACTAAAAATGGAGATTTTTCCATACGTTACAGTGTATTTTGTGCATCCTGTGCATTAAGTAAGGTGGTGTTGGGGTATCCTGTAAAATTCTGTACTTACACCACTTCCCGGAGTTCTGTTTTGGTCTGTGGATCTCCCTTAAGCGAAAATTCCTCATGGTGATATAATTACCCCAAAAACTACTTTAACAAAAAGTTAACATATGAATGCCAATGAAAGTTTAATGGTTGACATACAGATGAAAAGCTGTGTGTGTGCATTTATGTAGTTATATATACATATACAATTTATCTATATAATACTACTTTAAATTAGGTTTATAAAAAATACAAGATTTATATCTAAAGCTATAAGATTGTTTTGAAAAAAAGCCTCAGATTGATAAAAGCAACTCAGTCCCTAAGGAACTGATGATTCCCAAAAACATGTTTCAAAGCTGTCAATTGGTCCTAAAAGTGTCAACAGAGACAATGACTTCCTACTTTAATTTTGTTAATCTTGAATCTGAGCCTAAAAGTTCCTTTATCTCAACATGTGGCACAGACTGACAAATAAAGGTTGTATTACTGGAGTTGTGACTGTATTTTTCCTGTGTTACTTTTTGAAGCCTATCCATTTCTCTGCATTGCACACTGTTGTTTCCCCTAGGTGTTCTCTGCAGGGTTTATGATATATTCCAGGAAAACATCAAACTGTGATGTAGTTCCAATGGCAAGTGTTTCTCATGTCTGCACTGTAGTTGATTTCTTTGCAGTTCTTCCCTTTTCCCTTTGTAGCCACTGCAGAGCAGAAGGTCAGCCATTGACAGCAAAGGTGAATGGATGTGAAGAAGAAATTGTAACCAGCTTTGGTAACCTTGCAGGCATGAAAACTGGATTAAATGGAGCAGCAAGATTTTGTGGGAAGGTAACGTTCTCCACAAGTGCTCTTTTTGCTAAAAGACTAGATCAATTGTATTGCATTATCCTATATTTTATTTCCTTTCATGGTTTAAGAGGATAGAATTTAGCAGGTTTGAAAATATTCTTTACAACAGTAGTAACCATACACTTAAAGAGAACATCTAAAGCTATTAATGGTGAATCATTTGGGCATGACAAGAGTTCTTCAAAACAGTTTGTCAGTGCTGGCCAAGCAAAGTCTTTCAGCAGGAGATGAGAAAGTTATGCCACCATGCAAATGAGACAGGCTTGAAATATGATGAATCTTCTATCTCCTTTTCCTACTCAACTGACACTCGCTTTCAGGAAGGTTGTAAATGCAAGAGAGATTGTGGTATAATTCCTCAGACTGGCGTTTCTGCCCCCCAGTCACTATTCGATTATCTTCCAAATTGCTGTGTTTCAGAGAGATAAAGATTTTTTATGGCTTGCTGACTTGAAACAACCAGAAGAGCCAGAAAAGAGATGGCTAACCGGCCATGCATAGTAATTCCATTGGTAAATGACAAAATCTTTGTTTGTATGACATTTCCAAAATTACTACAGAAGATGAATCTAAAATACAAAATGTCACATTTGGCATGCAAAACTATCACTATGTATTTCAGTATAAAATTCATAGAGGCGTTTAATTTAGAATGTGTTTAATAACGAAGTCTGCCTGCATCAGTAATCCTGCCTTGAGGTTTAAAAAGATTGTCTTATTTATTCACATAGTGTTAATTTTTTATATATGATTTAGAAACCAAAAATATTAAGGTTAAATCTTCATTGTTAATTAAGATTTTCTAATTAAGCTGAAAATAATTGTCATTCAGATTAGTTGTTAACTATGGTTTGTGTTGAAAAACAAAAGAACTTTAACAAATTCAACTGTTTATTTAACTGCTTAAATTAATTCCAGAAGCTTTCTATCTATATGGAAATATGCTATCTATTCCAAAATAAATCCAAGGCAGGATTAAAGAAGAGATTATTAGCTACTGTATGCTCAAATTGCAAGACTAGGAAACCTACTAGTCAATGTAGCCATTTGATTTTGAAGTGTGACACGGATTCTTATGTTACATTATGCTAGAAGAAGACTACTCTTGCACTAGAATTTTCTCAAAATAGTGGAAGAAATTGGTTCCTCATTGGGGGAAAACAATCACTGCTGATTTGAAGCACTAAATAATTAGTTATTGGAGAAGTCATTTTAGTCATTGAAGTTAACACTGGAGCTAACTGGGACTCCCTGTTATATGCATGATCTTGCAGAAAGTATTTGGGAATACTTTAAAAAAGTATTTCAGAAAGTATTTGTGAATACATACCAGAAAGACTGATATGTATGCTGATATAGTGGGATGGACCCTATACTATTACACAGATGAGACTTGCAAGGATCATACCACTATGCCTGTTTTCCTCTGCCAACCTCCACACTACAAGCTGAGCATACTAGAAAAGCACCAAAAAGACATTTCAGATACGCAACACAGCATTTATACCATACTAAGCATTCTGTAACTCAGACAACATCTTGTCAACAGCAAGGAGCAGATGTTTCCCTTTGTCTGGACTTGGAATAAAGGTGCCTGTAGGGAGTTGTTATTAAACTCAACACGTGTTGCACTTTGATTACTATTTTTAAGAGAATCTGATTATATGATAATCAGAAGGTGAAAGGATACTCTGCATATTACACAGCACTAACAGCCTTGGTAAGGCTAATAATTAGTATGAAAACATGGTATGCCCTGCCTCTCTGTGCCTGCAGCCTGCTCATCATGTCATGTATTGTGCCCGTCCTACAAAGCATTACATATTTTTGAAGGTGTTGCTTTCCAGTGAATCCTGCCTTACTATTGCAGACTAATGGTTTCTGGTGTCATACTTCAACAGATCCACCTTCCCCTCAAGGATTGAACTGAAGGATTTTATTAGCAGTATTTCTATTATTTTTTTATCTGTTATATCTATGACTTTTGACCTCCCTAATTGCAGATCCTCAGTTAGCAATAGGTAATTGCAGCCTGAACAAGAAATATGCTTCTTGGTAACTATTTTCGCGAAGAAATTTTTTCTGGTTAATTGTATGGTTAAAGTCAGCTCAACCCAGGTCAGTAACTCAGAGCTTTCTCCCTAGGTTAACTGCTCCAAGACATCACAGCCGATAGAAATTCACATCAAATGCCTGAGGGGAGTCAAAGATAAGGTTCCCAAAGGCCATTATACGCTGAAAGTTTCCATTCTCAACCGCTTAGGTGGTCACTTACTGCAGTGGCCCAAACTGAAGGAACAGCCTTGGATCAGGACCACTCTGCCTGTTAGTCATGATGGAAACTTCTACAACACTGAGATCTACTTCGGACAAAGTATCCACACAGTAAGCAACACATCTTAAATATGCTGTCTTTGCTTTGAAAGTTAAAACACATCCGCTTATTCTCCTTCAGGCTTATATATTTAATGCATTCCATCATATTCATAATTTATTTAATAATTTAAGGTGCAATTTAGGAAGGTGCATTTTTCCCCCCTAGGTTAACCCTCATCACTCACTCTAAAAGTGCCAAATATACACTACATCATGTAGTGTTGTCAGCTAATTTTAAATTTTACTTTTATTCTCTCTTATCTATGCAGCTTGTCAGCTATGTAATTTGATTTCAGTAAAGTAGCTTTAGAATAATAAATGAACGAGTGGGTGTATATAAACACATGAATGCCCAAATCCTTCTGTGAGTTTTTAGCTCCATTGACCCCTATTTGCCAAAAAAGCAGCATTTGGATTATTTTGGAAGGAGCCCAAACACTTGAGGCTCTATTCTGTCTTTTGTGACTGAGGCATACATATTTTCCTGCCTAAGCATGCTGTGCATGGCAGGATTGTTGTGTGTCAGTTGCTTGCTCTTGTAGCTAATGCCTAGTGCTGGTTGAAGCATTGGTCTTAGCTAAACTCTCTGGCACACAAAAGCTTCTTTACAGTTTGGGAATCAACCCTGTTTTTTCTCAGTGTCTTTTTCTGTTATGAGGCATTGGTAGATTAGGAAGGACAGCTTTTCTGTTTTCAATTACTATTTATTTTACAGTACAACCTGAACGGCAGATTTCTTTCCTTCACCCCATCCACTGTATTAAGCATTATGTAGATACAGAACAGAAAGACAGTCCCTATTCCTTTCAGATAAAGCAAATTTACATGTCCAACATTGATGCTTAGAGTTACTTGTGGATAGGTCATTTCATCTATTGGGTTTGTGATATGTGAATTGCCTCTAAGTCACATTTTCTGCTGTTTAATTGTTTATCATTTGTAATAGATAATGAACAATCTGTTCATAAATACAGCTGTTGGCATGAAAAGAATCACACATACAAAGAGGGAAATTGTGAATGTGACTCTCACATGATGTTAAAACAAATACATATAACTGTCAGAGAAATCACTGATGCCAAGTTGAGATTCCTCCATAACTGGGAGGATGAAGTATTGTCTTCTCAGATTTCATTGAAAGAAGACTAAGGGCAGTACTACTGAATGACTCCATCAAGCCCCACCTCTTGCTTTCAGCATTGTGTTTCTCCTGGGTCTCACCTGCTGCTTTGCTCCCACTGGGGAATGTCCCCTATTCAAAACTGCATGGCTTAGTTCTCACTACTAAGCAAGAGCTAGTTCAGAATGACCAGTCTCTTGTCCAGCTCCTCCACAATGCAAAGGAATCACAGAATCACAGAACTGTCTGTGTTGGAAGAGACCTCAAGATCATTGAGTCCAACCTCTGACCTAACACTAACAAGTCCTCCACTAAACCATATTGCTAAGTTCAACATCTAAACGTCTTTTAAAGACCTCCAGGATGGTGACTCCACCACTTCCCTGGGCAGCTCATTCCAATGCCTAACAACCCTCTCAGTAAAGAAGTTCTTCCTAATATCCAACCTAAAACACCCCTGGCATAACTTTAGCCCATCCCCCCTCGTCCTGTCACCAGGCATGTGGGTGAACAGACCAACCCCCGCCTCACTACAGCCTCCTTTAATGTATTTATAAAGAGCTGAGCCTCCTTTTCTCCAGGCCTCAACAAGCCCAGCTCTCTCAGCTGCTCCTTGTAGGACTTGTTGAGGAGTATGTGCAAAGTCTGAATACTTGTCTTTCTATGAATCTCTGCTGAGTTGTGCAGATGCCTCAAAAACAACTTAGAGATGGCTAATTTTGCTTCATTCAAAGGTCTGAGAGAAATGTTCGGTAGTTCTACCATTGTTGCAGAGTTTGATATAAAGTACCCTTTGAATCTCACAGAGGACATCTTCACCAAACTTAATTTTAGTCTAGTTAACCAGTGTGCAGGTCTCAGGGAAGTCCAATTAAAATTCAGGACCAGGAGGAGCAGTTGGACTAAATGAACCCCTGTTGATTCCCTGTCTTCATTACTGTATAATGGATAGGAAAATCTGTCATAATTTTAGAAAGCCTCCTTCATCAGCTTATTCTAAATACATACATGTTGTATCCTGAACATTTCTACTTTTCTGTTCTTCCACTTTGGAATTGCCACAAAATCTTAAGGTGTGTTTCAAAAGAAACCCCTAAGATCTGTGCTGAGATGGGGAAAATTTCATGCTTCAGATGATTCGTGTCTACTACAAAACTTAGTGTAAGCAGTGAGGTCTTATTGGTGAGATGCAGATGAGTATCTGGAGTTAAACACAATCATAAATACAGCACTGTTGCCCTGGGATATATTACAGGGGGGAAATGCAAGTGCTCACAGATGAAGAATAAGCTTTTGTTTTCATTGACCAGAATAATGATAGGAGTTTAGTGTAAACATGGTGAAAAGGAAGACATGCATGCTTGATATTGAAGGAAAGCCTAGTTTTAACTAATACATTAGAGAAATTGTTCCAGAACACTACATCCTTCCAAAAATAATAACCTTGTCATGTCGGCAAAGTTGGTGTCAGCATGGGTTACCTGCTGCGTACAGAAAGTGCTGGTCATGTAAGTTAGATCTGCCTCAGGGCTAGTCTGACTTGCGCACCTGACCTTTCAGAAATGTTTTTTGTTCATTAATCAATGTTCTTTGCTCCAGCTTGCCAGCTCCCCTTCCTTCCCCTCCTTCACTGTCCTCCTTTCTAGTTTGTCAACCTACCTCCCCCAACAACCTCTGACTACATACTAGACAGTGGCTCCTAATAGTTCCAGTTGAATTTTATTTGGTTTTCAGTAAGGCCAGATGGTCACACAAATTATACTGGACAAAACATACATGGATGCTTTGGATAGGGATAAAATGTAACTGCTGTTTCAAATGACTCTACCATTTTAGGAACAGCACCTAACAGCATGATCTGAAGGAGACTTGTTTTAGACCCTGCATTTCAAGGACATTTTCACACATTTAATTTATGCAAAGGGACTGTAGGCTTTCTGTGAGTTAATGATGTCTGGTTTACATGAAGCAGGAGCTAATCTGAAGCTTCACTCACCTTCTAACACAAATTGAAGTCAAACTCAATCTGAAACAAACAAAAAAATGCAGTAGGTTAAAACTAGAGGTAAAGAACCTTTGTTCTTAAACTTTCAATATGCACTGACAGATTTTTGCCAAGTTTGCATTCAAAGTTGAGTAAGAAGAGGATAGGAAAGCAGAAAGCAGAAATGCTTACTTTGCATCTGGTAAGGCAGTTATTGAAATTAGATTTTCCTTGACAGTGCCTACAAAGTTGTAACTGCATCATCTTTACACCAGTCCAAAGATTTTACTAGTATAATTTCCTTACCAGTGTCTCATAGTGGCCAAAATCCTACTATAGTTAAGTCCTAGATGTTCAGTGAACATTTTTTGCTTAGTGTATTTACAGCAATGCCTTATTACTCCGAAGGATCCATGTCACATCACTGGTGCAGTGTTAGCAAGTCTAGATTATTACATTTTTCAGCTTAATTATGACTTTAAGAGCAGAAACAAGAAGTTGTGGTGCATGAAAGTCTGATTTTGCTCAGAAAAATAAAATTAGTCCACTTAGCTTAGTTCAGTGAACATTAAAACAGCTGTACAAAATAATTATAACAGTAAGATATCCCACACTTTTCAGAGTCAAAATATTCATTGCCTTCAATGGAATAAAAATTGAGTGTGGCTAAAATGGCACACTTTCTTTAAAACAAACAAACAAACAAACAAAACAAAGCACACACACAACTGTTTTCACCTATAATTTGTTATCATTACAAAAATAATTTCAACTATACATTGAAAGTTTCTCCTACTACAAAAAGTGAATTTGAAAGAAATGTTCCTATTTCAAGTATATGCAGATTTTTAAATTAAATTATAAACAGACTTGGAAACTTTTCCCAGAAAAATATTACCTGTTAGGAAGTGAGGTTTTGTTCAGAAGGGGAAGTTCAGGTAGGAAATTTTCAACATTTATGAATAACACTGTAAGCTGATGAGGTTGCCTGCAAGTGACATTTAGAAAACATTCATTAAGCCACTCATTCACCTGCAATGTCAGTTCAGCTCTAATTAAGGGAATCACAGAATCATAAACCTGTTGAGATGGAAAGGGACCTCTGGAGGTCATCTGGTCCAACACTCCTGCTCAGGCAGGGACATGTGTGAAGCTTCAGGGCCAATTTTATTGGTGTTGGGCTTCTCAAGCTGCCTTTTGACCACAGTCTCACTGCACCCATTTGGCAGCTGCCCTTCTTCCGTGCCAGCCTCTCAAAATCGGTACTTTGGCAAAAAGAATGTGAGCTCCAGGAGTATGTCATCACAGGAGTGACACATTTTCCCCAATGTACCTGGAACTGGAGATGGCACTAAATCAGTCCATATGCATATTGAACCTGAGTTGGTGACAGAACAATTCACATATCTGTAGATTTTAAGGAGTATATCAGCTGGTTAATATTTATGTATCAGTGTGGCAAGGTACTAGCAATATTGTAACAGTAGCTGGGTACCATTTTGTTTTACTTGAGGGAAATTCAGTATGAATAAAACAGCAACTTTTCAAACGTGACATTTAATCCACACATGTAAATCATACCAGGAGATCTATTATTCATTATTAAAAGGGCACCATATTTTTATTACACTGAAAATGAAACACAAATGCTGTGAAAAATTTAGTGCCTTTTCCTGAAGTTTCAGGACACTTATCATGCAGTCATCTAGCAGAGGCTGACACTCATTTTAAAATATAGCTACAAAAATTAATAAATTTAAGTCTTTTGCTTAGAAAAAGAGGATGTTCTATTTCACTGAATGAGGTGGATTTATTTTTTATTTAAGGCTTCCGAAATACTTAAGATGGCCAAGTACTTTAGTAATGTTAAGATTCAGATTTAGATCTATAACAAGTAAAGTTCATATCTTTGTTGTTATTAGTCATTTCCAGCATTTTCTTCCCTGAAGTGCATTTTGAAAACTACATATATCAGAAACTGATTAGCATGTCCTAAGGTATTAATTCTTAAAATATGATGAAACAAACAGTTTCAAGGAACTTACTTTCTGTATGTCAGCAGCTGTCTAAGGACTCTGATGCTTTTAGTAATTACAAAACAAGGTATCATTAGGAAAAGTAGAGCACAAACTTTTTTTCTCCCTTATTTTGTTCTTTAGCTAAATGGTGGCACAGATGAAGAACATTTAGCTGTAGGACACTTTATAGGACATAGCATAAGACTCTGATACACTATGAAAAAGATAGGAAGTAATAACACATGGCAGTGCCAGAGGACTTCTAAAATGAGAGCCTCTTAAATTTTCCCTGGATGCAATTATTTGCAGTTGGGATGATAAGGTGCTATGTGTACCTTTTGGTAAATGCAAAAGCTAAGCTTAGATGGATGCTTGCATGTATTCGAAGACTGCAATTCTGATATTTTTTTATGTTATTTTATTTATTTATTTATTTATTTATTTTTCACACAGCAGGAACACATACATACGGCTGCGTCTGGTTTGTTTATCAGAATTTGTTTGGGATTTTGGTTTTCAGGTGCTATTTGCTAACAATCTTTTTGTAACAGATCCTGAAGATGTGTGTTTTCAGAGCAATTCGGTCCTGGCTGTATTACACCTCTGGGGACAGGTCATTATGGTGTATTGCAAGCAGCCCTCAGATTTGGTGCTGTTTACACCATGGGGCAGTTCAGTCTGGTGCTGGACCTTCAGCAGTGCTCCTCTTCCAAATGGTTGTGAACTTTTCTCCTCACTGTGGGTCTAGAAAACAGTGTCATCCTGTACCAATCACAATTCAGCTGGAGCCAGCTGAATTCCCAGAATGGCACTGGGGCACTTTGCTGCCCATTGATGGTCTTTACCAACATGGAAAGCTCCATTTCCAGCACTGTGTAAAGACTTGAAGGGATTCATTAAGTCTGGTGTGCTGGCATTATAAAGCCATTGCATAATAGTAGAATCTATTGCATCTACTGTATTAAGTGTTATGCAATTGATTTACATATGGAAAAGGTTAAAGCTTATCCCTGTTTTTGTTTTCAGTAATTATTTGGACTTATGTTGTATGTTGTCTAGTCATTGTGCTCATGTAGGATTCTTGGATTGTACTGCATGTGCTCTTGCAGCTTAGACCAAAGCATACTGCCCAAACACCTCAGAAATGTGACCTACAGTATAATGCATCACATCTAATTTAGGATTAGATATGGGGTCTGTATTGGAAATAGCTAGCAGACATATGTTAAAAATCAGGAGTGTCTTGGTACAGGCTTTTACTTTGGACTACTGTGTGTCCTCTTCCTTAATTAATGGGAAATTATATCTGTAAGAGTGCTTGGTATGAGCCAATGGATGCAACAGTTGGGTGCAATATCTTATCGGGCAGATCAGCTGAAACACAGAATGCAGCATTCTCCGCCTTTATCCTTAGCTCCAAGTAAACTGCAGACAACAGAGGACACCAAGAGCAAACTAAATATCTGTCAGAACAACAACAAAAAATAATGATGAGAGTGTAAAAATGTTGTGAGTGGAGCAATTCCAGGACTCACCAGATCTGCCATTCTGGGACTAAAAAAAGGCTTAAACTGTGTGTTGGTCCATATCTGCAAGCTGTGAGAACCAGAAAAACATCCTCAGAAGGCACTTTTTTTCTTAAAATATCTGGCTTTGAAGCACTTCATCTTTTCAATAGTTATCTACCTACCCTATGAGGAAAGAGTGAAGGAGTTAGGCCTTTTCACCCTGAAAAAGAGAAGGTTCAAGGGGGACCTCATCACAGTACTGCAGTACTTAGAGGGTGTCTACAAAGGGGACACAGGCTTTCTCTCCACAAGGAGACACATGGAGAAGACAAGGAGCAAGTGGTACAAGTTGCACCCAGTAGAGGTTTCATCTTTATATAAGAAAGGAAATTTACACAGTAAGAGCAATCCATCACTGTAACAACTTCTAAAGGGACATGGTGCAGCTCCCACCACTGATGGCTTTTAAGATGTGGTTGTACAAGTATTCTGGATAATATCATCCAGGCATCTCCTTCCCACAGAAAGATGGACCTGGTGATATTTTGAGGTCCCCTCTAACCTGTGCAGTTCTCTGATCTGTGAACTCAACATCAGCAGGCTAATTGCAAAGCTGTACAACGGAAATGCAGAGAGTACTTTATCATTAAAAAATAAGAGAGAGGGAGGACCTGTTTAAATATGCAAATTTTAAGTAGAATACACAAGAAAAGGGGGATTTGTTTGGAGGAGCCAGTATCCCCGTGTTTTTGCTGAAGGAGCTGTTATCTGAGTCCTGGAGAAGGGAACAGATCCTGAGTGAGGTCTGGACCATCCACGAGCATGACCTCTGCTGTGACAGAACTTTTCTGATCAGGGAAATGTCACTGTGTCCTAGTCCTGATCGAAACTTAAGAAGCCAGCAAGTGTTTTGCGAAATGTGTTTGAGAATTCAGAACTGCATGAGGAAAGAGAACTGGAAGCGAAGAGCCAAAAGGGGAGGAAAACTGTCTGTTACTGCTCTGGGGACATGGGAAGACCCAGGCAGGGAGAGTGTGATGAGCATCTCAGCACCTCATGCCAAATGAACAGTGTCCTTCTTGGGCTCCTTGGTTTCCTGTGGTCTGTCAGCAAAGTATGTGTTCTCCTGACATAGAAGAAATAAAATGCTGTTTTGTGTACGGCCTACTGTATCACAGAAAACTGATGGTCTGACCAGGCTGGAATAAATCTCAGGAATAAATAACTGGCACAGGAGTGGCAAAAGAAGTAACCTCAGTTCCTGTTTTCAGCTTACAAAGGCAAATTCTTCTCTTGCACAATGAGGTCAGAATCTACCCAAGCCAGCGGTATATCACCCGAAACTCTCAGGGAGGCTAGTGCTGGCTGTACCATACATTACTACTCCCTGCTGGTCAAAGAACAGAGAAGAATTAGCAGCAGATGTGCCAGGACAATTAGCAACAGATGCAGAGGCTGAAGCTCACAGAATGTGAACATTATTTCCTGGTATTTGCAAAGATAAAAGGCCAGATTCTGGTCCTCTGATGTAAGGCAATAGAGCTGCAAGAGACAGAATCGGTGTTAACTGTGCCCTGAGTTATCTCCTGGAAGAACAGGAGGCGCTGGAAAATTGTCACTGTTGAATGGCACAGAGGTGTTTCCATCAGGGCAGTCAGAACTGCTCTGGGAAGGCATTGGGGTGCCTTGGCCAGGAAATGCAATTCTCCTGGGTGTGCAGGGCTTGGCAAGCAATGCTGAGCTTGCAGGCACTGCGCCATGAAAACTTCTGTCCCATACTACCCCATAATCAGGAGATTTTGGGTGCTGGATCACAGAGAAAGTAGTGGTACTACAGCAGCATTTAAGGAGACTCTCAAGAAACATGGAGAGAAGACACCTGGATGACCTATATCAGGCTTGAAAGGTCTCATCTCTTTTTCAGAAAATAGAAATATATACATATATATATATGGGAAAATCAATCTGCACAGCATCTGCACAGCCCTTTGATTTGTGTGCTATTCTGTATTCAGATACCTGTTCACAGGCAGGCAAAAATGGAAAGATGGGGAAGTAAGTTTCCATTCAGATGATAGATAGATATTCTGATGATAGATAAGACTTTTGGAAAACCCTAATAACCCGATATTGTATTTTTACCTCAGTCCATGTTTGTATTTCCTCTCCTCTGGCCTTTTATAAATTTCAAAGTTACATAAACACTTCCCAAGAATGCCCTTCCATCTGCCTGTATGCTAGCTTTGCATGTAAACAGGGATGGCTTGAAATCTGGTCATAAAAGCTCCACCCTGTTTTAGCAGTAACAACCTTATCTCCAGCACTTTTCATTTTACATAGTGAAATAATTTATTTTATTTTTTAATGAAATGGTTTGATGGGAACCATCTCCTATTTAAGAGGTTTTATACTGGTGTTTTATGCCAGTAAGGTTCATTTACTACAGTTTTCATAATCAGAAATGGTGAACCATTAATTTATATGTTGTTTTGCAAGAATCTTCTATATATTTACTAATAAGTAAACATCAAGTTGCCTTTACATTTCTTAATTTAGTTTAATCCATTTGAGTGCTAGATGTTTAGTGGTCATTTTTTTTGTGTGTGTGTTATGTGAATTTGGAAATGGCACTTTTATCCTTTTTCTTCTAAATCAAAAGCATTTGAAGGTGCAGAGGAGAGAGGCAAAGGTTTATTTCTTCTCTGACAAGGTTAAAACCCAATAGCAAGTCAGACAAAAGCCCCAGATCCTCACCCTGGATCTGTTTATTGAAATATTCAGATAGAATCCATTCTCTCTCTAGAGTAAATGATTTCTTTGCTGAAATTATGGTGGCATATGGAGAAGTAAGATATATTACAATAAAACTGATATAAAACAGTTGAATTCAGAAATAGTGGGAAGAGATAATTTTAGTTCACCATGATTTAATTCAATTAAATGCAACAATGTTAACTGCAGACTAAGAAGAATTGCTTGTGCGTGTGCAGGAACACACAAGCATTATTTATTCTCTACTGCATCTCTATCTGCAGAAGAAATTACACCATGGAAAACTGGGCATAGGATGTTTTCATACCACTGGAAAAAGCCACACACTTCACAGACCTCAGTGGAAATTTCACCTGAGTAAGGAGAAACTGTGAGATAACCTGTCATAGATTAGATCCATGGATTTATGTATTATGCTCTTTTTGGACATCAGTGGTGGTGCAAGCCTGTGGACTAACTTGCAAAATGGTGCCTCAAAAGAGGTTGCTACCAGCAGTGAAAATATTAGCTGCTAATTTTTTCTTCAGGAACAAAACATTCCATCCAGACATGTATGCCCATCCTAAGCATTGCCCCAAGCCAGGCAGTGTTCTCTGCAGATGCATGTTCTCCCACAGCTCCAGGAAGCACCTCTTCTTGTTTCCTCCAAGGACCTTAGGTCTCATAGGGGAGAGCAATTTGCCAATTCCCCTTCTCTTACCATTCATGTTGCTCCCTGCCCTCACCTGCAAACAAGGACATCAGTTCACAGTGGCATGCAGGATCTCAAGGACTGTGGACTTTCATAGAGCCATTTCTAAGGTGCCTAAATGCCTTTGTGTTTGCATGTCTATGGGTCTTGCTGGCCATGCCCCAGATCCTCACTCTTGGACCCTGCCTTGTGGAAGGCTACTGAAGGGCCAGTGGCACAACCCCGAGCTCCCTCCTGGGGCAGACTGGCCCTGCAGCTGCAGGACAGCAGGCTGTGGCAGATGCATGTTCACCATGGTGATGGGAATGGGTCTAACATGGGGATGTTGGGGAGACTCCTTTTCAAAACTCTTCTGTTTCAGCCTGACTGCCTGTTCCTAATCATCAGTTCCCCTGTATAAGTCATGCTCCCAGCATCCGCTGGGATGAAAATGAAAGCCCACAGGCATTTGTATGAGTGCTTGGCACACTGGCATAGAGTAACAGGAAGAGATTTGGCAAATATTTCTGTATAGATTCAGCAGAAAGAAATTGCTTATTTGGTAGATATATTTTATTAGACTGTGCAAGCCAAGATGTGTCCTGCCTTGGTCAGACACTTGATGTTCAGGTGTGAGGACTCCCAGAATGAATCTTACAACCTCAGGCTTTGTAGCATACAACTGTGTGACCAAATCCCTCTTTTTATTCATTGTATGTTTGGATCATGGAATGGCATAAACATCCAGCTCCTGTAACTCTGAGCAAAGGGATGCTTTCAGTCCTAAGGAGTGATTTTGCAATCTAAGACTAGGATGAGAGTTTACAGCAAATGAAGAATAACAGTGAGCAGAAAACAAACAAATGAATTTTTAATAGTCAGTCTGACTACTCTTACGTCAGCTGCCTGACCACTGTCTGTTCATAGACAGGCTGGTAGAAGAGGGCATACTGTTGAGTCAATTAAAAAAAAAAAAAAAAGAATAAGTCTGAGAAACAAGGGAGAAACTGAAGGGGATGTTGTGATACAGCAGTGATTGCAGCTGCTTATGCCTTGGTATTGCTCAATAATACAGGTAATTGTCTTTGATCGTATCCTTGTAACCACCACCTTTAATTTGTTGCACAGAGGTTACTATCTAGCACCCAGCTAGCCAAATGAAATGTATGGCTTGATTAAGGATCTCTTTTGTCAGTAATTTGTGCCTAATGCTTTTAGCTTTCCCACGGGCTGTTATAGAAAATGGTAAATCTGGTTTAAATGAAACCTGATACTGTTAATGGTTTAATAGCAGCTGCCACAGGGTTATGGCATTTTTCAACAGATCCTTCTGTTACATTTTAAGCCTACACTAAATCTTAGAATATATTTACATAATTAATATAAAGTACACCTACATAATAATGACAATATTTATAGTTTTAAAATATTTCCTTAAATGTCTTCCTCTGTATTGTCACTATTTAATAATATATAACTTGAAACACAAAAGCATACTATTATAAATAATAATTTTTATTTACCTCATCCAAAAATATCTAGAACATAGCACAACTATAAAAGCATAACACCTCCCAACATAGAAATTATTAATGTAGGTAAATCCCTTAACTGCTTCAGAAAAAGACAGAAATTGTTTCTATTTGGAGACAAATATGTCTATCTGGAGGTCTTGGTCTGAGTTTCAAAAAATGCTGAAGATACATCCTACAAGACACTCAGAAGTTTAAGTACTCAAATCAGACGACACCCTTGAACATCATGGCTTACATGCCAATTCACAAGGAAGAGCAAGAAGGAGCAAAGATTCCTCTTTCCCCGTCTTCACTGTAAAACAGGGTAATGTGAATGGGAAGGCAACTGTACCAAGGCAGACACTGCTAAGAACTTTGAGGACTGAAATAGGAAAAAAAAAAAGTGGAAAATGTAAAAATAATATAACAAAGTCTCTATTACAGAAATATCCAAGACAGTTTAAGCGATTAGGCAAAATTCCAGTTCTCAATTATCCAGAAGAATGTGTAGGATCTACTGGGTCTGGCTGGGATGTTAACTTTCCCTGCAGCAGCCCATACAGTGCTGTGCTCTGCACTTGTAGCTAGAACAGCAGTGGTATCACACCAGCATTGTGTCTGCTGCTGAGCCATGCTGGCACAAGATCAGGACCCTCTCTAACCCTCCTACTAGGGGGTGGGCAAAAAAGTGAGTAAGGAACATCACCTGGGCAGTTGACCTAAACCAACCACAGGGATATTCCATACCATATGATGTCACACTCAACAATAAAAGGTGGAAAAAGGAAGAAGAGGTGAGGGGTGAGTTATTGTGAAAACATCTGTCCTCCCAAACACTGGCTACATGTGTTGAGGCCCTGCTTCAAGGATGTGGTCAAGCATCTCTCATTTGTGGAAAGTAGAGAGTAATTTCTTTCCTCTGAACTTCCACACAGCCTTTACTTGTTTTGTTTTGTTTTGTTTTCCCTTTTCCGCTCTCTTTTCCCCTTACCCTTTTTCCCTTTATTTAAATTGATTAATTAATAATAATCTTTCCTTAATAACTATTTTTCCCTTTAATTAAATTATCCTTATCTCCACCCATGAGTTGTTCTTTCCTTTACTTCTTCCCCTCCTCTTCTAAGGAGGGGGAGTGAGAGAACGGTTGTGGTGGAGTTCAGCTGCCTAGCATGGTAAAACCGCCACAAGGATCAGTAAATGTTCTGATGAGTGAGTGGTGTAGCTGACCTATTGTTCCCCTTCTCTCCAGGTGACTGCCTTTCAGGTCTGGTAGCCGGGGTATGATGGCAGCCACCTTCCGTGTTCCAGATTTTGCATGTTTTTTAGTTGTCCTTTAGAATGAATTAGAACTGCTCAACAGGACTAAGATTAACATGTTAATTAAAGAACAGTTAAAATTGTGGCATAGGATCGGATTCCCTTGTCTTTGCCCTGCTTCATCCTCTACTTCTTCATGGCCATCTACTTCACATCCAATTTTTTCACACAGCAAATCTTATAGAGGGATTTATGTAACTTTATATCAGGATTCTTCACCCCTGATTTTCAAGTCTATGTCATGGGAGTGCAATTACTCCAGGGCCTTAAGGCATTGGTTACACTCTTCAACAGGTCTAAACCTGCTGAGAAGAATAGCTCTGGCTATCTTATAAAAAGTGTAAAGGGTATTAGCAAGTTTTTGGTATGTTTGAGTTTTCCACCTCAGATTCCTTTTTGACTCCATCCTGAGATTCACATGCTTTGCAAGAAGGGCTTCCATGTTTTAAGTTAAAGGAGACTACTATTGTATACCAATATCATTCCCAGAACTGTGTGGAGCATTTATGACTCAGTGAGGAGCAAGCATGTGTTCTCATTAGGTATAAGAGTAGGTGATCAAGTAGGTGAACCCTTCAAAGTTGCTGCAGAACGAACCCAGTGGTGAATCTGAACAAGATTTCAAAGGGACGTCTCATATTCCAACGTTGATTCATTTTTTTTTTTTTTTTAATTTTCTCGGGGCAATGTTATTCTACTACTGGTAAGTAAAGAGACTTTCAGAAAGCCAGGGGAAAAAAGAAACCACAAAATTAGCATGAATAAAGTGCACAGCATTTTCTGTCCGAGTGGGAAATTGTTCAAAGATGTGATTTAGTGGAAAGAGTTTTTCATTGCTTTAGTGTGCAAAATTAATTCAAAGTTATGATGTTTGTAGAGTGTTATATGATAAAAGAAAGATGTTTCCCTTGTGATGTTTTTAAAACAAATAATTATTTTATTTTCCTCCTTTGCTAGGTTCTACCACCTAGAAAGGCTGTGAAGCCAGGCATGGTAGTACTCTTTGAACTCTTCCTTCTTGGTGGAACCTATACTTGGATTGATCGAGAAGTGGGATGGGGGGTTTTTCCCTTATGTGACAACAGTCTGAATGCTTTGGAGGGAAAGTTCAAATGTCCTTTCCTTAGAGGCCATTATGATTCTAAAATTGACCGATTCAAAAAAATTGAATATTTAATTTCTCAAGACTTGGACCATTGGCTGTGCAATCTATACTTTCAGGTTTGTACATAAACATTTCTGTTTTGTTTGTTTAATTGAGAATAAATTCCACATTTTTTCCCCTGTCATCCTTAATCCTTTGTCCTGTTTTCAGCTAAGATAAAGTTAATTTTCCTCCAAGTAGCTGGTATGGTGCTGTGTTTTGGATTTAGGATGAAGATAATGTTGATAATAGGCCGATGTTTTAACTGTTGCAGAACAGTGCTTACACTAAGCCAAGGACTTTTCAGCTTCTCATTCTGCTCTGCCAGTGGTGTGCACCCCCAGCCAGGGGGTGCACAAGAAGCCAGGAGGGGGCAGAACCACACCAGCTGATCCAAACTGGCCAAAGGGATATCCCATAACATATGGTGTCATGCTGAACAATTAATGTGGGGTGACTAGTTGGGGTATGAGGGAGAACCAGTGCTCAGGGATGGGATGGGCATTGGTCAGCAGGTGGTGAGCAATTGCATTGTGCATCACTTGTTTTGTACATATTATTACTGTTATTGTTGTTATTACTATTATTGTTTTATTATTTCTCTTTTTTTTTTTTTTTTCTGTCCTATTAAACTGTCTTTATCTCAACCCACAAGCTTTTACTTTTTTTCCCCCAGTTGTCTCCCCCATCCCATTGTGGAGGGGAAGGTGAGCAAATAGTTGTGTGGGGCTGAACTGCCTGCTGGGTTAAACTACAACATCCTGTCTTCGTAAAAAAAACAGTTTATCAAGCTACCTACTAGACATATAAAGAAAATGAACATCAAATACATCTCCAACTCTCACCTGAAATTAATGATTTTTCAAAGCCAGATTGTATTTGAAATGCTGAAATACTGTTTGTAGTCCTGGATCAAAAAATAAGACAAAGTTAAAATTCTGAGTTTAAAATTCTGAGTTTAAGCCTGTCACCAGTATATGTGAATTGGCACCACAGTTTTAGTGAATCTCAGAGGTGCTTTTGCAGTTATACATGGCTACAAAATAAAAGAGTGTGGTTTATGATATCATTGCATTTGTATGCCTGGGATCCCTAGCTACCAAGTGGGGATCTGTTGTAGAAACCTTACTTTTGAATAGGTTTTTGTCCAAACATACATAATTATTATTATTATTTTTTTAATAACTGCTTTAAATAGGCCTGAATTAAGAACTCTTTTTCAGTGGAAGCTTTGTTTCTGGAATTGTAAATTAACTGTGTTGTTTGTAATTGAAATATGTTCCCACATTTGGAATCCTAATGAGACCTCAAACTTATACCTCTTTTATAGTTGTTTCTGGATCAGGAAAAAGTAGTTACCAAAAGTGGTGAATTTTGAAAGTATCTTAATTATAACATGGGTTCCTTAAAATAAAGTGTACTTATTCGTTCTGCATTTTTTGTAAAGGTGTTTTTAGGGTAATCTTCATTTTTAGATATACTAAGGAATTGAAAATAACTTCAGAATCATGTAAAGCAACAAGAGTTTAAAGTTTAAGAGCAAAAGAATACATCAGACAAGCTAGGAAAGGGCAAGAGAAGAGTCAAAGTAGTTGAAATGGGGTAAAAAAACTCAGAAAATGAGTCTTTCAACACAATGCATAATCCTCATGGCTGGGATGATTTAACAAGCCAGGGAATCTATACTTTCCTAGATGATTTGGACAATGAGTCACCTCCATTTACGGGGTGTCCACCTTAGTCTGTGTGTAAAGGAAATGCATACAGGAAACTGATATGACAGCAGAGTGTAGTAAATGGAGTATGGAGAAGCAAGAACATTCTAAAATGCTCATACCAGTGGACTGCTAGAGTTCACAAATAGTGTATGCTTTTATGTTTTGGCTTTGTGGAATATTGAACTGATTATGTGTTTTGCTTTTTTTTTTTTTTTTTTCCTTAATAGATGATTAAACTACCACAGGATTCAGATAAGCAGAATAAACATGATGTGCATCTTCATCTCCCACCTGAACTTCCCATGTATTCCAGTACTGCTGAAAAGAATGGTGCTTCAGAGAAGGTTAAGTGTCATGGACCACAAGGTGATGATTTCAAACTTTAACATTTAAATTCAGGCTTTTATTGGAGCAACCCTTCATTTCATTTCAATATTAGCTAGTTGTTAGTGTTCTTGTCAAGCTAGATTTTCCTCATTCAGGTATTGGTCCAACATGCGTTATAGCAGGAATGGTGATTCTTTTTTATTAAGATTGCTTAATTTTGTTTTCAGTTGTGAGCAATTTAAACCACCCTCATTGCTGAAGATGAAACTTTCCATGCTGACTTCTGCTTGAGGCTGAATAATGCTTGGAAAGTCACAGTAATAATAGTTCAGCTGGTTTTGACAACAGGCTTACAGGATTCTTTTTTTTTTTAATAATACTTTATGTCTAATTATTTTTGGAAGAACTCTAGCACCTCCCTGGGCAAGAATAGGGACTTCAAGTTTGACAAGGAGATAGCTCTAGTGTTATAGTCATGCCTTATGCTATTCCTATGAAATTTTATTAAGATTCAGTCAAGTGGTAACCCAGAGGAAAGCCAAATTATCATTTGCTTATGTGGAGCAGACCTCCCCAGAAGCTTCCTTGCAAAACTTCTAAATGTTCCCGTTAGACTGAACATCCTCTCTGGCCTCAGTGAGTCTTCTGAGGTAGCTAAGTTGAAGACATAATTAACCATATTGTGATGGCCCTTCCCAAATTAGTTATCCTCTTCCCTTAAGAATGCAGAATTGGAAAGAATGGGAGGACACTGCCATTGGGTTTTCTCTTTCAGTGTGTGGGATCTGACTGCAAAGCTGGAAGGGACAATAAGAATTATTTTCTGGCATACAGACATGCTTATGTTCCCTCTTGTTTAATGAATTGAAGGATGCAGCCAACCCACAGGTTTTAGGGTCTGTGTGAGTATTATGTGTAGATCTGAAACAGAGATTTAGTTCTTAAAGACAGAGGTTCATCAGGCATTTGATAACAGCAGCAGTGATGCATGATGGAAGACATGGGAGGAGAAAGAGGAGGATGTTGTAAGGAAAGGAGGAGAGCAGATAAGCAGTAATCATTTACTGTGGCACATGAACAGCTCAGGTTGGATGTGTAACATCAGAAGAGTCCAATAGAAATGTTTTCAGACTGTGAGAGATGGTTTAGGAGATAAAGTAAATGAGGTTTGCCCTGCATCACTTTTAGGCTAAGCAGCAACCAAACTGATCAAAAGAGTTTTATGTACCCCGATACCAGAACTACAGCGGTTTAAACATACATCATGAGGATTAAGGTATTTTTGTTGCCTTGAATCTTCTATATGTCTGCTAAGAATCTTCCTTCTCCAGATTCAGAGCAAACCAATGAATAGTAGATCCAGAAGGTGGAGTTGCAGCCAATTTTTCTCAACAGTAAAAAAGAGTTATAAACAAGCTTTTAATAAATCAAAACTCATCCTTACCATTATTTTGTCCTACCATTATTCTTTCCATGTACACAGACACACACATAACAAAGGGGCTGCAACTAAATAGATAACTGTTTTGGAAATGAATAAAAACCTGAGATACTCAGATGCAGAAAGATGTGTTTCTAAGAACTTAGGAAAAGCATTAGTGTATGTCCTATTTGACATGCAGACCTCTGAAATATGCTGATAAGCTGATCATGGAAGATCTGCAATTTCCATGCCACACAGATTTACATTAACAAAATTCCATGAGTAATTTCTGATATTGTTTATATTTATTTATTTTTCTTGGAACCTTCTTTAAAGATATTATTAGCTGCTAATATCCCCCATGGGTTTGCTTTTTAATGTATCTATGCAGTGCTACAGTATGCTGTTTCTGCTGGTGATATGTTGCTAAGAGATTTAATAATGGGTAAACAAACACAACATGTGGTAATCCATTTCAAATTAAAAGTTTATTAAACGCTAGCTTGATGACTTTCTGGCTATTTACAATTAAAGGAATGAACCTTAGGGAACTGGAGATCACGTGGTGAAAAATCACGACTTCAACATTTCCAACAGAAAGATGTGTTTATGATCTGTGGCAAGCTGTCGCACATTGATATGCTCTATAAATACTATATTATATCTGTTAAAACACCAAAAGCAGGGGAAAAAAAAAAAAAAAAAAAGCAGCTCTGTTAATGTGACATTAAGGTTGAGACACAAACCAGAAAAAGCAAGAACAGTCTAAATGAAGACTGGTGCTTTGTAACTCACTCTATTGCAGTAGTCTAAATAGTGAGTTAGTGAGTGATCTTACATATCAATGCCATATGTGGTGCTGCAACATATAAGCAAAATAGAGCAGGTTAGAAGATGGTGTTTTATCCTTCGCTTCAAATTTGTCTTGGTTATATAAGTTTAGGACAGAACCTTCATATTATTTCCACTGACTCCAGGCTACATTATTCTTTTAAACCGTAGATCTTTATTGAGCTAGGTATGGCTCTTTCCTCCTACACAGGAACTCTCTTTCAATGCACACTGTAGGGGAATGCTACCTAATGCTCTCTATAGCTTCCATTTTACCTTCCTTTTAGGTTATGAATGTGCATTATCACATCCAGTGCATGCCTTTAGTCCAAACCACATCTTTTCTCCATTCTTCTGAAGTGTTATTCCTTGTAAGGTTCGTGGAAGAGGACAGCTTCTGCTTCCATTGTCACCATTCTCTGCTGTTTTTAAGAAAAGTTTCTGTTATTTTTAGTCTATTGCCCCATTACAGGCTCAACAGGCTCTGTCAATAAATAGATGACAATTTCTGCCTGGAATTCATTAGCTATTGTTGTGTGTTTGGAAGGCAGCAACAACTCTAATAACATAGGTATGAAAATTTGATGCAACTAGCAGAAGTTGATGCAACTAGGTTTGGATATAAATAAGTAAGTATTCTAAATGCAAGAAAACCTCTTTAGAATCAATCTCCATATAAAACATTAGACATAAACATTCTTGAAGAGACTGCTCTTTATCAAAGCAAAATCCACAGCTAGATCTCTGTTGACTTTAGCATCCATAGAAGAGGGGATTCACATGTGTAAAAGGCCAGTGTAATTCAGTTGCATTCAGAAGAGTGTTAGCTCTTTCAGCCTCAGCAAAGTATCTGGACAGAACTTTCATATCTGTTCTCTAGTTCAAACAACTTTAGATCAGACCCATTTAGGAAGTTTTACTCTACACCTGTTGGGAACATTCTTCCAGTTACATGCTTTGCTATCTGTGCTGTTCTTCTGGCTTGTAAAATTAAAGGAAAACCCACTTCATTCTAGTCAGTTACTCACATCTCTTTAAAATTGGCTAGTTTGAAGTTTTGGTGTTATGCTCAGCACTGAACTAGTACATAATGATTTGTATTCAAGACCTCAAAAGGGTGCTTAGAAGGGAGAAGGTGGAAGAGTGGCTGAGGAGGAGTAAGATACTAGAATAGCTTTTTCAGTGCAATGTTGTGTGCTGTTTTTGGCCAAGTTACAGTAAAAATCACTACCTGGAGCTAAGCACTTATGACAAATGGTACATCTTTTTAAGCAGAATCTTGAAAGTTTCACAACTGTGTGGAACCAGGAGGGGAGTTTTGCATTGTGTTCCTAAGCCACGGCTGCCATTGTGGATGCCCTTGCTTTGAAACCACATAGGACTGCAGGCTGGGAGTTTGCCTTTACTGAAAGCTAAGGGAAATAAGTGCTATGTGAATGTTTGCTCTAGCCTGTCAGTGTTAGAGCTGAGGCCAAGGTTTTCAAGGAAAATGTTTGAAGGTAGCTGAGTTGTTTTGGTCTCAGCAGCAGGATGATCTCGCTGTAGTAGAGCTATGATACAGGCTATATTAGCCTGGGTAATGTTACGTTAGCACGATTGCACTACTCGTGTTATCTGGGTTGGCAGAGACGTTTGTTGCTGCTGTTTTGCAGGGTGGATGTATCACATGGAAGGACTCCCACTGCCTCATCATTCTTTGGACTAGATCCTTATGAAGGCAACATGCATGTTTTCTAGGCATCTGTAGTATTTTCTCTCCAAGAAGTCTGCTTGTCCCTCATTCCCCCTGCTCTACTACACTTCGGGAAGATAAATAAAAAGCAACTTAACTCTTCAAGAATGGTTTTAAGGACATTTATTTTCACTAACATATAATGAAAAAACAGCTCATTCTTTTCCTAAATTTTATATACTCCCCTTCAAGGTTTGCTATCTTATGGCTGGCTCATGTGTAACGTGAATCAACCAGAAGAAAACTTAATGCAGCTGATTTTTTTTTTTTTTTCGGTTCCCAAACAACAAGCATATAATGGAAATAAATATTATGAAGTAGAATCATTTTAATTTATACAATTTATCAATTTAAAATACATTATAGAGCATTTTTTCAGTATTTCTTCCTACTTTTTGCTTGCCTGGCTGTTGAAAGCAGCATTGCTTTCTATCATTTGGCTTTGGCAGTCCCTGAAATACACTGGAGTTGTAAAGCTTTAAACAGTTGCGCAGGTCTTTAATTGTAAATTAGTTTTGACAGAGCTGCTAGGCAAAGGCCTGGCCCATACCGTCATGATGCTAGCTGACAACCCCTTACTGCTCCTGGAGCAACGAAACATGTGGAAGGAATTGTTCTTCTACATTTCGCAGCTTGTCATTTCCTCTGCAGGGCAACCTCTGACCTCCCTGAAAGATCCTGACACCCATAAGGGAAGTATTCCCACTGTTGTAAAGGAAGTGGAAAAGCAGTTTAATGCTGAAAAAGGAGGAGAAGCGTGTGCACCAGAAGAAACTGGGAGGAAAATGGAAGAGCTTAAAATGCTTCCAGCAGGTTAGGACTTTTATTGCATCATTTAATTTACTCAAAGTTTGCAAATAGATCTGTTTGGCATGTGTGTAAATACCCTCATCTCCCTTCCCCTTGCTCTGTGATATCATCTCATAATTATTTCACTAGGCAAAGGAAGTGATGGAAGAGTTTAAGTCGATTCTGAGGGATCAAAAGCAGCTTAGGCAAGAAGGTACAGAAGTGGTGGGCTCCTCTGTCTAAAATGTATTAGTAGGCCAAATGTGTTAGCAATTACAAGGTGTGTGTGGAGTGTACTGACAACATTAAATTATGGCTGGTGTTTCTGTGATGTTTTTACATCCTTTCATTTTATTTGTTCACTTATATCCATGGATTACATGTTGTTAGATGCTTGGGGAGTATTTATTCTTCCTGCAACATTTTTAATAGCAATATCCTTTATTAATTGTGCTGAAATACAGTAGGAGTGCTTGTCTGTATTGACATCAGGTAGCATTTGTTTCTGGGACGTGGGATTTCTTTTGAAGGTGAAAGTCTTGCAAATTACACTGTTCTTTTTATCCCAGGTAAATTGTGTTTCTGAGAATTAGGAAGTATAACTCCTAGGTCCTATGTTAAGCTCAGATGCTAGCATGATGTCCAGAGACAGATTCACCATAGGACAAGCTAAAGGAGGGGTTGCCCCCATAATTAGGGTCTGCAGTTGTACCCAGCACTTGGGGCTCTCCTACCTACTGCAAGGGTCAGCTTTTATTTTAGGGAATGGATGATTCTCACTCCCTTGAAGTGCAGAGAAAGCTAAATGTGCAAGTGACAATAAATGAATCCTGACACTTGAAAGAAAAGTGCGGTTCTCCTTTTACAGCAGGACGTTATGGTAGGCCATTTTAGACACTGAACAGAAAAAAAAAAAAAAAAAAAAAAAAGAGGTAAGAAATAGCTACCTGAGGGTTCCTGCATAAGCAATAGTTCTTGGTATTTTTCAAATCTGTGGTCTTCACAGAACTACACAGTAGACATTTGGATGGTGGTTTTAAGCCAGTATTCATGGCAGTTTTCCTTTTAGAGCAACCCCCAAAACAATTCAAAATCATTTCTCTGGAGGTGTTTGTTGACTGACCAATAAGACTAGGACTCTGTGTCTGCTCTTATGAGCACATGAGTTGAATAGCTCATGTTAAGTTGGTACAAGCAGAGGTAAGAGCTTGCATGGCATTGATTAGTAAGGACTTATAACGACTGTGCATTGATACTGACCACCATAGATGCATAAGAAGGAGAATACAGAGTTAATGACAATTTCTGCTAAAGGGTGTTGGTGACAAATATTAACCAGGTTATGGAAAAATTGTAACTAAAATTTCAGTACACCTCATAATAAGACCAACACTTTGTTAACATGTCTTTTCTGGATGTTGTTCCTTCAAAGAATATAATCACAGCTCTAACTTAGACCTTTTTTCCCCATGTTTTTACTTTGGGGAAATTTACATGGAAATTCATTCAGTTCATGTGCACATTAGTTGCGCAAAGCAGCTTAGAGCACTCACAGTATTTTAATACAAATAACCTGTATGAACATAATTATATTAAATAATATCTAATGGTATTTTGACATTTGCTTTTTTATCTGGTTTATATTTTTTTTGAAGACTTATTCTCCTTGGCAACATTTGGATGGGTCTACATTTAGAATGTATGTCTCATAAAGCAATTAATTTTTGTGCAGGTAGACAGCTATTCCTTCTGCTCTCTTCTGCCTATCCCCATCACCAATGTTTACCTAGGTCTAAAACTACAATGTCAAAATTTTATTCAACTTAGTTATGTGGAATTTAGTAGATGTCCAATGTTAAATAAAACATTTTAGGGCTCATATTTTCAATTCAAGGTCTCTTTACAAATACCCTGAAACAATGTATTTAAAGAAGTGGTCTGATTTTGAAAGGTACTAAATTACAATGACTTTGATTGAAGTAAGACTAAGAAATTGTTTTGCGTAATTAGAGGATCTTACTCAGTATACTCTGTAAGAAGAAATACTACAATCACATACAGAGAATTAAAAAAAAAGATCTGGTATAATAAGGGAGTCTACCTGAATTTCCAGCAGACCTCCAAAGGCATCCCTGGATTTGCAACAGGCAAAAATTATTTTCGTTCATCTTTATTCACATATCAACAGATTTTTTTTTTCTTGAAGAGCTCAATTTATGATGTTTGATAAGACTATTACATGTTAATTTAATTCAAAACTTTGGTTTCAAAAGTTCCATTTGTTTTATGATGGAGGATTGTCAGTAATGTAACCAGTAAACTCAATATCTGCACTCAGAACTAGAGAGGGGAAAATGTTTCACTTTGAAATCCTCCAAAAAGTTATGCAGAATCATGTGTAAACTAGGATTTATAGTCTATCTAATGTTTAATTTCAACATCATTTTCCTGCCCATCAATGCTCACCCCAACAGGCAGTGCCTCCCCAGCCTTCCTCTCAACTGAAGCCTAATTTATTTTTTTCATAGTCCCCAATTACACATGTACCACAGTAAAAATCCTAGAAACGTGTTAAATAATTGTTACAAATATTGTTAGTCAACCTGTGACAGAAAGCTTTCTGTTCATGTTCTGTTTTTCCTTCATTCCAATGCTCTATCACCTTTCTATAGCACACCCAGAAGAAATGTTTGGACCCTGATTTTCAAATCTACCAGCTCAGAAATATTCTTTTGTTTAATGTCTGTTTTCAAAAATAAACCAAATATTGTCTGAGAATATTTAAGAACTTCAATTTGAAACTCCCTCCATGTCTGTGAAAAAAACATTGCAAGTGAATTGTGTCCTTTCATGATATCAAAAAACATTTGTCTGAACAAAGCTTCAGAATAACACCTAAGAAAGGGAGGCACTCAGTCCTCAGTGCTCTTGCAGATAATACTCAGCATTGTATTCAGAACATATTAAGTTGTCCCCTCCATATAAAAACAAACAAACAAAGACACAAACAGAGACACAGCGTCATTGTACTTTTGTTATTATGTTTGGACAGAAAGAGTTTATTTTTTAAAACAGACTTGTGTAAGTGAGAAATGGTTCTGTTGAGAGGATTGTTCTGTTGAGAATACTCACAGATACTTCTGAAACAATTTTTTGAAAATCATTGAGTCTTCCTTGTAGTATTTCTCATTATGCTGTAACATGATGCTTTTTCTAACATGCTGGTTACATCTCCATAACCATTGCATGCAGATGCAAAAGTAATAACCTAAAATAAAAGCCCCCAGAGCTGTTCTCATTGGTAGTTCCTCATGGGTGCCACATTCAAGGGAAGGATGTTTTAAAATGAAGGTTACTTGCCCTTCATACTTTGTACAGGCAGAGACTGAGGTGGCTGAACCTTCTCTTTCTCTGATGATTTTTTTTTACTCTAAGTGGGACTGTGTAAAGGATTGGGTGATTCTTGCAGATAGGATTAAATTCAACTCCCACTTACAGTTGTGCAATCAATATAATCCACATTCTTTTCTTTTTCCAATTCTTACCACGTCGATTGATTCCCAAAGGGCAGGGTGTAACTGAGGAGAGAGTCCCGATTGACTTTTCATGTTGTTCTGTAATTCAGCCAAGTTGGAGATTTGTGTGTCTGCTGCCCCACTCCTGGGTGGCACCATTGTAAAATTCTTACCCCCTGACTAAAAAAGAAGTTGTGGCCATCTGAAGGGAGTGCATTTATCCTTCTCTGACTATAAAAGTCAGAAATATTTCCTGTCAAACCATCATAAGCTAATTTCCTAGCTTGTGACTGTCCTGTTTCTTTTTGTTCACCTTTTTAAAAATTGAGTGTTTAAAAATGCTCATTTTCATGGTGATAACAATTTCAGTAGAAAGAACAACTGAATTTCTAAACATCTTGTCCGATATTCAAACAGGATAGAGGAGACTCAGATCCAAATTACTTTCTTGTTCTCTTCAATTTTGACTTCTGCAGGTCTCTTCCCACCCCTGAATATCTCAAAATTTCACAGTAAATTATCTATATGTATCCTTTAAAACATTCATAGTACAGACAATTTTTCCCATTCCGTTCCAATCCCAGTTCACAAAGGATGTATCTAACTTTTAGGTTTTAGGGCAATTTTGAAGCAAATGTCCTGCTCCACTTGCTGCTCTCTGGTTCACTTTGCAGAGTAATCTCAAGATCAGAGGGTCTGGACTCCGTTAAGATGAAGCTAAGCAACAGGGTGCACTTTGGGATTATGCATCAGGTAGGACAATTAGGTCCATCAATTTCCAGGATGAGACTAGTGCAAACATGAAAGAAACCCTTCAACACACAGTAGGATCCTCAAAGCTTACTGTGGTCCTCGGAATTGCCACTTTCACTCCACAGACCCACTCTTATTGCACCACAGTACTTGTTACAGAAGACATAACCAAAAAGGGTAAATTCCAAACTTGATGTAGGTGATTAAAACATTTACATTATACTCTCCAGGGGCTGAGAGGCAGTAAGACACCCTCCATGATTAAGAGTCATGCTAATACTCTCAACTATTGCCCCTAAAAGGCTTATGCTGAGAAAAGTGGTTGCATAGCATTAATGTTTTAGTTTCCAACTTTCCATCCTGTTTATAAAATGTAGTTCCCAGCTGAACTCATGGACTTGTCACAGGTGACATATTCATTGCATCTCATATCAGATGTGAGCTATGTAGCATCTAAATTCTTTTTTGGGTGGACTTAATATAACCAAGAAATAAGATCGCCCTCTTTCCCAGTCTTTCTCAAATCTAGGTGTTATGTTATGCCTATTCCAAAGTGGTGGGTAAAAATGTCAGCTATTTTTTCCTGTTTGCCTTATACAGATGCATATCATCAAAACCATTCTGCTGGAGTTCCTATTAGTACCTGATCACTGATTTAAAGCATTGCGGTTATATTAAGGTTTTTATTGTTTTTGCCAGGTCCTGGTATAATCCCACTTTCCCATTCTTATGTAAATTATCTAATTTATTAACAGAAAGTTTACCTTGTTGTACCTTTATCATAGTTATGATACCTATCTTTGTTCATTCTTACTTGGTGCTATTTTCTCCTCTTCAAATTGTTCATTTTTATCATGAATGGTGTTATGCTCCCTTGTCAGGGAACAAAATGTGTTTTGAGTCAATTTACTAAAATAGTCACTGCTAAGTGCTATATCTGGACAAAGTTGACACCTTTGACATTTTCTAAAATGGCAAAAATAACTGTATTTAAGGTATGATTTATGGGTACTATATATCAAAGCAATTTCTATGTTACTACAGTTTCTGATGCAGTCATCCCAACTCCTTCAATGAAGGAGCTGTTGATAACACAGCTAATTAATGTTTTATTAGTTTTCTGTGGTCAATTTTAAAGAGTCTTAAAAAAAAAAAAAAAAAAAAAAAGCTAAAATGCAATTTAATAATGAAGAACTCTGTGAATCTTTTTTTCTTTCTCAGAACTGCTTTGTTTTGTGCATATGGAAGAAAAAATGTCTACATAGCTCAATTTTATAAGACACATTTCCCCCCACTATGAGCAACTCCTATGATTAAAAAGAAGACTGGAGTCTTTAGATGTCTTTCTGATTGCTGGCCTCTATTAAAATCTTCTTAAAATAATAGATAGGTTTAATTCCTCAAGTCAAAGAAAAATTATATCATCTTAAGTATTTTCCATATTTATTATATTGATGAGACTTGGCTATAGAGAAAAAAAAAGGAAGCAAAATCTCTTGTATTGCAAGTTTTAAATGTACCAGGCTAAGGTTTACTTAATTAGAACCTCCAGGCAATAAAGGAGCCCTTTTTTTAAATTCTGTGAATCTTAATATGCTAAATAATGCAAAGCTTCAACTCTTCAAGCATGAGACACACATCTGGCAGCTTAACATTTAAATTACAGAAAAAAAAAAAAACAAAACACAACACTTCAGTAGTAATTTTCATGAAGAAAAGAGTGGGAAATGTATTACATCTAAATTTAATTTCTTTTTAGATTTTTCATCCTGTCTAATTGTAAGCATTTGCCATCTCCTTTATTTATTTATTTTCATACATTTTTTTTTCTGTACTTTTTATTGATCTTTAATTTGAGCAGCTTCTTACTGTTATAGCATTGAAGAGTTACAAGGTGTTTTTACTTGGCAAAAATTGTTTAGAGAAATCTATGAGGAATTAAAGTAATGAGCTCAGTGGTATAGAAAGAGACGAACATTCAGAGGCTTACAAATAAAATATTAAAAAAAAAAAAGCATGTAATGATTAAATAACAAACTAGAGATCCCATTTCTAAATTTAGAGTACCATTGTTTTCTTTATTCTTTTTATTGTGTGATTTTTATTTTTATTTTTTTGTCCAAGGTAATTATTGCTTTGTTCATTTGCCTGCAAAAACGTTGTCAAAGTTTTCATTATTTCAGCAAGGCTATTTGGGAATTATTTCAGTTACAAACAAAAAAATAAATAAATTGCACAACAAAGAAAACCACAGTAACCATCTTTTCAAAGGTATGCTTATATTTTAGTATGTGTCTGTGGGTTTGTATATGTATCACATGCATGGAATATGTGGAAAGGATTCAAACTATTTGTGCCACATATGTGCAGAAGCGTGACAAAACCCAGTAACTAATTCGTGTAACTTCACTGATTTCAGTAGACATCTTCTTTCACCCCACCTGTAAATCCCCTATGAGTGCTCAGCATATATATACCTGTATATCCATAGATCTACAAACAAACTGTACCATATTTTTATAACGTATATCTACAGCTATAATAGCTAAAGGCAATTATGTTTTTAAGGACACTTGACTGTCTTTTATTTAGGGGGAATTGGAACCAACTGGGAAAAAAAAAAAAGTAATCATTAAGTATATTTTTGGCTTATCTTCTGTGTGCCATAGATTAAGAAATACAATGCAGATATTTATTTCCTCCTCACCATTGCTTGCCATTATGTGAGAGTACATTTGTGTTCATGCTGCAGATCACTGCTTTTCCGTATTTTGACGGACTCACTAACTAAGTAAACGTTGCTTAGAAAACATTAATACTTCAGATCCCCATGCCTCATTTGGTGACATTCTCGATCCACAATCATGGCCATGCAAGAAAACAAACTTTCTTCTCTTTTGAGATGAACATATTCCGGAGTGTTTAAAATATCTTTCACTGTTCTTCTTGAGTCTATTTTTTTTCCTACTTATTCTTTCTCCATGGTATTTATACAGTCATTATTTCCTGCACCACAGTATCTGAAGTCTTCCCTGCATCAGCCTAATGCTTCTGGAAGGTAGGAAAAAACAAACAACCTACTTACAACTAGCACAAATGGGGAAAAATGACCTGCCTGGAGTCATGCAGGACTGTGGTGGAGGAGGGAACAAAACCCAGTTCCTTCCTTTTCAGAGTTTTATCTTATGTACCAATATAAAAATGCACCTTTTCTATTACAGAGAATGATTTTTACCAGGATTGCTCTGGCTATACAGATGATCACTGTGGTATCTTTCAGCTGAAAGAAGAACAAGGAATACGGCACAAGGTACTGGCTTTAGTCTGAGCATCACCATCACCCTGCAAGTGCATGGTGAAACCACTGGAGCTTCCACCTGTGCCATTTAGGAATAAGTTGGGGGTGTTGTTGTTGCTGGGTTTCTTTAACACTGTGGATTTGATTACAGTTACCATAAGGTTTTACGTGGCCAGCAGTATTTCTGTCTCCTGTGTCTGTCTCAGCCAAAACAAAACAAAACAAAACAAACGAACAAAAAAATTTCCAAAGAGGAGTAGGAAAGACCATCCAATAATCAGGCAATAATAATAACAGCTTGATCGAGGCTGCACTGCAAGGTGATATAATTTCAGTGATATTTAAATGCAACATAGATTTACTATGTATATATAAACTTCAAGTCCTCATTTCCTTGTGCAGAAGAACCATCATCAGGTTCTTTTTAGTATTCGTATTCCTTGTAAATTGGTCAAGGACATAATTAATTTGTGAACAAATATTTTGTCAATACAAGATACCATGAAATCACATATGTATTGTGACAACACCTCCTGGGGGAGTTATACCACATAAATACTGAGAACTAAGACAGAAAGAAAACGTGTTCCTGAAAATTTGTCCATTACTTCTACCTGCATAAGCTGATTAAGTCAGATATTTTCTAAGCAAAGATGCCAGTTTTGTCTTTAAGTGTTGCTACCCTTTAGCTCTGCATGAACTGTGATTGCAAATGTGAATATTCGAATTAACAGTTCTGGCAATTCATCTCACCCTGTTCTAGTCTACTCTGAAACATTTTTAATGCTTTTAATTGCCAATGGAAAAACATCATCATGGTTAAACAGTACTCAGAGTACTCTTGAACTTGTATACATGTACTATCTGCATATACCTGTACATGTACCATGGTATGAATACCTGGTAGATGGGAATTATCATTGCAACTTTTACTTTATTAGTGTTTTTCCATACTTGGTGATGATTTGCATATAAATATCCATGAACAAAACCAAACTGGGCAATGGGAAATTCCTGCATTTTAAATGACTATGTTTTCAAGTGACTTATTTCTTTAGGGAAGTAACTTAGAGAAATCAGAGTTATAAATGAGTTTAACTGCAGACTGATCTGTGTGTAGTCTTATATCTATAGGAAGACCAATCTAAAGACCAATGAAGTGGGTGTAATGGGCAAAGCAACCCAACCCATGGGAGTGGTAGAATGAAAGTCATTTCCTACAATCCCATAATAGCACATTGCCTTTGAACAAAATGCCACACTCTTAAAGGATCCTCAGATGTGGCTAGCTCTCAAAGCCACATTAAAGTGACCTGATTTTAGCAAGGTGCATAAGCTCAAGGGTAATTCAATACTGTCTAGCCCCTTTGGATTTAGTGAAATGACTCACTAGCTTACAGTTATTGACATGTTTAAATAGATTTCTGAACTGAGAGTCTTACAAGAAAAGTTCTGCACAAAAGAAACGTGAGCATGTGAAATCTCATTTCAAAGGTTGTAAGAGCCCCTCTTTTTTAATAGGATGAGTGAACCCTAATGTTCAGAGATCCCTGTTTTAGCACATTCAAGATTTAGACACTTAATCTGAACTATGTCATTTAGGCCTACTTGTAACTCTGAATTGAAAATGTCTTCTAAAATAATTTTACTCAACAATCGTAAATTGGACACAATTCAGAACTAGCATAAACAGGGGGAAGACAGCAGTTCATGTAGTGGATTATTCAACTCGACTACCACTTTTCCTTCTGAAAAAATATATATGTATGTATGTATATATATATATATATATATATATATATATATATATAAACACAAACAGAATTTTGGGTCTCACCTAACCATTTTGGGAAAAGTAGATTACATCAGTGAAAACAAACATAACCCTTCAGACCTCCAATCACCTATGCTACAGAAATACATAATCTCCCACTGAGTATCTCCTGAGCAATGGGCATTAGTGACAAGTTATTTTTTGTTGCAATTGGAATACACACAGTTGCATGTATCATGTTTTCTATGAAGGACACAGAAGGCCAGTAACTTCCATGAGAAGTAAAATATATTCTGTTGCCATAGTCCCATCCTCATGCATATGAGCAAGCTCCTGCTTTTGTACTTCAGACAAGACCAAACATAGTCTCAAAGAAATTCACTCATAATGCTTTTCAATGCTTTTAGGGTTTATGTTTTAAATAATATTTTTATATGTATTTTGCACAGGAACTAGTTTCATGGAGACCATGTCAATGTAAGATACTTTACACACTACAACCAACTATGTAGCTGTGACTTTTTCTAGGGAATTAGGCCAGTCATGTAGTAAAGTGCAATGCTATCTGTAGCTGCTTGGCATTAGTATTTAAAAAAAACTTTGAGTGTGCTACCCTTTTCTAGTCTGCCTTAACTCTTCATATTTACATAGAATCACTTTTTGACAATATATCCCATTGCTTGTGGCAGCTTTTCCAATAGCTGCTGAATATATAATGCTTGTATCATGTTTACCAATAACAATGTTCAGCATTATGTAGGCATGGATATGAACCTCTGTCTGTTACATCCATGAGCCTTAAATTAAAATTCAAAATGTAGCTGCAGTCTAGGTAATCCAAGCTTCAGAATATAAATTTGCCTTTTAGAGCAAAATAGTTGACTGAGTGAAAAAGGAAAAAATAAATCTTTGTAGTTTTCATAATTAGTGAAGTATACAGTGATGTAACTACATCTAAAGCTAAAGCTTGGAAAGCTTGTTCCTTGGAAACTTTGAGATTTTTGAGATCAAGAGAGCAAATTTGGATATTCTTTTTCATTACAATTTGCATAAACACGAAGGCCAGAAGCATCCTTAAATCATTTAGGTTGTCTTCAAGGAAAGTTTAGAAAATTTTAACCACTTATTCAGTAAGATCAGTAATGTCTTCAAGTGAACTACAGTAGTTTCCAGATAGTCATCTACTCTTAACCTTGAAGGCATCAAACACCTAGAAAACCCTTCACAGAGTTTGCTATTGTGGTTAGAAATGTATTAATAAATAGCTTTGTTAAGTCCCCTGAGGAAATCTGTTTAGTAATGGCGTCTCTTAGTGGAAGTGATGTCCAGTCCTCTAAGAAGGGTCAATTAATGCCAAGCACACAAGAAACTTGCAATCACTCAAGAGAAAGGTGACACTAGTGCTGAATTGGGCCTGAATAATAATAAGAATTTTATTCCAGTGATAAGCACAGATTATGAATCTATACTTGGTGTTGCACTGAAACATGCAGTACTATCCCATCTCCTCCTTTGTTCTGGCACAAGAGCAGAGTGGCCTGGATCAGAGTGGATCCAGCTGAGAGCTAACCCAGTTTAAAAAGAAAGAGGCCAAATAGTGTTAATTCCCTTCCTAGATCAGCTCCCTCCATATGCTGTGTGGATTCTGTATGGATGTCCAATTTTTAGGCTGATAAAGTGCAGTGAAATGAGAAGGTAGAGGAAGGCTAGATGACTTGTGGTGTCAACATGAGTTAAGAGGATTTCTCAAACCACCAATGTATAATAACAAATCAATCCATTGAATTATATTCTTAAGCATGTTGAGCCATATTTGCCACTGCTTTTTACATTTTTCTTGCAGAGTGAGAAGTAAGACAGAGATGGAAATTCAAAACAGGGTGAAATTGGCAGCTCTTTGCTAGCTGTGCCCAGCTAATCACACTACTATACTTTTTTATTTTTTTTCTTTTCATTTAAAGATCAACTGGAATAACCCACCTGAACAATATTATCAAGAAAAATATGGTCCTGTAAACAATACAAGCCTGGAAGAAGGTAAAGCATCTTCAGAGATCAACTTTTACTTGGAGGAGTTAGAGAAATATACTTTTTCTCTATGGTAAGTAATCTCATCACCAAATAACTTCACAACCCAGAAGCATGCTTTGTTATTCTTGTATTACAGACGTATCTACATTCAGATGAAAGTTATTAAGCCGCAAATCCAATACGTAAAGTTTGACAATTACTTAAGCAATGTCAGATTGTCACCTTTCTGCATGCCTATTATGATTATGACATCATAGGCTATTTTTCCATAGAGATCATTTTTCTGTATGTGTGCTACTTGTTCAGGTAAATATTAAGTATTTTATTTTCTGCTGTTTGCTCACAGTAGCTCCTGGCCTTATTTACAACATGTATACCTTGCCTGGAATACAGGATTACTGATTTCATTGTACATTTCTTCCCAATAAAACTTTACAACCAATATTTCATTTTCATTCACAAAATCATTGTAAAGTGAAAAAAGGGTATTATTTCAACTTCATAGATAGGGATATGAAGTAAGATATTTCTTGCATTTATAAGCAACCAATGTTTTTTGTTTGTTTGCTTGTATTTTACTCCTTATTATCTTGTATGACTGAGGATGATCAGAAAAAAAAATGGAAACAATTTATACCTGATAATGCAATTTTGAAATTCTAGTATTGCTTTTAGAAACTGTGAGTTTTGTCAAAAAAAAAAAAAAAAGGAATGGAAATGGAAGATTTATAGCAAAATCTCAGTTCTGTGTTTTAGTAACAATACACTATTATTCTTGGATGTTACTTTAAATATTAGTTTTCTCTATTATAAAATACAGATATGGGTAATGACATAAAATGAAAAGATAATTTAAAATGAAATTAAAAGACCTAATTAAAATGAAATCTTTTCTTTTACTTATAATTGTTTTTCCTGGGATTTCATCTTCAAGGTAATTGCAAAAGTTGGACAGTTATTTATAATTAGTAGAAAACAATGAAGACCCAATCCTTTGTGAAATGAAATAACAACCTTCCATATAACTGTATTGTGATTTAAAAGTTCAAATTGTGTTTTGAAAGTTCTTAACACAGCCATATTGTATATCTCTTCCACCTGCAAATCATCTCCAAAGTCTCAAAGCATCCAGAAAATGAACATCAGGATAGGGAGGATGTCTCCAAAAATTTGGGTTCAAATGACTTCCCTATCAAACCATTGGAAAGCAGGATTAACTGCAAACCAAGCAGCCTCCAATATTGCTAGTCTGGATAATAGCCTGTCATTCCCTGCTCTCATTTGCCATGTTCAATTCATGCTTTTAAAGTTTGGCAGGAAATCAGGTGAAGACACTACAGAAACAAGGTATATTTTTACTATACAAACCTGAACTAATCCCTAGAGATGATCAGCACTGAGCATTGCATGATGCAACAATCGAGTGGAAAAAGCACATAATAAAAAAGACTGACATGATTTTGCTGAACTAATCAATATTATTTTGGACTATTAAAAACTCCTGCATCCTGGCCATGATTTAAGAAGATTTTAGAGTAGCAGTGTTCATCTAAATATCTTTGCCTGCTCCCACTGTTTTATTTACCTGTCTCAGTTTTCAAATTATATTACCCATATTATCATCAATGATTTCCATCTCAAGGTGCTCGTTTTATGTGTCAGTGTTTCTCTTGTGCGTCTTTTAGAGTTACAGAAATCCAATTAATATTTAAAGTCAGTAACTGGACAGCATCAATCTTTCTTTCCAAAGTCATTCAGCTTGAAAGTGTTGGGAAATGGGGCCCAAATTCACTCTTCTTTAGCAGCAAAGAACTCCTGGAGCACATATTAATTTCTGGTCACTGTCCCTTCAGCAGCCCAGCTCCAGGCTTTTCAAGCTCATGGTCTCTGTGGTGGCAGGAATATATGGTTTGCACCCTGTAAGGTGCTCCAGCAGTAACAGCCATTATATGGGACCTCAGCTGGCATTCACCTCACAGGCATGGGATCTCAGCTGGCATTTACCTCACAGTCTTATATGGAACCCAAAACAAAATGATGGTTCTCTCCTCCTTTTGCTTTTCCATTTCCTCTGCTTGTCATTTCTGAGGAAACCTGGTTGATTTTTGGATCCCTGTGCCAGTGTGGACGCTGGCTTTGCTGTGGTTCCATTAAGGGGACCAGAGCTATATTTGAGCACCATGAGTTACAGGGTGCAAACCATATATTTCCAGTACGAAACAAAGGCTACCAAGCATGCTTCCCAGTGACTGTGCTTTCTGTCCTTCAGTGAAAACAGCTGAGGATAGTATTTTATTATTTCAATATGCCATTCTATTTCCAGCCTTTGTCATCCTGTTTGAAATAAGCATCACTGTTTGCTTTTTTTACTTTTTTGTTTATTATGTGAAGGTCCCATGAGCTTAGAACAAAACAGAATTTAGAGAGCATTTCTTTGCTTTCTGCTACACAAGTGGTAAAATGTCGTCTTTATCAGAAAGAAAAAGAAAAAGAATGGGAAAACAAATCATTCCATTCTTGGTAAAGTAATATAGATATTGTCCGTAACATGCCATATAAAGAATACGTCTTTAATCGTCCCTTTTTTTTTTTAACTTTTTTTTCTTTTTTTCTTTTTTTTTTCTTCTTTTTTTTTTTTTTTTCACTGAGAATTAATTCAGTTTCTGTCTGTAATTGAAAGAGTATCAGATCCCATACAAGTTGTTAATTGCATTTGCTAACATGTCAGTATGAGGTTTCAGTTGTTATTCACTTCTGTCCATCTTTTCTCCTTTCCTTGTCTCCTACTTTCTCCATCAAAGGGCGTCAAATCCTCTTTGTCTGTTTCCAGACCTTCCTCTCTGCTAGGATTGCTGCCTTTTAAAAAATGCAATGCAAGATAATTAGCTACTACAAAATTTTTTAAGAGGACTTTAGATCTGGGGGCAGCTTAGATGTCCATAAACTTCAGAGTTTCAGATGCTCCAAGATGCAATCTGAGCAATTTCCTTGATCTTTTACTGCAGCTGGTAAATCATTTATTGGGGCAGGTTATTTTACAAAATCCTCTTTAGAAACAAAATCCCATAAAATGTATTTATCATAAAATACTGCACAACCAACAGTCTTCAAAGTTGTACATACACAGTATTAATTAAAAGCTAGTGTTGTACTGTGACAAGTTAAAAGTATGCACCCACAGTCTCTCTTTCCTTCTCTCCCCCTGACTCTCCCTGTATTTATTTCTCTCTCCTTTCCTCTCTCTCATCATCTCTTTTCTTGTAGAGCTTGCCAAGGGGGAGATTGCAGAGCAGAAGCAAAATTTTGTTTTGTGATCAAAAATAGCTTTTTTGATAACTGTGATTATTTTTTTTCATTGCTCTAGCATCCTTGTCATTTTCCATTCAGATTAGTTTGACAGTGGTGTCTCACATCCATAGGCCAACCCTTCTTATAGCGGGCATCACACATGTATGTAATAAAAAGATGATAATTCTGGCTCCAGAAACCTATAGCCTTCAGCTTTGCTCTTTCAGGCTGCTCAAGTGGCTCTTCTACTGCACCCATGTGCATCCTTGCTGAAAGCAATTGTCTTTTTCTTAGACCCAGCTAGTGGAGGGGGAGATGAGTCCAAAACTTATGAAGAAAGAGAGCAGGTTAAGACAACAGATGAGTGTGGTCGTATATTAAAAGGAGGTGTGCACAGTTAATGTGATCAGCAAAAGGAGGCTTTGTAGGTACTGCTGGAGAGCTGACTCCAGGACCTGTCCTCATACCATGGCTTTGCTGAACCTCCTTTCTCTCAGCAGTTTGCCTTTCTAGAAACAAGAGCCCATGCAACCTGTAGCAGAATGTGGATATCTGTAGTGGCTATTGTCTAAAACAGATGAAATCTATAACCTTGAGAGAGAAAATGTTTGGACAAATTTCAATCCTTGCAGCCCAAAACCTGCTGTCAGAAGTTTTGTTGTTGTTGTTGTTGGTGGTGGTGGTGTTTTTTTTTTTCCTATCTTTGTTCTTCAGTCCCCTGAAATAAGCAGAATTTGATGAAAACTGTTCTTCACAGCTTTTTGTCACTATAAAGGCAGATTTTCTGAAAGGAGATAATAAGTACAGAAGTAAGAAATAATTTCAGCACTTCCACATTTTAAAACTACTTTTTATATGCAGTTGTATTGGAGTTAGAAAAAACATCCCAGATTGCAAGAAGTTTTATCTGTTTCAATAACCCCAAATAATGTCATAAATGATTTTTATGACTCTAGGAATAAAGTTTGACTTCAAATACAAATAATGAACTAGTAGTTTCAATTACCACCAACTTATCGTCAAACGTGAACTCTTAAGGGTTAATATCACACAGTAATATAAAAGTAACAATCATCCTTTGTCTCCATGTAATTAGCTTTTTAACAACATGCCTGTAGCTCATATCGAGGCTAAATGCTGCTTTGAAATGTTTTCTCCTGAGCTCCAAACGTGTTAAGCTGATTTTGGCCAGCTTCTGTAAATACAATTTATTGCAGGACACCATCATTCATGAGGCAGAGTGGTGTATTGCCCCAGGTAGCTCAGGGGTAGGCTGGATGGTGCATTTCCAAAGGAAGATCAGAGAGCATCTTGAGACAGAAGATGTTGTCACACTGCACATAGGCATCAGTAAGAAATAAATCCTACCTACATGTAGATTTACATACTCACACCTCTAAAATCCTTGGGCTTGGGTCAGGCTTTGATTCTGACTTGTAGCCATCAGGAGCAGACTTGGTCTGAGAAGGGTAGGAAGGGGAGAAGAAACAGGCTCTTGGCAGCACACAGCAGCCCAGACAAGGTGATAGGGTAGATGAGACCTTTGCAACGCTGCACCTGTAGCCCTGGTTTTACCTGCTCTTTTTTTTTTTTTTTTTTTTTAATGAAATCACTAATCATACTGAGGGGCAGGAAGAGTTAACTGTAAGCAGCACAATATAGTAAAGTTGTTTTTAATAAAAACAATAAAATTCTTCTTTATAACACACATGCGATTTGACATTGAAATAAATGCAGATGCTTCTTTGCTTGGTGTATTCCCTGTTGTGCTTTCTAAAACACCTTCACATATGGTTTGCCTCATTCCTGTGAAACTGCTTGTTGTTTATGTCATACAAACAGAACAGATTGAATTTACACTGAGCAAGGAGAATGATGAATTAGACATTGGAAAATCCTTGTGTGGGTGTTTAAAATTTGTTCAAAATTAGTGGCGCCTGTTTAGAAAGTTTCCCTGGATTCACCCTTGAAGTCTTCTAAAGATTTTGTTAAAATATAGAAGAGAATTGTGTGTCTGCCTATGCTGCATTTTATTCAAATATGTAACATTTAGCTAAAATCAAAGGTCAAAATTTACCATTTTTTTATAGCTGTACTAGTACAATCTCCTTCTTGTACTATGTAGAAAATATTGTCACTAAGAGTGGGCATTCAACTTTTTTTTGAAAAAAAAAAGGACTGTCTCTTTATTGCTTGCTTTAAAAAGCAAATTTAAAAAATTAAAAATTAAAAAAAAAATAAGGAAGAGTTTCTCAGTAAATTCTGAGAACCCTATTTCACTGTTTCTTCTCCATTTTGAAGCATTTTTGTTTGTTTGTTTGTTTCTGTTTTTTAAGAAGGAGATTTAAAGGTAAGCCAAGTGTCACATGTTAAGAGAAATTGGAAACTCCACTATTTTATTTGATTACCCTCAAATACTTGATATGCCCTTCCTAAAACACTTAAGCTTTGGCTATATGAGCATGGAGTGTCACCTGCATCAGTCTTGATTCTGTACTCTCCATGGGAGTTTAGTTTTGCAAGCAAGTCACAGCAGGACATAGGTCATGGTTTTTTTTTTTTTTTTTTTTTTTTTTTCCACTTATTCAGGTGTTAGATTAGTGCTTACACTGGTGCATGTCTTTACAACTTTGCAGTCTGAGTTTTGTATCAGACTGGTACATATTTCTGTGGAGTTTTTGCTTTAGTCTTAAGCCTTGTGGGGGATTTTTCTGTTGCAGTAAATGTTTATTTTCTGGAGATTTCTACTTATATGGACATTAAATATAGCTATGGTGTCTTCCCTGTTCCCTGCATTTTTCTGAAGCTGTCTGTTCCTCTTTTTGTTTCATTCAGTACAGTTCATAAATGGACAAAGTCTCATGAACTGCATACATTCAGAGAGACTGTGTTTCTTTGTAGACTGGTATAAATGAAGAACTATATCCCTGCACCAATGCATTATGGTAAACTGGTGTAAGTGAAGGGTGAATGAGAAATAAGGTGTATCTCTTGATAATACAGATGTGGAGACAGAGGTGACCAAACTGGAAACAAATGTAAAAAAAAAAAAAAAAGGTGCAGATATCTAAAGTCTGCTACCTGTCTGTCCAAAATCAAGTAATTTAGGTGGCAGAACAACATAGATTTGGACATTCAAATGTAACAGGGAGTTTATAGATCCCAGAAGTGACCAGTAGATTAAGCAATCAAAAACATGTTTGCCCTTGTGTCCCAGCAGTGTCAGAGAGATAGCTGTGTGCCTGTATTTATATGCAATAAATTCTGTCTTTGATTCCTCCTATCATATAACCTGCTTAAATATTTTTAGCCATAACATTCAACAGGTTAAGAACATTAGGGACCCCTTCTAGCCACAACTAACTTGTTTTCATGGGTTACATGATATTTGGTGTTGCCAAAAATATGTTCTAAGGAGACATAAGTCTTTTCAGAGATGTCTTTTACAGAGTACTTTTGCAAAGCCCTCTAGTATCTATGCACACAGTTGATTTTGCCTGAATTTGATGGTACTATGGTGATAGAAACATTTAGTATTGCAAGTACCTATTTACTTCAGTGGAGTTATGGTTGACAGTAATTTTATTTATTTACTCAGGATGGTGAAATGAGTTGGCAGCTGCTGCCCTTCCTCCTGCAGGTTCCACATCTGTAGAACTTTACTAGTTTACAGCTGGCTTCTGAGCAATGGAGAGGAGAAACTGGTGATACAAATCTCTCAGTAGGAAGTTGAGAGTGATGAGTGAATAATCCCTTACTGATGCTGCTAGTGAGATTTTTTTTTCTACTGGCATTAATGTTCTCAACTAGAAAGGAGGAATGGGCTCAGTCCTTGAGCAACTTCATTAAGAGTATCACGTTTTCATAGAGATATTGGCAAGGGACTTGTGAGGTTGCTATGTGATTATATGTAATGGAGCAGGAGGAGCAGGAAAATGCTCCTCAACTCTGGAACAGACAAGTCACAGTTTGCCCTTGCCCTCTTCAGAAAAACAGCTTTATAATTCCTGCCAAAATGCTTGTTTTTCCCTCTCCTCCTCCCCCCCTTAATGAATTCCCATTTGGTGAAAGTGAAAGAAGATGGCAATAGTCAGTGGAAAGCTGGTTATGAGGACAGAATATGGCTTTCACGCATGAAATTTCTTTTCTTCTTAAAAACTAGGAATGTTGAAATCTCCAGTTGCCAAGCAACCTGGGTTCCCAAAGTTGTTGGAGCCTTTGCCAGAAGGGCAGTCAAAGTGGCTCTCATTGAGTATTGCTGGAATTCCTCCATCACAGACATTTCAGACCATTTAGCCTGGATTCCTGCTCAACACAAAATCACTTCTTGGCCTAGCTTAATTGCTCTTTGCTTTCTTCAGGCTCAGAAGAAGGTAGAAGACTTGACAAGCTCTCTGTGCAGCATTGGGTAAGGAGAGATGTGGTGGTTGTTTGTCATTTAATACACATTCTGTTTCCATGAGCTAGAAAAGATCACATTACTGATGACTAGTGGAGAAAATAAAAGCTATAAGTGCACAATACATGGTCATCTCTAATGAATAGAATGAATAAAAATAATAAGTGCATTATGTAGCTAACTGTCACATCTTCAGGGCACTACAGTAAATAAGAAGGAGTTACGCATGTGCGTTAGCAGCAAAATGGGTACCACACTTTCTATCCTATCAAGTATAGTGTGGAGAAAAAAATATGATAGATTGCTGCTTTTTATCTGTCACTGCCGTGGCACAGAAGCATAGACCATATGTATGTAAAACAACTTTGTTATTTCAGTAAATTCTCTAACTCTTTCTGTTGTAGCCTGTAGCAAAATGAATAAGTAGCTGAAGATCCTGGTGGGATAGCTCTGAATCTATCAGAATAAAATACCTCTGCAGAGGCATAATTATTATTAAATATACTGTGATGTGCGACAAAACAGCCCAGTAAGCTAGGAGGGTCTCTGCCCTTGCAGGCTTACAGTATAAACGGAGACACTTTGCAAAGGATGAGAACAAGCTATGATGGTAAGCTGAAAAGAGGAGCTGAAAAGAGGCACAAGAAAGTTTGAGCAGGTGTGGGCCTTCTAACTGCAGGTCACTCTTGTTTCTTATCCCAGAGGTGATGCAATAAGTGTGAGTCACCATCAGAATGGAGAGACGGCAGAAGCTGAAGTCATTGAGTGAGGATGCTGAAGTTTTCCTATAGTTTTATTAGTGGCTTTTTATTGGTTTGCTTTGTCCTATAATTCACTGCATGTTTCTCATCTCCTGTCAGTGATACACATTGCTAGCTGCTGGCAGTATTCAGCAAAACAAAAATACCAAGCAGTCAGTCAGCCAGGGCTGTTGTGTCTTGCATTCCTACCGGGTGCTGCACAGGTGATGAAATCCTCCTTCTCACTGACTTAGCAGGACCAAGATTTCATCCCAAGTAATTTGTCCTTACTTTCAGTGGAATGCAATAGGTCTCTTCCTGGTGATATCCTATTGGGGCAGTATAGAGATCTGAAAGGTGAATATGAAAGAACAGAGGAAATTGCAAGATTGCAGAACCAGACCTAAACTGACAGGTTTGGAGGTATTACAAAATTCTGAATAAACTACGTCTGCCTTTTGATTCAAGGGAAAGTCTGTCAAACTGGGAATTTGCAATAGTCATGCTTGATTGTTATGAAGGTGTGAATCATTGTCTTCAGCTTATTTTCAAATGGGCTAGGTAGTTCTTTGATGTACTTTGTCCTTGTAAGCTTCTCATACTGGTACTGAGATCTATCCCAGTGTTTGAGTTAGGTCTCTGCTGAGAGATGATGACTAGAAACATTCTGTTCTGTTTGACTGATGGGATTCAAAATGTTCAGCTAATTCATTTTTGCAGCTGTACTGAATGCTGAGTCTTTCTCACAAATGAGCAGAGTTGCCTTCTCTGACTGTTAGTCCTCCAGTCTAAACAATCACAGGGGGAGAGAGCTGGGGACACAGCAGAAAAGTTCCTATTTGTTGACAATTACTCAGAAATAGAGGGCAAGCTATTTCACAAACTGACTATGTAACATGTTCTGCATTGTGTACCCATTAATCCAAAAATTACTGTCCCCTTTGAAGCCTGCTGTATGTAGAGGAAACAGTGCCACCCTTAACCAATGTGTGTATGATTTTATACCAAGTAACTATTGTTTTGCATTTGCCTTGAATTTCAGTTAAAATTAGTACAGGGGTCTTATAGTATAATAGTTTGATAAGTTGTAGGGTTTCAGAGTCTACATGTATTAGATACTGGGTTTGACCTACAAAATGGCAGAGGGTAAAGGGTGAAAGACACGTATTCAGTCCAGTTCATCATGTGACAAAGCACAAGGCATACGGAGAAATACTTTGTCTGTACATGGGTCATATATTTAAGTACATGAGCCATTTGAAAACAATGCCTTTATTTTATTTTATTTTATTTTATTTTATTTTATTTTATTTTATTTTATTTTATTTTATTTTATTTTATTTTATTTTATTTTATTTTATTTTATTTTATTTTATTTATTTTTTTTTTTTTTTTCCTGGAGACGGCTATAAGAACCAGTATTTCCAGTGTGGTAGCCTCTCTCTTATTCTTCAGCTTTCAGGAAAAATATGATAAATGGAAGCTTTAGCCACCATAATGCCTGTATTTTTTCCTCAAGGCTGAAAATGAATAAATATTGAATTTCCAGATTTGAGGTTCCAATGGGAGGTCAATTGTTGGTAGCAGAAACTAAATGATCTTGCAGTAGCTTTCAATGGAAACACACTTCCTTGATATTTTTTTTCAGTTCCTAAAAAGTGAGCAGTCCAGTTAAGATCATAGCAGCACCATCCAAACAGTGGCCCAAGGAATGGTTCCATCCAATATATATCAGTGCCTTTCAGCAATTCATTGCGATTGTATATGCCCCAAAATGTAGTGCCAGCTGTGCTGTGGCCACAGGAATGTGCCTGCACATTCACTTAATTTCATTGGTAAATTGGCTATTATTTTTGGTTAGTACCCCAGCTAAATGCATTATACTATGCTAATAATAAGTCTGAATTAATTCTGGGAGGGAGTTTTCAAAGTGACATACAGCAATACATCAACACAAAAAGGAGGACTAAGGAGAATCTCCATCCTTTACTGGATGCGGGGGGAAACTTAGTGACAAGAGATGAGGAAAAGGCGGAGGTGCTCAATGCCTTCTTTGCCTCAGTCTTTAGCGGCAATACAGGTTGTTCTCTGGATACCCAGTACCCTGAGCTGGTGGAAGGGGATGGGGAGCAGGATGTGGCCCTCACTATCCACGAAGAACTGGTTGGTGACCTGCTACGGCACTTGGATGTGCACAAATTGATGGGGCCGGATGGGATCCACCCAAGGGTGCTGAGAGAACTGGCAGAGGAGCTGGCCAAGCCCCTATCCATCATTTATCAGCAGTCCTGGCTATCGGGGGAGGTCCCAGTTGACTGGCGGCTAGCAAATGTGATGCCCATCTACAAGAAGGGCCGGAGGGCAGACCCGGGAAACTACAGGCCTGTCAGTTTGACCTCAGTACCAGGGAAGCTCATGGAGCAGATCCTCTTGAGAGTCATCATGCGGCACTTGCAGGGCAAGCAGGCGATCAGGCCCAGTCAGCATGGGTTTATAGAAGGCAGATCCTGCTTGATGAACCTGATCTCCTTCTATGACAAAGTGACGCTCTGGGTGGATGAGGGAAAGGCTGTGGATGTGGTCTACCTTGACTTCAGCAAGGCTTTTGACACCGTCTCCCACAGCATTCTCCTCAAGAAACTGGCTGCTCTTGACTTGGACTGGCGCATGCTTTGTTGGGTTAGAAACTGGCTGGATATCCGGGCCCAAAGAGTTGTGGTAAATGGAGTCAAGTCCAGTTGGAGGCCAGTCACTAGTGGCGTCCCCCAGGGCTCGGTGCTGGGGCCGGTCCTCTTTAATATCTTCATCAATGATCTGGACGAGGGCATTGAGTGCACCCTCAGTAAGCTCTGCAGGAGGATCCGGATAGGCTGCACCGATGGGCTGAGGTCAACTGCATGAAGTTCAACAAGGCCAAGTGCCGGGTCCTGCACCTGGGGCGCAATAACCCCAAGCAGAGCTACAGGCTGGGAGATGAGTGGTTGGAGAGCTGCCAGGCAGAGAAGGACCTGGGAGTGATGGTTGATAGTCGGCTGAATATGAGCCAGCAGTGTGCTCAGGTGGCCAAGAAGGCCAATGGCATCCTGGCTTGTATCAGAAACACTGTGACCAGCAGGGCTAGGGAGGTGATCGTCCCCCTGTACTCAGCTCTGGTGAGGCCGCACCTCGAGTACTGTGTTCAGTTTTGGGCCCCTCGCTACAAGAAGGACATCGAGGTGCTTGAGCGGGTCCAGAGAAGGGCGACGAAGCTGGTGAGGGGCCTGGAGAGCAAGTCCTACGAGGAGCGGCTGAAGGAGCTGGGCTTGTTCAGCCTAGAGAAGAGGAGGCTCAGGGGCAACCTTATTGCTCTCTACAGGTACCTTAAAGGAGGCTGTAGTGAGGTGGGGGTTGGCCTGTTCTCCCACGTGCCTGGTGACAGGAGGAGGAGGAATGGGCTTAAGTTGCACCAGGGGAGTTTTAGGTTAGATGTTAGGAAGAACTACTTTACCGAAAGGGTTGTTAGACACTGGAACAGGCTGCCCAGGGAAGTGGTGGAGTCACCATCCCTGGAAGTCTTTAAAAGACGTTTAGATGTAGAGCTTAGGGATATGGTTCAGTGGGGACTGTTAGCATTGGGTATGAGGTTGGACTCGATGATCTCGAGGTCTCTTCCAACCTAGAAATTCTGTGTGATTCTGTGAAGATGGTGTCCCAGTGGTAGGTTTTCTCCTGTGTGTTAGAGTGGAAATATGTTACATTAAAAGCTCTGTCTATTATACTATCTTGATTCTCTAAAGCAATGAGTCCATTTAACTTAGTGTGCTGGTTATTTTCCAGAATATTTCCAGTTCTTTAATTTTAATTATTTATATATTCTAAAAAGTAGTAGTGGGAGGAGAGATGGGTGGTTTTTTTAATATGAGCAGCTATCTCCTAGAAGTTCAGTTGAAATAATTTAATATTGTTAACTTATATTTACCTTAAATGGGATATTCAGGGAAATCTGACTTGGACAATGTAAAAAAATCTCAATCATGGTATAAAGTGACAAGAGAAGCAATATTTTAGGCCTGGCCCACACAAAACTGCAGCCTTGCGGAATTTTCCCATTTGCCTTCACTGGGCTTTGGATCAAGCCCTGGGGATACAAACCATAGTTCACGGGTTTATGCTTATTGCTAATTTTAGAAACAATGCCAGAGTTCAAAATAGGGGCGGCATTCCACATGCACCAGGAGTAGCTTTGAGTAATGTTACAGGAACAATAAAAAATTCTTGCTACTGGGAATGTAAAGCTCTGTGGGACTTAGATGGGACCTGACATTTATACAGTTCATCAGTAGCGTAGATCAAGGAGCGCTACTTTTAGCAAAGAATGCATATTCATTCTTTTTTGTTAACCTTTGCTTCACTGCATTCATGACACGATTGTATGGGTATGTAGCTGTGTTTTAAGAGTTTTTTAATTTCAGTTGTTGCTTGAAGCACTATGCTGGAAATTAGACACTTTTAGTAGTTCAATTATTGTTGATTTATTCATCCCTCTTTTAGATACAGTAAATGTAGTTACTATAGTAAGGTTATCTAGTTCTGAATGCCAAATGCCAAGTTTCAGATCTTATATCTTGGCAACTGCAAGACTTATTGGCTTGGAATTTGTCATGCCAGAAGTACTGCCTTATAGCGTTTATTTCACAGATTTTCATTAAATGGGGGAAGACGAGAGAATAGTGCTTCTAGTGACATTGTGCATCAAACTGTTTACTAACAGTACGGGGAAATCAGTTAAAAATAATGTACTCCAGGCTTTGTTCTGCTGTTTTCCTAGACTTCATTGGAAGAATGACAGCATTACACCAAATATAAAAATGTTAATCTGGAAACATGATTTATTTAAATCACCCATTTTGGAAGAAAAAAAAAAAAAAAAAGAGAGAGAGAGAAGGGAGAGAAAGAAGGAAGCTTAGAACAACATAATGAACTAAAAATATTATATAATGCTTGAACATTCATTAACTTTGTTCTAATTTCTCTTTTGGGGGAATGAGTCAGCAGAAACATGCTTAAATTCCACTAGCTTTAGCATCTACTTTCAATATTTTGCCAAAGACAGTGAATGCTACAGTAATAGGGCTGAACTTCAGCTGAGGTAAAGTTGTTAAAGTGCCATTTCCAGTGGAGTGATGACAATTTATTCTGAGTGAAATGTAAACTTTCATGCTAACGTACTGTAACACTTTCCATCACACTGTAGACTGTCTACACATGAAATATAATGCACCTAATGGCATTTAAATTAGCTATCATTGGAGACATCTGTCACACTATAATCTTTCCTAGTCACTTGTAAGGTCCTCTACCACTTAGTCTCCCTCTGCTTTTCAATAGCATGCCTTGTGGTGATGTTACTCTACACCCAAAGATATCAGCTCTCATCTCACCTTGTCACTACCTCTACTTTGCAGCTTTAACCTATCCCTTTTACTTGGGGAGGACTCCTCATGATACTTATGAAGCCTCTTTAATCCCATCCTCCCCAAAAAGGCAGCTAGAAATCATTAGCATCAAGCTCCGCTTGGAGTCATGAGAATCTGAGAGGGCTGAGCCTGGTGTGATGTCAAATGAAAGCACAGACCCATTCATGCCTTTTGAACTTACATTTCTGTTTAGTTCTCCACCATGCAGTTTTGCAGTTTCAGTGCTACATTACAACCTCTCTGAAACATGAGCTGGCAATGTTATTAGTTCATATAGCATTTTGATGCTTCTAGAACAACAATATTATATATATATAATATATATATATATATATATAAAGAATGCCAATTAATCATTTGCATTTACCATTTAAAAACAATAGGACTTCAGCTGGTCAGTATTGCTGCAGTCATTTAAATGGTCATACATAAGTAAGAAGGTGATTGTAATAGTTCAGCCAAAACCTACATGTATAGCAAGTGTGTGAGAATGGGTACACTCATAATCAGATGATAAGAAGCACTATATACTGTAGTTATTTTGTTTCAATGTCTGTCATCAGCTAAAGGTGTCATATTTGGTTTGGATTAAAATGAAAAATCACAGATCTTTTTTTTTTTTTTTTTTTTTTTAATTTGTAGCCCACAGCTTTCCCCCAAAACAGTTAACATAAAAATTTTGACTGGGAAAAGGGGGAGCATAAAAGTTCTTTTCCATCATGATTATTTCTTTCAGAGGTTGAGGATAGTGTTCTATGCTTCAATTAGGAACTCTGCACTTAAGTTTTCTTCAAATGGTTTTCACCAAAATTTTAAGATTTTGGCTTTACTATAATAATGCCTTTTGTACTATCACTGCTTTGTTCTCATAAAAATATAAAAATAAAATAAAATAAAATAAAATAAAATAAAATAAAATAAAATAAAATAAAATAAAATAAACAACAAAACAGATTTTTTTTAAAGAATTGCTGAACCTAGAATACATCAGAGTCTAATATTCTTTTGATCCAGAGTTCCTTGTTGCTTTTCTTATTGTCTTCAAATGCCTGTTTCAGACCCACTGATATATTAACTCTATTTTTTTTTACCTGGCTAATTCATGTATGTGAAATGTTTCTGGTTTCACTGCTGTCCCCTTTTCCTCATTAGTGGTGCACAGGTTTTCTCAGGCATTTGAGAAACACATGCTGTTCCAGAATACTTTCTAATCCATATTTGCCACTAACTGAATTATACATGGGTGGCATAGCACATATTCAGTCTTTCATCCTTATCTGTTACTTCATCATTACTTTCAATCTGCAGTGAAAAATGTGACTAACATGTTGTGTGGTATAAATAGACACTGCAGGTTGAGATCATTTATGCATGGTTTGAATTTTGATGAAATTTTATACTGCCCTCTGGGCTAAACACTTAACCTAAGTGATTGTCCCAATAATTTGGTTGAATCAAACCTTTTTGGATGGAAGTTTTACCTTTCATTATCTTCTAAATTGTTTATTATAAAGCTTTCCAAGAGTGTTAGGAAGCAAATAAAAAGGACACAGTTTCTGTTTATCAGTGATTCTGTGAATCATTATCTTGTCATTATAAATGACTGGAAATAGGAATATAAAGTACTTTAACTCAAAAGACTATGTGTTAAGTCATTGCTGTCCAACCTCAATATTTTTTTCTTCTACAGCCACAAGATTGGATGTAATGCAAAATTTGAAAGTATAAATGTAGATCTGTCTACTTACAAATATTTATGTATATTTACATTTGGTACAATTCATTGTTCCAATTTATGTAATTCTCAAGTTTAATTTTTTAACTGTAGCAGTTGTATGATCTTCTTATATTTACTTGTTTGCTATTAAAATTGCTTCTGCTCTATTTCTGTCATTTTTAAAAACGATGCTTCAGGTCTCTATTTGGGTTAATTTTTATTTCAATTACGAACATTCTCTCCATGTGGCTTTATTGTTTTTGATGTTGAAAAGTCTGGAATTTATTATTATGAGCTGAAAGCAATCATTGAACACTGACATTTTAAGTATGAAAATAATGCAAGTAATTGTCATTCATTCATTCATTCAAGATATTCCATTTCTTGCAACAACCAATTATAAGCCAGTGCTTTTAACTGGAAATGTGTCTTCTTCAGTTTTCAGCTGAGCATATTGTAGAGATTTTCATTGTTCATAACCATGGGAAGTTGCTGATCAAATATCACTCGTTACTTTTCGTTAGCAATTTTTAAGTTAATGGCCCTAATTTGTAAACTAAATTTAGGAAAACAACTGTTTCTTCTTCAGAAAGTGACAGCTTTTTAAAACATTTGAAATGTCTAGACTAGAACTAAGTGGCTTGGTTCAGAAAGGTTGTCACTGTTGCATGCTGACCATTGTGTTGACAGTCTCCTCCGTAGTCCTTGTTTTCTAGTCCTCTCGATTGAGGTTGGTCATGGAGTGGTCTCCCATCCTGCCTGTCCTCCTGGCTTTCTTTGGTGAAAACCTGTTTCAACGGGGTGAGGATAGAAGGAATAGCACTCAAGTGAAGAAGAGCAGGGTGTGCATCTGGTGATCATGAGGTCAGTGTTAAGCCCTGAAAGTATTTGGCCAGTAGTTTGTCCATGGCACTGTGTCTAATCTCCTCATTTCCCACTAAAGCAAAGGCTTCCCGGGGTGGCTACATACTTGCCCCCATGCAGCTTGGTCTCTTTGCCTCTAAGTTGCACATTGGGACGTTTGACTCTGGTATATACAAATGAGGTGATCTGGCAAGAGTGCCTTAAACAGCTGTGGGCAGTAGAAATGAAGAGCTAGTTACCAGTTCTGAAGAGAGAGACTGCTGAAACAAGTTTAATTTTTTCAACACCAAAATCCAAGCATTTTATCAAGAAAAAAAATCACATGGAAAGTCAGTTTTCTGACAACCACTGCTAGTCAGAAGTCCCAATTCTCTTCACACAGGAGTCTCAATGGAAAATTTTATGGCTAGCCCTAGTACAGACTCTTTCAGAGGTGTTGAGCACCCACTGTGCCCATTAATTTAAATAAGCCCATAATGTGGTTAACATTTAATAAACTTGCAGCCTCCACATGAGCCAGGTTTACTGAGTGTTGCCTGCTTCCCTGCTGGGTCTGAGTCTGCTGGTCTGGATAGTGCAAGAGACTTGGACTCAGCATATGCCTTTACCCTTTGTGTTTGTTAGAACTCCAAGCAAAGACTACTGAGAATGTGTTTTCACCCAGTAGAGAAGACTTTTATTTGAGGATAAGCTTGCACACAAGTAAACTGAAAAATGAAAAGGTTTGTATATGGAAGAGCCCTTTTATTTTTGGTTGTGTTGCAGCTAAGTTATCAGAATTGAACTCTGATAATTTTGATAAATAAAAGCAGTGTGTTGCTTTAGCAGTTAACACAGCACTCTTCTGTGCCTGAGACATGTTAGATCTATTGTGTGTGGACTAACAGCATGCAAATGTGCAAGAAATGTGGTGCTCTCTAGATGCCTTGCACACATATGCAGCTCTCTGGACAGTAATGCAGTAGTAAGTCTGACATAACCCTGACTATCAGACTGAGTGTGTATATGCTCTGCAGTGCATGGAAAAATCTGTTCCTTATGAGAAAGCCCAGAGGTATTAATCCTGTAAGTAGAACAGCCATGGTTCTTGAATATGAAGTGAAAGATACTTTATTTTTTTTATTTTATTTTACAAAATTATATAAATCTTATGTACTGATTTTTGTTCAGCACAAAAGGCTGTATTTTCTAGTATGGCTCTGTATTAGAAGGTTTATTACTACTCTGATCTGTTCGGGGGTTTATTTCCAAGTCACACTGATCAATCTACATATTAAAAAAAATATAGCCCCCAAACAAATCACATTGTAAGCAGGATTTCTTCAGCTTTTGGAATTATGGATTAATGAATCTGCCTATACGAAATTCCTAAACACTGTTTAATGTTGGAATTGCATGGACTTTTGTGCCAGACTGAGAACTGCATGTTTGATATATGACCTATCTGCTTTCTCTGTTTTACATTTTCTTCCTAATTTCATGTTGGACAGAAATACCAACTGATGAAATAGTAGGGTCAATTATAAAGATCCATTAAATAAGCTTAGATAAGCATGTATACATGGTATAAACGTCTTGATCAAAGGATTTGCTTTCAGGCAAAGAGTTGACCAACTGACAAATGATTGGAAATACCTTTTTTTTTCAGGCCTGTATTGGGTGATAATAAAGTGAAAATAATAAAATATTGAGGAGGCATGCTCTTTCACTGACTATACTGGAGAAAGTATAAAAGACTACTTGTGGAAGAAGCAGTGTCTTCCAGAGGAGAGACCATCTCTGGGAAGAGCAGAGGTAGAGAAGATCCTAGCTCACTGAAGAGAACTCTGACCTCAGTCGAAGGAGTGCTCAAGAGCAGTGAAGACATGCAAAAACGATGATGCATTAGGCTTGTGTTTTTACCACTATATGCCCCAGGAAAGATGCATCATTAACAAAGAGCAGTCACAAAGCTGCAGTACTGTAGCCCGAGAGGTTAGACCTCACCTGGAGATAGGCTGAGACAGCTGGGATAGTGCATCTCATTTTTCTGGAGGTCTAACACCTGTGCCCAGAAATTATGCCAAAGGAGGCCAAGGAAAGAAATGTTATTTCAGTCTCTTGGCAACGGTGATACAAGATCACTGAAAGAAAGCAAAAACATCGGGGTAATCTGACAATTGACACATCAAGGCTTAGAGGCTATATTAAAAAACTACTGGGCACGTCAATTAATTTACCTTTACTTCATTAATGAACATCTTAGCTATGCATCTTCTGTTTGAAACAGCAAGAAATCATTTTTCCAGGTTCCTTCATGCTATGACAAGTCACAGTCCTCCTGAGACACAGATGAGGCAGGGTATAATATAGCATGATTATTGTTCCTAATTTCATGACTGACTCTTACCTTTCCAACTGAAGGGAAATTTAATACTTATTTTGGATGTCAAATGCTGTCTAAAAAAATGAAACCTATGCAATTTGACATTTTTCAAAGCATCAGCTTTTACCATACTTTGAATTTTATTCTTTTGCAGTAACTCAGTTTATCCACTACTTCCCATCTGAGATTCCAGTCAAAGAATCAAAAGGAAGAAAACAACAACAAACAAACAAAACCAAATCACAACAAGAAAGTACCCAAACCATAGCACACTCCTCCTTTTACCATGAGAGCTCTGAAGTTGCTGATGACCTTCATTAAATGCCACACCAAACTTCTGATGTGCTCAGCTGTGAGTCTCATGACCCACAAATAGAAGCCAATCTAAATCACGGACTGGTTATATTTGTCTTTTGTGTCTAGAAGTCTGCTGCTGAAATTTGCTGAGTGCCTCTAAAAATATAGCAGAAGGTTCACTGACAAAAGGTATTGTCTTTGTAAGTCCTACCTTCGTATTTTGAGCCTAGCAAGTAAAAACTATTTAATGAGTAGACACACACACACAAAACAAACAACAACAACAACAAAACCAAAAAGCAAACAAGAACAACAAAGAACAACAATAAAAAACACAAAACCCTAAATTCTTTCTGTCTCTTACTTCTTTTGGTAATGATTCAAAGTCTTTAAACTGAAAGAATAACATCAAATACAACCTGTGAACCAATTTGGCTTCAGGTGAAAACAGAAGTAAAATTTAAAAAATAACACAGTATATTAACAAAATTTTAAGGTTACACAACTAAAATATCATCAAACAGAAGCTAGGAGATGTGAAAACTAAAGTTTTAACATAACTTAAAGTTCTGAAGCATTGTGGATCAGGTAAGCTTTAGCTTGATCCCTAGGGAAACAAATACAAAAGTGCCGTATTAAGCAAGAAAAAGAGGCTACAAAACACCAAAAGCCTGAGAGAGTGTTACTACCTGATCAGAGTCAGAAAACTTCAAACTAGTTTATATCCAGTAACCACAGTTCTTTTCAGCTACATTTCAGCAGCTGAATTCCTTTGGTATCTTTGGAAATCTCACCCTGACTGCCTTGCCTGACTTGAGATTTTTATTTATTATCATTGCTGCTAAATTTATGGCAAGGTGATCACACTCCTTAGATAAACAAAATTAATACTGTGTAAACTGTAACTGTGTAAACGTAGTAACTGGTGTACTACGCTTTATAATTAAACAAAAAACTCTGGATGGGAAGGTTGGACCAATACAGATCCTGCTACTCTAGGAGCTGTTGGAGAGAAAAGGAGCATGGCTAGTGTTATCCCATCATTTCAAGTCTTTACAAGGGCCAGCTTGTCTGGGTGCAGGAAGTATGACCACTTTGTAGATACTTCTATTTGAACGAGATATCAGTAGATTTGAGTCAAATAAGCATAGTCAAAATGTCCATGTGACCTTGTCTGAATGTAGACCAGCAGTGGAAGACCTTATAGGTTTGAGAAAATGGGATTTTGTCCTCTTTGATTGTGTGGATGTCTTTGTTGTAGATTGAAAAGTAGATATTGAATAAGTGCTAAGGCTGATTGGAAAACTAACGGGTTTTTGTTTGTTTGTTTGCTTTTTGCTAAAAATCCAGCCTTTCAGCAGACTAAGAAAATGTTAAATTCAGAATCATGTGTGGTGCCCTTTGAAGGTTTGTGTTTAAGTGTTTCTTACTCTTACTATCTAGGTGAATCAGTCTCTTTGAAAAGCTGCAGTTATGTTTTTCAGGTATTTGGATTTCTTTGATGGAAAATCTAAAGATCTCAAGAAAAAACTGAACCATATCTTCATAAAAAGACAGTGAAAAATATTTTCTGTGAGTTTTCACATGCAAAATAACCAACAGACTGTATTATGTTGCAATACTTTTGAAGATAAATATACACAGACAAAAAAAAAAAAAACAACAAACAAACAAAAAACAAAACAACAACAACGAGAGGTTATTTGCATTGTAAGTTCAATATCTGGTAACTATAATTTACCAGAGACAGCAAAACAAGGATTTTGCTCTGCCCAAATACATTATTTTTCAGCTTTGGAAGCTTTGGTCTAATGACTCCTGAACACTGGCTTTATTTCTTAGCCAGGTTTCCTAGGAAGGCAAGGTGAATGCAGTCAGACTGTCACTACTTTTAATAACTTCTCAACTTCTGTCCAGTTTCAGACAAACTTGATCAAGAAAATACTACAGATTTCATGGGACTACAGGTCCGGGTAGAGGGGAAATACCTCACTTATTAACCCAGCTGAAACTGCAACATAACACAGAATCAGTTCCACTGTTCCAGGGAATCCTTGTGGTATGGGTGAAGTCTCACATCCCTGTCTCTTCTGAACAGTCACTTTTTAGAAATTGTGTGATAGATAAGTAGTGTAACACATCAGAAGGGGCAAGTTAATTGGCATTTTTAAAAGGTATGTGCTCTTTCTTTACTCTTGAGCAAAACTTTCTTTTGTGTAGAGGTGCCAACTCTAAAATAATCTTCCATTGATTAATTAGATTCAATGATTAAATTGCAAGTATCTAGGCATCATAACAAAACCTCTTCAAAACTGCAAAAACTCATATGGATATTGATTAGCTGTGAATTTAATGTGTCACATTTTGTTTTTAAAGGAATTTGCCTTTTCTAAGTCCTCACTTTCTGACCTCTCAGGATAAAGTTAAAGCTTTCTGTGAGGGTGCGGATGTCTTAGGCTAGCATTCTACATAGATTGGGAAAGATGACAAGATGAAAGATGAAAGATGTAGTACACAAATAAATACGTTCTTTGCAGAGACTTATTTATAAGCTAGTCTATTTTTTGCACCCCAAAATCCTTCACCTACCCCTATGCTTCTTATTACTCTTCTATACCGGTGTTTTTCAATGATGCTGGTTTGTGTCTTGGCTCATATTGGAGGTCACTCAGTCACACCCAGCACAGCTGTTTTGGATGTGCCTGGGAGGAAATGCCGCAAAGAAAAGCACAGACCCAGAGCACAATTTAATCTAGAGCATACAGAAAACATGTAACGAGTTTATTATATTATATTTTCAGTATCACAAAGCAGCATTTCTACCAGGAAAAAGATGGCCCTTGTATCATTTGAGTGCATATTTTTACACAGTTGGAGCTATGTATCGCCATGGTACTGCACAGTAATTAGCTGTAAATTCCAGGCTTTCTTAGAACCAGAGAGAAAGGTTTGCTTTTCATAACAAATGTCCCCTTTGGGAAGGAAATTTAAGATGAAGACCATTTCACTGGATCAATAGATGACACCAACAGGAAAGGAAGCCTGCATTTGTCTTGCCATGCCTTACATGTAGCTATGGGCAATAGAGAAATGTATGTTATCTAGAGATTGTTTCTGATAAGGGGATATCCCTCAAACACCCAGTGCAGCTAGCAATCATACATTGATTTCAGAGAAACAAGCTGTGGCAATTTTTTAATTTCTGTTTTATACTCTGGAAGCAGAGGACTAAGGCCATGTCTTCATATTGAAAGAAAATTTGTGAAATTTCTTTCCGAAGGCAGCCTATTATAATGCTGCTTGAACACCTTGAACACAGCTAATATCCATTATGTCATGTAGGATAGCAAGCAGGAAGGAGAGCACTGCACAAGAAATTGCAGTTTTCTTTCTTTCGCTTTCTCTATTTTTTAAAGGCGGAAGACCTGATTTCTGTAAACAACCCCCTAGAGGTACTCCCCTACCAATAGCAGTCCACCGTGGAATAGATAAGGTTCTCATTATGTATCCCCCATGTCTTGATCATAATTTCTATCACGGTTGACATTCTGGTCCAGTTATATCAGGTACATTCTGTATAAGTCCTTTAGAAGACCAGGATAAAACCCTGCTGAATGCAGGATCGTTTTGCCTTGGGGAGAGAGTTAGTCAAAGTGCACATAGTTCAAGGTGGATTTCTAGTCAGATTCTGCAGCACTGGGGCATTCTAAAAGAAATATTTTTGAATTGAACATAGCTCAGAATGAATTAAATTAGTTCTTTAATGCTTGTTTTTTTCTTCAGAGCCATCAACACAAATTACATTCTAAAATAGGCAACTAAATATAATAACACAGCATTAAATTGAAAAGAAAAAGTTAATACTGTTATTATGTGATGCATTTTGTTTGACTAAATTGTATAGATAATTTCCACCATAATTTCAGTGGTGTTTATAAAGATCTTTTAAAAAGATTTCAGCTTAACATTTCATATAGCTGTACTTTTTCATAATATAAATGAATTTAAGATATCCTTACAGTATCTAAGTTTTCTCATCTTGATAACTACTTAATGAAGTTTTAAATATAATAGCATCCCAGAGTATTCTGCAAATGCGCAGAACATTTTTCCCTTCCCTTCTTATTTTTATTTTATTTTATTTTATTTTATTTTATTTTATTTTATTTTATTTTATTTTATTTTATTTTATTTTATTTTATTTTATTTTATTTTATTTTATTTATTTTTAAATTCCCTCAGGCTTTTAAAGGTTTATCTGACCTGGCCTAAAATAAATTTGTTTCTTTCAGAAATCAGCTTGTATTAAAGTAAAAATATATTTCAAAATGCAGTGCTATAACATCAGTCACCTGCTCAAAACTCAAATTGTTCTAATTTGTCAAAACCTGGAAGAAGAGTTCTTCCAAATGGTTTGTTACAGCTCCATTTGGACAAAGTAAGCATCATAAATACTCTGAATACTTCAGACAGTTTTCTGTTTGTGATATTTATTTTTCACTGTATTGTATTTTCCTTGTAGTTTCGTGAACTGCCTTATCTGGCCACATTTAAATCTGCAAGGATTTATTTGTAACTATGTTCTGACCAGCATTATGTGGTTCACATTGTACTTAATTTTCTTCATGGACTGGTATTCCTGCATTAAACTCTTCTGTGCATGGATATATTGACACACAAGATAATATTAACTGAGATAATTGATGTCAAGAAAAAAAATAATTCCTAATGCTATAATGCTATAAATACATATCTCCTCCTTCCCCCAGACTCCATTTGTTTTGCCTGTTTAGTTCTATCTTATAAAATTTGCTATAGAAAAGGGAAGGTCATTTTTGTCAGGTCAGTACAGAAGCTAATAGAGGAATAACGCTAATGGTCTTTTAGAAACATATCATAATACATACAAGCTACAGCCATAGATTCACCTTTTTCTCTCTCATTTTCATACCCACCTATTCCTATTGTGAATCAGTATTATAAATCTGCACATGAAGTGAACTGTGCCTTCAGTTCAACAATCAACATCCTAACTTTAGCATCTTCACACATGTATCATTAACCTGTTGCCAGAGTAAGAATAAGAGCATGCAAGAATTCAATTTTTGTTTCAGCTTTTTGCTGTAAAAAAATAGATACAACTGAAGAAGTAAAGGAGCTTTGACTTGTGGCTTGTCTGCGTTCATATAAAATGAAGTTTCATTGCTGCACAGCCAGCCAGCAAAAGGTCTTTCTGAAACAAGACCATTACATGCAATACATTTCCTGCCCTGCTATGTCCACAGCAGCCTCGAGTTTGTCAGTACTTACGGAATGTTGCCATTTGACTCCAGCTGTACAGGCCAACACTCCTAGTGTGATACTGGTACTAATTAAGTCCAGAATGGAAAAGAGGAAAAGATCAAACTTGTGACCTTTTTTTTTTTTTCTTTTCTTTTTTTTTTTTTTTTTTTTTTCCCCCCCCTCACGTCTGTCTCTTATTTTGAAGCTTCATTATGCTCTACTCCAACATTCACTGTAAACCTTCAACTGTTTGCTTGGTGGAGTTTTGACTAGTATTGAATTGCCATTTCAACTTGGCAACCTCAGAGTCTTGTTTCCCAATGGCCTGCCAGCTAAATTGGTGTGTTACAGATGAATGCACAGCTCACAGATGGTGTTTGAGCATTTAGAGGCTCTCACAAGTAGATACGTATTTGGTCAGAAGGAAGATTACATTTTTCCTCCAGACAGAGCAAATGTCCTTGGGGATGTTTTCTGTGTCAAGGTAAAAACAGCTCCACACATCAGGTACAAGAGACTCTGTTAGCATAACCAAGAATATTACATATATATACATGTATATATATATATGTATGTATTTTCCTTCTGGATATGTTGCGCTGCTGCTAGTAATGTGAATGAAAAGTTTTATCTTGAGTCTCCTGAACTTCTCTAGATACTTTAGGCCTAGCATCTCCTTTATTTTTACCTTTTTTCTTTTCAACTGGGTTGAGCTTGAAGGTGTACTTATGAATCCTGGTGACCTGTAAAGTTCTTCACAGCCTAAACTCTTTGTTTTATTGCTCATGCACAAGTTTATTTATGCTACTTGCTGTTGGAACAACTTTGTGGATAGCACTGTGTTTGTGAGACCTATACCTCCACTAACATCTCTCATCCTCCCATGTAAGGATTGTGTCTTTTTCTCATTCATTCATTGTTTTTGTATTTACTTAAAATGGTCAGAGGGCAAGAAGTAGGGGAGGAGTTACATGCTTTCTTTTCCTTCTTGACTGACCTATTCATGTCATGAGGATGAATAACAGGCTGTCCGCTGTTTTTTGTTCCTTTCTAGTATGAAATATAAAACAGAGCTTCTTAAAAGTTCTGCAAGCTGCACTTGAGTTTCCTTGATTCATGTTTGTTCCCAACCACAGTTGGAACCAGACAGACTAGAATATTTTAACAAAGTCTGTTCTTGAAAGGTTTCCAGACTATTTTGCAAAGCCAGCAGGCTCATGAAAATGCAGTTGAGCATGAAATAGGCAAAGTTTTAGTTGCCTACCTAAACTGCAGCCATGATGATAATCATTTATTGTTGTCATTTTTTTTTTGTTATTGTTAGATGCAGCTCAAAACTGAAATGTGCAAAGCACTGATAGCTCTCTACAAGGAACCACACTGTCCTCCCACATCACTGCTACTCTGATGAACTTTTGAACCCTCTTTCTTCCTATGCTTCCTTCCCCATCTTGGTAAGAAATCTCTTCTTGGGAATTTCTTGGTTATTCCCTCAGGAAATTCTTAGTTGGCTAGAGGCAGAAGATGGGCTCCTCTATCAGCTGTACATCTTTGGGTAAAGGGGCTGCTGAGGACAAGATCCTGCTGGTATTCACCAATTTTCTGTTATTATAAGATCTTTTATAGTGAGGGCTGAGTGTTGAACATACTGCAGCTAGCACAGATGTATTGAGAGGAATATGAAGCTCTTAGCAGTTCCTTCCCTTCTTTAATAAACACATCTTGGCCCAGTGATCCACAGTGCCCATCCCCTAGCATGAAGGGTCTACTCAAGGCAACAGCTGTGTCAGGATACTTCACTCTGAGCTTTTTGGCATGAACAGGTTACAGGAAACATTCAGCTGATGTGTTTGTTCTGGCTCCTGGCTATGCATGCCTAGGCTGTTGCTGATCCAGAGCTTGATGCCTGCTGGCCCTCTCCTTGTGAGTTGATGCAGCCTGGACCTTGTCAAGGACTCAGCCTCTGTCTCCCCTCTCCCCAGCCTGGTGAGGCAGCATGAGTGCTGCCAGGTACACTCACATGCTTATGTCATGCTGTTTGAAGTGAACCAAAGCAATTGTTGCAATTAATGGCTGACTACATTTCCTGCTTTGCAAACATGTTTACTTCTTAAAGCCTTCCTTTAGTGTTTTTGGGTTTTGTATACTTCTGGCAGTTTCTTTTTTCCACCATGTGTGCACCTGAAAAATAAGCCTGCCATGATTTCTAGTATTTCATCTGTATTGTGGTTTTGGATTTTTCAGCAAGCTGCAGAACAAGTGCTCCTATCAGCATTTGGAATAACCAAATATTAGGAATAATCTAATATTCCTTCAGTTTTTTGTTGCTTCTCTTACAGCAGATAGTCCCTAGATAGTCCCTGTAAACATTGGTGGTACCCACTTTCTCAGTGCTTGCAAACCAATGAATACGAAATGTAGCTGTGTCCTGGAAAGAGATGGGCAAAAGCAGTTTTCATCCTTAGCAAATGTTCACTCTGGTTATATTCACTTTGCATACAAATAAACGAAAAAGTAGTATTTTATTAGGAATCCAGTGCATAGAATAATGGACTGTAACTCAGCAGAGCTCAGTTCAGAGCTCTGCCACTGGCTTATTGGGCAAAGTCATTTGTGTCATCGCCATATAGCCTGAAATAGACTTTGTAATGCAATATGAGCTATATAAAGAAAAAAATATTATGCAGGAGGAATGATAATAAAATCATTCTAATTATAACATTTTTTTTTTCTTTTTTAAATATTTGTTTGTGCTGTGCACAGTGGTCTGAACCAGACTCCATTCTGTCTTATGCTTCATCAGTAATGCTGTTGTTAACTGGATTCCTTTCCAAAGTCTATGTGTGTTGATATATTTTCTTTAGTTGTACCTTCAAATACAACTGTGCTTTTCCATTGAAAATTATAACATTTCATTGTAGTAAATCTGGGCAGCATTTGTTGCATCTTCATTGCTGTTGCAAAGCCGTGAAGAACCTGGACTGATTTATGGGTTTCACACTACGTTTAAATGCCTACCATTTATGGTGATAACAGGGAGGGGTCCTTTTATTTGTAAACTGAGTAAATGTGTTGCACAGATTCTTGAGCTGTGGAAACTGTGATCTCCTAAAAGTAATTTGCATAAAGTCATTCATGTTTGCATTTGCTCTTTAAATATTTTCTCTGGCTGTATGTATATATATAAATATAACATTTATTTTGCCTTATTTTATGCAAAGTAAATAATAGATACATTCAGGACTGGATCCTGAATACCTCAGCTGGTATACACCAGTATAGTTCTGCAACAAACAGGGCTATGTCAGCTGAGAATCTGCCCCTACCATCAGCTGTAAGTGTCAGTCTTTTAGTGCATTATACAAATGTTCACCGTAGTTTGTCAGCAGCAAAGCTGTCACCCAACAGTACACACTGCCTTCTATCAGCCATTACTTTTCTGTCATCATCATCAAGTGTAGCTTAAGAGAATCTGTGCATCGTTTCTTTCCTTCTGAACAATTTCCATTGAAATAATTGACCTGCTTTTATGGTAATTTGGTCTCTGCTATTTGTTACTCCAGCATTTTGCAAAGAAAAATGCAAAACTAATGCCCTAGAACAGAAACATTCAGCCAAATTACTTACCAGTAATCCAAGGAATCATGGATAAATCCATTCCTCAAGAGGCTTCTCCTTTTGAGCTTTATACTGTTTTCACCCAAGGGTTGAGATTTGGTGTTTTTGTGGGTGGAGGGGTTGTTTTGTTTTTGAAAGGTAATGCTCATGCTCTCTGCCCTAGAGCAACTTTATATAAATCTCCTCTGAAAAGCATATCTGCCAGCACTGTCACTCCACCCACAAGCTTTCACTAGTAACACCAGCTAAAAATATTTAAAGGGGCTGTTTCCACTTGTTTGGTGCATTTCATTTCATGTTTCTGCCTCCTTCTTTCTTCATCACTCAAAAAAGTCAATAAAAGATATAATTTAAGTCTTGTGTTTTGAAGTGACAACCAGCAAACAGCCTTATACCATGATTAATGAGTATTCAGGAACAGTTTGCTATAACTTACAAGTAGGTTGGGGCCTAACTTTGTGTTACAGTAAATGGAGAGATTCTGGTTATGGGTTGGGACTTTCACTGAGTCACCAGATATACTATATTTTCCAGTAATTTTTACCACTGCTGCAGATGTTCACATCAAGGTGTTATGCAGTCCTAGGGAAGTACAAGGTAGCACAGAGGTGACACTCAAGGAGGCTGGAGCATCTGAGAAGTTAAACAGTAACAAGGACCTTAGTTTCTGTTAAAAGCTAGAAACTATGATGAACGTGTATGATGAAAATCATGATGTCTTTTAAAGAAATAAAAATAAATGCTGTTTTGAAAATCAAAACATATGTTCTTCAGTTTTACCTAATGAATATGTTTTTCTTGATTTCTTTGACTTCTAGAAAGATTGGCATTCTGTGGAGTTTCTGTATTGTTTTTTTTAGGGGAAAGGTGTACCAAAGTAAAGAGATCGTAAATGTTGCCCAGCTGGTTTAAGCAGGACCATTGTCAGTAGAAGGCTTCTGGGGTTTGATAACAGCTAATGTGCTCTGAATTTCTTTACTCTCCTTTGGAGGTTTGTTGAGTTAGGTGGATTCCCGTGGCTAAGAAAGTCAGCATCTCAGGAAGGATGACAATGCACAGACATTCTGCTCTTTTTCATCTTTGTATCCTGAAAAAGTGCAACTTTTTGGTAGTGATAGTTCACAGGTGGAAACATTAGTTCTAGTGTGACCTCTTGAAAATAGAAGTAGACTGGGAATCAATCTGGGGCTGCAGGAACAGTTTGAATATTTTTATTACTGCCTGAATCTTAGGGAAGTTTGGTAGCAATATTTTGTATTGTGTGCTCACTCTGCTTACACAAGCAGCTTCTACACAGGGGTTGAGTTACAGGGTTGGAGTAGTTGTATTCATGAAACTCCTGTGAAAGTACTGATTGCATAGCTAGGTTCTGTCTTCATGAAGCTATCTCACCTTCCCAACTTGGCATTTTGGTCATTAATATATCTCCATGTTTCTGGTACTCCAGGATCACTGTAAATGGAAGAGACTTGGTATTCTCAGCACTCTATTTTGAGCTGCATGCCCTCTTTCTTAATCTCTGTGTTGGGTAGGAGTAATGATTGATGTCTTGAAACATTTTACAAATAGTATATTGAACATTTCAGTCTGGTGTTGCTTGTTTGTAGGTATCTTAATTTAGTAAAGCAAACCCAAATAACCTAGTAGCAAATGACTTTTACATGAAATGAGGTGATGATCTCAATACAGACTTTTGTGGAAAATACATGATTACTTGTTCTCGCAGTACAGAGTTGAAGATTGGCAGTGTTCCCTATAGGATATGGATTTCTTCCATGGGTGAGGCCGGGTGGGACATCTATGTGATTCTGCTTGTTTGATGAAGGATAAGAAGAATATTATGAACTAAGACACTAAGACAGTATTATTTTTTTTCTTTTTTTTTTCTTTTTTCTTTTTCTCTCCCCTTTTTTTTTTTAACAAACAACAAAAACAACAAACTATTCAGTCTAAGCTATAAAACTGTGTGGCTACTCCTGCCCTATTAATTCTCCTAAAAGGGTGAATACCTTATGTGTAGATTTGGAGATTTAGGCAGATTATTAATTAAATTATTGTTATTCTATAATTATTATTAAATTATTATAAATAATTATTAATTAATAATTATAAATTATTAAAAAGGAAAAGAATTTCTTTATATAAAAAAAAATGTAGTACAGCCTAGATTCAGAATACCCAGACTGCCATGCTTATATTAATATAATACCACAGACAATTATATTTCTCAGTTTATATTTTAAATTGTTTCTTTCTCACAGAGCATAGACTATGATTTCATAATGTTAACGAAATATGTGTAGTGATGCTTCTGTAGGCCGCTGTGGGTAAATAATTGCAATATGAGGAAAGTGATTCATAACGTAGCTTTAAGCCTTTAAAGTAGGACTTTGTGATTGATTAGGATATAAGCAAAGTAGACTGCAATGTTTCAAAAAACCCTTCAAAGCCACTGACAAATCAATCTATAGTCACAGGAAGAATCGCCAATTTCAGAGCAACACATTTTTCTGTGGGAAATTTGGGGGATTTGTGCTTAAGGCCTTATAAGAGACAGATAAACTAATTTTTGTGGTTTTTCCCTCATAACTACACCTCATGTTCTTTGAACAGTCAGGTGAGTAAAGCTTGTGCCTTCTCATGAGAAGAGGTACTGGTCTGAAATACCTTTATATTTTTATATATAAGATATCTTTAATACCTTTATCGATGATCTGGATAAGAGGATTGAGTGCACCCTCTGTAAGTTTGCAGATGACACCAAGTTAGGTGCGTGTGCCGATCTGCTCGAGGCTAGGAAGGCTCTGCAGGAGGATCTGGATAGACTAGAACAATGGGCTGAGGCCAGCTGTATGAAGCTCAACAAGGCCAAGTGCCGGGTCCTGCACCTGGGGCACAATAACCCCAAGCAGAGCTACAGGCTGGGAGATGAGTGGTTGGAAAGCTGCCTGGCAGAGAAGGACCTGGAAGTTTTGGTTGATAGTCGGCTGAATATGAGCCAGCAGTGTGCTCAGGTGGCCAAGAAGACCAACAGCATCCTGGCTTGTATAAGAAACAGTGTGGCCAGCAGGGCTAGGGAGGTGATTGTCACCCTGTACTTGGCTCTGGTGAGGCCGCACCTCAAGTTCTGTGTTCAGTTTTGGGTCCTTCACTACAAGAAGGACATGGAAGTGCTTGAGAGAGTCCAGAGAAGGGCAACGAAGCTGGTGAGGGGTCTGGAGAACAAGTCTTACGAAGAGTGGCTGAGGGAGCTGGGCTTGTTCAGCCTGGAGAAAAGAAGGCTAAGGTGTGACCATATTGTTTTCTATAGGTAACTTAAAGGAGGCTGTAGCAAGGTTGGGATTGGTCTATTCTCCCATGTGCCTGGTGACAGGATGAGGGGGAATGGGCTGAAGTAGCACCAGGGGAGGTTTAGGTTGCATATTAGGAAAAACTTTACTGAAAGGGTTGTTAGACATTGGAATGGGCTGCCCAGGGAAGTGGTTGAGTCACCATCCCTCGAGGTCTTTAAAAGATGTTTAGATGTAGAGCTTAGTAATATGGTTTAGTGGAGGACTGGTTAGCATTAGGTCAGAGGTCGGACTGGGTGATCTTGGAGGTCTCTTCCAACCTAGACGATTCTGTGATTCTGTGAAAACATGTCTCCTCCTCTTCCTGCACAGGTATCCTGCTCAACACCAAGTGTCAGGACATATACAATGCCAAGAACAGACCCAAAATCCAGGCCTATGGCTGGCAATTTTTTTATTTTTAATTTATTTTTATTATTTTTATTTTTTATCTCTCCTGCTTATTCAAATCTAGACCAAGTGCAGAATCCACTTGAGTTTCTCCATTGCTACTTGTACTTCTGAGAGATATGAGTATTAATTTCTGACTGCTAGAAAAAGAAACATACAGAGCTATCTAAGAAATACGTACATGTAGACAGGAAAATGCTTTAAAAGAGTATAAAGTACAGTGCAAATATTGCTGTCACTTCTTCTCCAGTCATATGCTACACTTAAAAAAGCCAGCATGTTTTCTTCTACAAAAAGATCTTTATATTTCTAAACTTTCAGAAGTCTCAATCAATATAAAAAATGGCCTGAGTAAAATGACATCATATTAGTCCTAGAGTCCTGCATCTCAGCTGCTTAGTCATTTAAATCAATGGAAATAAGCATAGCAGTTACTTTCAAAAGGTCAAAGAAGTTACTGTCTTTTCAGCTTTGAATCAGCTGAGATACTCCAGTTTCTTGGAAATATAATGCCAAGATTGCATCTCTGCATCTCATTTTTTCCCCTCATTGGAAAACAGTGTAGTAATTAGCTTAAAGCGCAAATCACACCACAGTTAGTAGAATACTATACACTGAAAGTTCTCTTCTATTTTCTCTTTCACTTGCAACTAGTTTAAAGAGGAGTTTTAGCCCACAATGTGTACTAAATGTGTTGACTAAAGTTCAAACTCCAAAAAGCTCTTCACGTTTTTTAATAAAATAAATCGTTGGTCAGTACAAATATGACAGTTATTTTACCATTTCTCAGAAGGAAAATAAGTGATGAAGTGTTCCTTGGAGAGTCATTTATAAGAAAACTAAAATGAAGGCAGAAGTCATTTAAAAACTTGGTTTTAAATGCAATTTGTTGTCTTCTTTGTAAAAGTAGCATGGTTTCTGGGAGGAAGCACGAATCATCTAGACAGCATTGGAAACAAAATTTTTTTTTTTTTTTTTTTTTGTTTCTTGTCAGAGGTGTTGGTCAATCAACTGTTTTGATCGGAACACATTTATCTATATAACAGGGCTTTACTGTGTTTCAATAAATTCCTTACCTGTTCTTCCAATGACTGTTTGTTTTATTTCCATGTTTTCAGCTGCCACTCTGCTGTTGAGGTGAAACTGTCCAGAAGGGTTGCTGAGCATTTCCATTTTGGGGTATATGCAGCCTTCTCAGAGCTGGGAGCTGCACGCTGGTGTTCCTGGGACTTCTGGCTGCTTGTACTGCTGATAATGTTGCTTTGGTTTGTGAGACTTTACCTGCATTACTGTAGCCAGTGGATCTTCCTTAAGACCATCTCTGTTCCAGTTACAAAGTAAGTCCTGTCGCCTTCTCTCTCTGTTGGAATATTTATACAAATCACTTGATTTAAAGCAGTTCCTTTTTGTTACGAAGAGAATTGGTGACTGAGACTAAGGATTCTGCATGCAACCAAGATAGAAGCATTTGCAGAGATTCATAGAACAAGGACCACATCCAAACACTAGATGATCTGATATGTAAGTGTGACCCTAACAGAAAGGGGAAATATATCTTAAACTCAGAACACAATGTATCCATTTGCGCATCTTGTGCCACCCTTACCTCTTACTCCTCTGAGATACCCAACAGATTATGTATCTTCCAAAATAATAATTTATCATTTTGGATCAAGTATTTTGAAATGCCTAAGAAAATGGTGTGGCCTTGAGGTGAGGAGTAGGACATAATCTCTTTGAATTGCTGGAACTCCTAGGACATTTTCTCCACAGCTGAGATGCAGGCCCCTAAGGAGGAAGAGATACTTTCTTCATATTGCCAGAATTGGCCAGACAATTCATCCATTAGTTGACCATCTCCATCTTTGCAGGTCATTGCCACAAATGAGCTGTCATATGACAATGGTGCACTCCATACAAACTTCTGCCACATGTGTTTTGTGCACTTCATTTGGATCTTTGGATAGCTGTTTTTTGTCTAGATCACTTTAAACAACCTCTAGCATGGCTAATTACCTCAGGTACTGGACAACTCTCTCCATAGTGGTCAACTTGCCTGGATGACAAATAACATCTTCCTTGAAGGGATACCTTTCCTTCATGCCTGGCTTCTGCCCTAGGTAGCCACATTGGAGTGCCTGCTGCAGGGGTTGGAGTAGCTGCAGGGCCTGTTGCTAGGATGCATCCAGCTACTAAAAAGAAAATTAATTCTGTCCCAGCTCAAATCAGAACAGAAATGCACAGAACTGAAGAGGTATTTAAATCATACTTGATGTTACCAAATTGATCTATAAGTAAAATACTTCAGAATAATTTAAATTTGATGTATCAGTTTTACTGTGATAACTACAATGGGTTGACATATTTTAACTATATGATACATTAACTTTAGAACAGGAATGAGAATTCTCTATAGAGCTCCAGGAAAATCATTACATGTCATCATTTGACATGAAAAAAAAAAAAAAAAAGATGGATAGGAGAACAACTCCACAAGGTGATATATACCTAGTTCCCTATATGTTCCTGTGGGGAAGAGAATGGGCTTGTAGAGAAAAAAAAAAAAAAGAACTGTTGTATTTATGGTAGGAAAGATTTTTCCAGTACAAACATTTACATACACACACATATATATATATATTCACTTTAAAGTATCATTAAAAAAAAAAATAAAAAATTGGTAGGTGCTAGTAACTTGCAAATCTGTGACCTGTCTCTGCTTTGAGTTAACTGGGTGATAACTAGGATTACTGGGTGAAATTTGAATAGGGTATCTGAGCAGACATTGGACAGTGCTGGGTATGGTTAAAGTGGCCTTCAAGATCTTGATGCAAAGCCAGCCATCTCTAGCTTCTGGCCTTGCACAGACCAGGAGGGCTCAGCCAGCTGGCAAAAAAGCTTTTGGGAGGCCAAGCATCAAAAGCATGTGAAAGCAAAGAAACAGAAGGAAGCAAGGTGTGACAGAAAGGTAGTCATGCTCAAAGACACTAATCATAGCTGTTCCAGACAGTCAGCTACATTAAGGATAATGTTCTCAAGCCAAGATGCCTTGAATCAGCATCTGAATCTGGAGCTGCATTTCCTCAGAACAAGAGATCAAGTTGAACCAGATCAAGTTGATCCAGTTCCACCAAACACAGTGGTAGCATTCACAAATCAGAACCAAAGTGACTATCAGACCACTTTACCTATAGCTAGGAGCAAAATCTAAGGCACTTCAGTTGGCTTGAAATTTTTGCCTTGTGTTTCAGCATCTGTACATAACTCATAATATCTTTTGCAGTTCCTGTCTCCTACAGCACCAGCATATTTACATATGCAAGCTTTTCAATTCCTTCTTACACAGTGGCTAATATAGGAAAATATGATGAAAAGGACTCCAGGGTTGAGATGAGGACAGGGAGATCACTCAACAATAATTGTAATGGGCAAAATAAACTCAGCATAGGGAGATTTATATAATTTATTACTTATTACTAACAAGCTAGAGCAGTGAGGAATGAAAACCAAAACCAACCAACCAAAAACCTTCCCACCATCCATCCTCTTCTATATACTTCCCCCGAAAGGCACAAGGGAATGGGGAATGGGGGCTGCAGTCAGCTCCTAACTCTGTCTCTGCCGCCCCTTCACGGTCACTTTCTGCCCCTGCTCCCAGTGCGGTCCCTCCCACTGGATGCCATCCTTCCCGAACTGAGCCTGCGGGAGCTGCCCACAGGCAGCAGCTCTTCAAAAACTTCTCCAACTTGGGTCCATACCATGGGGTCCATTTGTCAAGAGCAAGCTGCTCCAACATGCGCCCTCCATGGGCAGCAACTTCCATCAGATCACCTACTACTGTGTGGGCTCCTCCACGGGCTGCAGCATGGAGATCTGCTCCATGTGGGACCCATGGGCTGCAGGGGGACAGCCTCTCCACAGGCTGCAGTGCCTGGAGCACCTCCTGCCCTCCTGCTGCACTCACCTTGGGGTCTGCAGGGCTGGTTCTCACTCCTCATTCTCCCAGCTGCTGTGGCACAGAAGTTTTTTTTTCCCCTTTCTTTAAATCTGCTCTCACAGAGACACTAAAAACATCAACTATTGGCTTGGCTCTGGCCAACAGCAGGTCTCTTTGGCCTGTATGGAGTAGCTTCTGGATTCTTCTCACAGAGGCCACCCTTGCAGACCCCTGCTACCAAAATGTTGCCATGTAAACCCAATACACTCCTATAATCCAGCCTGGTGAGTCCCAAGGATCTAGAATTGTATTGAGTGAACTGAGAGATGAGATCAAAGGATGAGGAGGCAGGAGGAAAAGGCTTTGTGTCTTTGAGTAGCTTCATACGCTTGTGATTTACAATGCCATGTGCTGTGTGTGTTTTTTAATGGTTTATCCAGGAGCACAGACAAACTCTCTCCTTGTGCTAATTTACAGATTCCAGTTTTTCCCTCACACTGTTGAGCTGTGCTACCAGAACTCCTTGCTGCAGACCAGTGAAGAGTTGGTCATGGTTGTTGTGGGACCCCTAACCTTGAACGCTGGGCTACTTCTTATGGTCCTGATCAAATGGGGCTGTCAGCAGCTGTTTGATTCATTCCCTTCCTTCTTGTCAAAGTTTATCATAGCTCTGGGACTCTGGACAGTGCTGGACCCCTTGGCAGTGTTAGTAGTGGATTCGTTCCTGGGGGTAAGTCACTTAAAATAACTTGGACATGAGTCCTTGACGTAGAAGTTTGTTTTATTCAGTGAATCAGTGGAAGATAAGAAATTCCACCCCTGGCAATGGAACATGAAAGTTAAAAAGAAATTAAAAAATAATGTTATTATTTACCTTTTTTTAAACAAAATTCCCATCTAGTGGAGTCACCATGTTTCTGCATAAAATTAAGAGCATTGCACAAGTCATATATGGATATAAGAAAATGAATACACCAGTGGAATGATTGCATCTGTTTTGAAGAGGATTACTGCACTTTTGGATGTTAGCAGAGATGGGTTAATGAGTGGTCCTGATTATTAGCATTAGCATTAGCATAGGAGATATTTCTGAGCACTGAAACAGACAAAATGAAAAAAGAGCAAAAGCAAAGCAAAAGGAGAGGGTATTGTGCACTTATTTGACATGCAAGGTAGTTAACACTATTTTGTGGAACACCTAGAGAGACTTGTAAGATAGGAAGATGAACATCTTTATGGAAACACCCCCATCGCACCTGAAGTCATATGTTCAAAGCCCTCAGCTCTACCTGTGCCTATATATGGTCTGTGTAGCACACCTGTACGTTGGTGGCAAGGGGACTTCTGTCACATATAGTGGCCAGTCTCCTGGAACATGCCTTTCAGATCCAGGTCTTATTGTACAGCTGGCATAGGGTCCTTTTGATGGGCACAGGGCGCTACAAATTTTTGTGAAGGTGTGATACTGTCCTTCCCCCGCCTGCTTTCAAAGACATCTACTTCTGCTGTTTACTACAAATCAAAGGGTAATCTACAGTCGTTGTCATGGATCAGGTCTTCTCATGTCTCTTGATTCCTCATTCACTAACCTGAGCTCTCCTTTTAAGTCCTGTTAAAATGTGATTGTCCGTTGCTTACATACTGTTTCCCATTGTGGTGTTTTTCAAAATTAAAATTCACCTGTTCAAGTTTAATTGTGGCTTGCTTGGGAGGTAATGCCTTATTTTTAGCATGTGACAACACACTGTAGCTTTCACTTGGACAGCCTGGCTTTTTGTTTGTTTGCATGCTTGCTTGCTTGCTTGTTTTTAATTTCATGGTGCAAGCCATGCACAGAATTAAGTTTTAATTGTAATTACTCAGATGAAGACTTTTTTTTTTTTTTTTTCCTGAGGAAGAAAATGGGTATTTTCCCAATATCTAGGCTAAAAATAACTAAAGTTTTACACACACACACCCCATTGGTGTATTAAAAAATCTGGAGGAAAGGCCTGAGTGTGGTCTACTTTGCCTTTACCACAATTGTACTGAGAAAATTGTTGCTTTTGACTTCACTAAAATGTGCTTGGTTTGAGTCAGTCTGGCTTTGTTACCAATTTCAAATAGGGCTTGTTTGCTTGTTCAGAGGGAAATGTGAGATATGAATGAGATAAGTTTTCATTACCGTGCACACCCCTCTCTGTATTTTATCCTGAAAATTTGGCAATTTTACCCACTGAGACTATCATTGGTAGAAACTCCTTTGTTCAAATATTACACTATATAGTATGTGCATCCTTTCCAAAATGAAACTGTCTCTTACATGTGTTTTTGGTATCCCATTTATGATTTTTTTTTTCTCCTGGCATTCTTTCAGCAGCTATTTCAGATTTACTTGCCAATCTATTTCAGATCAAGCCTTTTTGAATATTATGCCATAGTAATATGAGTTATTTTAGTGCTAGAATATGTTTTACCACCTAGATGGATTTAATACTGATGAAAGATGACAGAGAGCCCTGGGGACAAAGGTTTTGCTGTTTACTATTTTATTATTATTATTATTATTAAGGGAAGACTAGTTAGTATTTGAATGCTTGCGGGATTTCAGCTCTTAACGTGAGATACTGTGTGAAATTTGTGAATCCAGGCTTGCTTTGCAGAAGGATCATTCAAGGGGTAAGAAACTTGCCTATGACTGTGTTGAATTCAGTTTGAGTTCTGCCAGAGTTTTCCTGGGACCAGTCACTTTGTACAGCTTGTAAAATGCACAGTAGCACCTCTTTAGCAACATGGATGTTTGTCATCTTAAAAAACATTAGAGACTGTGAAGTGCTCACATGACCATCACTGTGTGATGTGACAAGTACAGAAGACAGGTATTGATGAATGCTATTTAAATAATTTAAAATTAAGACACCTTTCTTGGATTGTGTCTTTGAAGACCACAGAAGGATTGTCACAATTGCATAGTTAGAAAGAAATTGATAGAGAGATAAATGTACACTTCCTCATGCTATTTTTTTCTCTTGCCAGAAAGAACTGCTTGGATAAGAAAGAAATGTATTCTTATTTGCCATTCAGAATTTTGCTTCTTTGGAGGGATCTCAGAACATGAGTGCTCTGCAGAGGGTTTTCTTTGGTAGACAGTCTGCTTGGTAAGAAAGGGATGGAGGCAGCCAACTTTTTATGCAGCAAGAGCAAGTAAAACATGGAGATAAAAACAAGAGTTTTTTTTTTTTTTTAAAAAAAAAAAGAAAGAATACTGACAGATCTAAATTAGTGACTAGTCTCTGTATGTCATTGCTGGTCTCCCAGGACCTGTAATTTAAATTATAGAAACCTGGCATTGTTGCAAAGGGTGGAGAGAGAACAAAAGTATAGTCAAGAATTTTATCCCTTGTACAGCTCATCACAGGACTTGTAAATGTCATTCCTTTGCTATGCATGTCACCACAAAGTTAGCCAAAAACAGGGAGAAAGTTTTGACTCTGCTAAGGATTAGTCCAGGCAAGTTGTTCCAGAAGATGCAGGTTTCCTGAAGCTCAAAGGTCACCAACTCCCTCTCTGAAAGATAAATAATGGATTTTTTGGTGGTGCAGTTTCACATGTCCTTGCAGAACATGTTAATAGGATTCAGCTTGAATACTGCTCTCACTGTGTCACTTAAAAAAAAAAAAAAAAAGTGAATGGAAGAATTCTCTGAGAAGTAGACCTCTGATTCAAGTAGTTGAATTCTTCTAAATCGATCCAGCAGAGGGCAATAATATGTCAATACAGTAGCTAGTTCTTAAGAACTAGATATGGAAAAAAACAAGGGAGGAGGAAATCACTTAGATTTTTGGAAAATCTATTCCTGCATTTTACTGGAAGTATATTGAAACATAGAGTGCTGCAAAACCTTCAGGACTGTCTGTGAATCCATGTTAAAATACACAAAGTACATTATTCCCAATTAGATTACAATTTTTATTCTATGAATATTAATTCCTTACTGAGATTTATTACGTTAGATATTTATTTTATCCTCAGTAGAAGGAAAACAGTTATTTATGTTTATTTTGTTACAGAGCAATTGAACAAAAAGTATTAATTGCATAGTTAAGTAGGATATATAATGGTTATGTATCTTAGTAGAATCTATTAATGATGCAACTTACAGCTGCTACTTTGTACAATTAAAAGGTATCTTTAACTCCACCACAGCAGTGGGAGTATAGTATAGTCAGATCTCTTTAGTAGTACTGGTTTCACTGTGTCTCTATTTCTTCTCAGGAAAGAATGAAATTGAGTAAGATGGATGCACCATAAAATAATGTTTATGCTTGGTGGTTCTTCAGAGTTACAGGCTGTTCTTTGTGGCTTCTCACATGGGACTGACTGGATGCTAAGAGTGGGGTCTGATGGCAATATCTCATTTTATGACTTAATACATTCCAGGCAGACATGGTAATGCATGTATATAAATTGAAATACTGCTTTATAAGGGGGAACTTGTCTCTTTTGCACTTAAAGAAGGTCAGCCTCTTTGGGCAACACTTAAAACTCTGCTGGTATACTCTGTTGATCTCCTTGCAGTTGCTTTCTCCATTTTTTCTTACCTCATTGGGTCTCAGTGATGCTTGGTGAATCCACCTTCTTTGACTGATGATGTTGTTTGCAAGGCTAGTAGAAAAGCTATACTAGGTATTAGCTAGCAACACATGCAGACATGGTAATACTTCCACTGAGCTTTTCAGATAACATTATGGTTGGTTTTGCTTTCCAACGGTAGCACCAAACACTGACTTGTTCTGAAATTGAGAGCTGGAGCATATATGCCATCCAAAGTGTACATGTTCAGAATGATGTATGGGTATCTTGATGAGTCTGATAGGAATCAGTATTCTTCTTGTAACAAAGACACCTTGAGACTGGTCAGTTTGGAATTGTGCACTGGCACAAGTTTTTTCTGCTCACTCAGCACTCCCAACAACAGCAGCATAAATCATTTAATATTATTCCACTGGTCATTGAAATAAAGCAAATTTCAGCCTTCCTCTCCTTCCACTGTTTCTCAACTATGTTAATGAAACCCTCATTAAGTGCTATTACTGTGACCTTGAGTTTTGTTTCATGAGCCACAAAGTCACCTATGTAAGTTAAACATCTTGTGGTTAATTTCAAACCTCGTGTCACAGACACAAGATGGGTGAACCACAGATTACAGTTAGCACTTCTTATGAAGAAATTCAGGTTCTTTTATGTCTTTAGGTATATAGGCTAATTAAGTTTGGTGTTTGCTTATGTCAATCTTTTTTCCCTCATGGCAGCGACTTGTGAACAGTGTAGAGAAACCCATTGGTGATGCTGCAAAGCTCTACTGGGCCTTTCTAAGAACAGAAGAGTCGGGGGTTCTCGGTGCTCTAATCACTGTGATGCTTTACACAGTCCTGTTCATCATCTCCTCGGCAGTGTTGTACCTTTACTTTCTAAGGTATGTCTCTTAGTTTCATTATTTGCTTAGGAATTTAGGCACAAGCTCCTTCTCTTGTAAGATAAAATACGGTGATATCAGAAAAGAAGTTTCAATGACACATGTCCAAAACCCAAAATTGCAGACAATCAGGGAGGTGATGGCTCCTGTGGCCCCAGTGAGTCAAAGAGGCAGCCATTCCACAAAAGGAATGTAATTGATACCATGAGTTTTCATTATGTCTATGAGCCTCTGTTCCACTGGCTTCCAACAGTGGTGTCTATTTTCACAGTTTAAACTTTAAAGTATGTATACTTGCATTTAGGTACCTTGAAAGACCTTATCTTTAGACTTCCAAGTAGGGTTTTTTAGATGACAAGATTTTTGGCTTGATGTGACTGAGGCTTAAATACAGTTCACGATGTAGAATCATAGAATATCCCGAGTTGGAAGGAACCCACAAGGATCATCAAGTCCAACTCCTGGCACAGATGTGACTTTTTCCAACTCATTTTTTCCATGACTTCTTCATATTATCAGTATTGCTAATCTTTAGTTCATCATGAAGTTTGACCACCTGACTTTCCACCCATCTAGCTGGCACCATTAATTGTACAGGCAATAGGGACGGGCGTGGGACACTGGAAACAAATGAGATTGGTTATCTAAATTTATCTCGGTTATCTATTGCCTAAAAAAGTTTTTTTTTCTTTTTTTCTTTTTCATTTTATTTTTTTTCTGAACAATTCATCCATAATGCAGTATCAATGTTGTACTGGCATTTGATTCTCTTCAGCAATGAACACTGAATAAGCACCAATAAAAAACTGTATGCAAAGGCAGGGTCTAGGCAGGTATAAGAATAGCAAAGCTCAGCATACTCCCTCCATCTGACAGAATCATCTCTCAATTTCCTTTGTACAAACTCCATTGCAGCAGGCAGAAAAAGATAAATGGCAATCTATATTTCTGCATAGCATTTCAGAGTTCCTGCATTCCTGGAAGCTGTACACAACTCCAATGTACTGGTAGTCTAGTTAATTAGTTTCTGAGATGTTAATGCCTTCTTAATCATTGACTTAATAGTTTTGAATAGCTTCATAAGTTTTAGCTGCTGTCGTTTATTACTCAGGAAAATTAATTTAAATTAAAACATTTGTAAGGCAGGTTTTTATGAGAATATTACCAACATCTTCATTGTCTGGGGAACAGGTGCAAGATCATCAAAGGTTTCTTTCCTTCTGGATCAATTTTCCCATAATGTTTTCCAATAAAGGGGTGGGGGAAGAATGTTACTGGGGGAAAAATGTTGTCTTAGTACAACACATTTTAAAAATGATTCATAGCAAAATACAAAAACAAAGGGAAGATAACAAAATCTGTTACTGTGCATAAGGTCTTTGAAGTTCTTTGCCTGATAACAAAAAGAAACATTTTAAATACTGGAGTCTGTGAAGGGTGAAGTTATACTGTGAGCTTCTGAGATTGGATAAACTTTCTTTTCCTCATCAGTCCATACCCCAGCAAAATGGGAACCTTGTACCTAGGATACTTAAGCAACACATAGTCCACTAATGATAGCATTAAAACATTTTCAAGTATCTTTAGGGAAAACATCTCTGCAATTCATAACTTTAACTGCATTCCCTTAATATTGATATAATGGCATTTGTTTCTAAGATAAAAGTATTGTAAACAAGACATCCATTTGTGTGAATAGTCCTCATCTGTTATATCCCAGAAGTATTCTTCTTCTAAGTGTTGAGTGATGTCTTTTGTGTCCTAAGACATTGGTCCACAGGAAAGACTTTGTCCCTTGAGTGCCATTGTTTGGAATTACTCACCTATTTGCCATTTAGCAGATTGGTTCAGTATAAAAAATATAAAAAGTATTAAAAATATAAAAATATAATAATAATGTAATATTTATAAAATATGTAAAAGTATAAAATTTTTTCACTGTCAAAAAAAAATATGAGAAGAACAGTCAAACCACCAGAACACCAAAAAAAAGTAGGGGAAATACCTGTTTCTAACAGCTGGAAAGCCTTGTGCCAGCAGTAGGCATCTTTTTGCATCTTTATAAAACAACATACCTGTCTCCCCTTGGGTGACTTGGGAGTCTGTAGTACCTGTAGCATGGAGAGATATTCTCATTACTTTTTGTAAAAATGTAGTGGCTCTGGTTACAATTCCTTCATTTTAATTCCACTAGACAGTAGAAACAGTCAGGAATTTGTTGGTGAAATGTTTCCTGCACTGTGAGAAAATCCAGACCCAGCTCAACTAAAAGTGTCTGCTGGAAAGGGTTTATGTCTAAATTTCTTGGTATTGAATTTTTTTTTTTTTTTTTTGAAAAGCTTCAAAATTCTACATTTTTCAATATTAAAAGCAAAATGATTTTTTTACAGGATTTTTTTTTTTTTTACAGTTGTTTTCAAAAAAACGTGAGAAAGTCTCAAATATAAACATGATGTATTGTTATAAGCATTCTACCATTCAGTTTTTGGTTTGTGTAAATTTTTGAGAAGTCCATTGTTTGATCTGATTTTGGATAGAAAGCCATTTCAATGTTTTTTAGTCTTCTTTGTGACAAATAAATGAACTTGTAGATATTTGACTGCATCTCATATCTCTAGGACATAGCATCTGAGTTTTGATTTGCTCTTTATTGCATTAGCAATAGAAATTATTCTTATTATATTTATAGAAGCCATGTTAAGATGCAAGAAGTGTTTTATTAGTTTTCCAGACAAAGAAAAGAAATACAGGTAACAGAAAGCAGGTAACAGAAGCAGGCTGAGTATATCTGGGCAAAAGGAACAACGCTGGAAGACAGGCTTCATGATTCCTAATTAATTCAAAGTTAATTATATTGTTTATAACCATGTGCTTAAAATCTTCATATAGAAAATGTTTATGGCAGCAAATAGACAGTAATTTAACTGCATTAAATTTTGCTTCATTTAAAATAAGAATGTTACATTAAGTGAGCTTAAATAAATGGCAAGGTCTTGTTCTTGTTTAGCAAGATAAGTGGCAAGTTATTGAAATCGCTGACCTGGAATTTCAAAGACAAACAGCATAAAATATCATTGTTTTGAGATGAGTAGGAGGCCAGAAAGCCCACAAGCTTGATTAGAAGTTTTTCAACTAAAATCAAGATATTACTAAAGTATGAGTGAATGTCTGCAAAAATGTGTCTGTTGTAAAATAAACATCTAACGTAGATACATACAGTAAGAGAAAAACTTATTTGAAGAGGCTGTGGAATATGCAAAATAATGCCGTGAAAGGTATTAATAATGTTTAAAAAAACCACTTCTATTCCACAATGTGTTTTAAGATGCTTTAGTACTCTTCCCTACCTCAGCACTGATTTGCATTCCATGCTTTGGATTTTCTTCTATTATTTCCTGATACCCAGTTTATATTCCCAGGGTTAGCCATATCTCAATTACATTGTTTTCTGCCAGTCTCTTGTTTTGATAAAAGAATCCCAAACTGACATCTAGGAAACTACAGCAAATTTATGGCTACAGCTTCAAAAATGCATGTTTCAAAAAGGGAGGGTATGAAAAAGATGTACATAGAAACCCTTTGCAGCAAAGCAGGGGATATATACCCCTAATCTGATGGTGAGGCCAGCTGCCAGATTTCAGTATTGGAATAGCTACTCAATCACAGAAATTCCTGGATATAGAGCTTGACCCTAAGGTACATATTCCCTTTTCAAGTTAAAGCTAAAGCTCCTTCTGAGATCAAGTTGAAAAACTGCCTGTTGGTGCCTCTCCTTATTTCTGTTCCATACTAAATCTCAGTTTGGTGCAAAATTGTACTAAACAATTTATTGAGTGTGCTTTGCTGCAATTCCTGTGTGCGCTGTAAGGTGAGATGTAGAGCTAGTGTAAATGTGAACTTTATTCTGATTTGGTTGATCGGTCTGCTTCCCTCCACCTACCCATTGGTTATCAAATACATGCTAACACAACACCCAAGAATAAGGATCAGCCACAAAACTGCTTCTAGCGTTGCTGCACATGAAAAGGAGAAGAGTTCAGGGGGTTAAAGAATCTGTGCCTGTGCTCATTTCCACCTGCCAATAAATGAAAAGACCTGTGCAGCACCACAGAAATCTGGGCTTTTTGTTGGTTGCAAAGCCACACAGCAATCCCTATTAGTAGTCATGCTTCTCATGACTACCCAGCCAGTCACTGTGAAGGATGGAAAAGCTGAGCTTGGCACCAAGCAATGACTGAATTGTAATAAATTATGAGCTTGGAAGAGGGTACAAAAGGAAAGACCTCAGTTCAGTATCCAAGATTGAGATTCCATATTTTCAGATTTATTTATTTATTTTTCTGAGACCCTGGTTTTGCATTAATAGTTGAATGAGAAAGAGGTTCCATTTGAATTTAACAAAAGTGTTTTTAAGTTTTAAAGTTCATCTAAGGCTAAAAATGTGACACTAGGCTTTCCCAAAAGCCTCACAATATTTCTTGGTTTCACCTACATTAAGAAATACCACACAGCAAGCCTTTCTTGTGGTAGAGAATTTTACTGTGTAGTGCTTATTCAATTCCCTACCACAGCACAGAAATGTCATAGAAAAACACAACCAACAAATGAACTTTTCTAACATCAAGAGAAGTTTAGATTGCACAGACTTCAGGTTTGGCGTTGAAAAAAATCATGAGTAGTTCCTTCTCCATATGATGTGGTTTGCCCATTATTAAACTCTGGCACAACAGGACTTCCATTCATGCCTAAGTGGAGGTACTACATGTTAGCACTGGGGCTAGTTACCCAGCCCAAAGCTGAGAACAGACATTGGACACTTTTGAAGATTAAGAACTCCTTTGGAAGTCAGTATCTTGTAATAATTTAAAGAAATTGCTGCTTACAGTTATGTGATTTGACTCAGGTGTTGTAAAGTGTTCAGAGATTTGGATGGGAGGGAAATGTATGTTGGAGAACCTGTGGGATAGAAGCTTCTTATTCCTTAAGGAAAAAAAAAAAAAAAAGTAAAAAAAAAGTATGTAATTTCTGTCTTTAGGCTACATAATGAAGGGTGGCTGTTGGATCTATTTCGACGCATTCATGGTGAAGAAGGTGCATTCTTTGTTCCACTGGATTTAGAGATTTCCAGTCAGGAGCTGAGCTACATTATGAAAAGAGCTGAGCAGTGGAGAGGAATCAAAGGTGAAAGACGGATGGTGAGTGGCAAAGTGTGTTCAAGAAGAGTCTGTGATGCACTAGTCCAAATTAATGCTTTGTATTCCTGGATATTACCTGAAAGCACACAGATATACAAGAAAATGATTCTTAAGGACCTTATTTATTTGTTTGTTTGTTTGTTTGTTTATTTATTTTTGATGGAGAAGCTAAGAAGCATGTTCAGGAGATTTTTGTGAGAAGGTTCCATGTGCATTGCCTTAACATCCTGAGGGATTACAGTCTGGTTAGCATCCAAAGGCTTAACAGCATCAGTGCCATCAAAGATTATTTACGCCATCTGTTGATTTCTGACTGAGTCATAGAGACTTACTATATGTTTAAATGTCAGCATCATCCCAGAGAAGTTCTTAACCACCTGAGCAAGCTGGGAAGCCCCATAGACAAGTCAAGTCTACTCCCAGCAAGGGCATGATTGGGGCCGCCCAGAGGAGGGACATGAGTTCAGTGAGTTAGGAGGAATGACAGCCACTGTCGCTCCTGGCCCTTTCTTGCCAGGACTGCGCAGAAGAGTGGGCTGAGTTGGAACTGTGCAGTGGGAGGTAAGAAAGGTCTGAGTTGGTCTGCACTACTTTGGTTATCAAAACAACTCTGTTTTTCCATTAGGACACTAACAACTAGTCCCGTATACAGACTTTAAACTGTGATATGCAGGAGATATATTTATACCTGTGTTTGCAAGTTGTCCAGTGTTGGTGTTCACAACCACAAGTATGACTTCTGATATTAATGGCTTTCAAAGAATTGAAAATAGCAGAAAAAACAGGGTCAGTAACCTGCAAGGCACGTGTTCTCTCTTGTTCTCCAAGTTTGCATCAGCATTGTTAATTCCCATGGGACTGTCATATAAAACAGCTCTTGGACAATAATTAAAGTGTTCATCAACTGGATTTATATGTCTGTGCCTCTGAGCACAATGCTTTGTTCAGTAACTCTACTGCTTCAAGGTAAAAATGAGCAAATTCCAGTTAGGAAGGAAATTAGCCCTCTTAAGCATGTCTGAATTCTTTTTCTTTTTTCTTTTTTTTTCTTTTTTCTTTTTTTCCTTTCCCTTTCCCTTTCCCTTTCCCTTTCCCTTTCCCTTTCCCTTTCCTTTTCCTTTTCCTTTCTTTCCCACTGGAACAAGTGATTTCATGTTAGGGTCTGAGGGTCTGCAGGTTTTTCAAGTCACTATAGCTACCTCTGAAAGATCAGCAGTTTATATAAATATATAGCCTCAGTTGTCACTACTATAAACATCTGACACAGCTGTAATTATTTTCCACTTTTTTGTGTGTGTGATGACAGTTTGGACCCTGAAAGGAAAAATAAAATGGCGAATGTACAAATTGAATGAAAAAGCAGATACTCAGTAAGCTTATTTTTTCCTGAATTGCAGAATACCAAGCTGCATTTCAATAGGGAAAGAGGGAAAGGGTTTAAATGAGAGAGTAAGCTCCCACAGCCACCTGCCTCAGACATTCCTGCTTTTTATATGTATAGCACTTTTTTTGCTTTACACTAGTAAGCTAAACAAACTACCCCCCCCCAAAAAAAAGAAAAAAAAAAAAAAGAAAAAAAATTTCTGTGCTAAGTTAAAACAAAGTCATTCATGATTGATTGATTTTTACTACCTTTGTTATATGTCAAATCAGGTTAAACAAAGAATATATGGTGGATTCCATTTTACATGCCTAGACCACCAGTACCATATGGAAAAGGTATTGGTAGATAAGTCAACTGCAAACAACTACTTTTTTGTTTAAGTACTTAATGTGTTTCTAATAACATTACCAGCATATTGTTTTTTACAGCAGTGCAGAAACAGTTGAGTGAAAAAAAAAAAAAAAGTAGTAGAGGATGAGGGTGAAAAGAAATGGTGAAGAATGGAAACAAAATTTGCTTTTCTGTACACAGATAGTCTGTGCCTGTATAGAAGAAATCTGGAGCGTCCACTGCTAAAATAAAAGTCATGGTAGCATTGTTCTCGGGACATAATTTTGAGGAACATGACCAGTGGCTATAGACATGTAAGTGTCTGGTTCTGCTCTCAAAGTGCAGCATGGCATGTATGAAATGCCCAGAGATCCTATAAAAATGGACCCAGCCTCAGTCAGGTCCAGTAGCAGGAAGAGCACAGTCAGAGCACAGAGATGCCCCTATGTTGCACAGGAAGCAGTACATATTTTATTTCAATTAAAGTGGGGTGATGAATGCTTTTGTCTCTGCCCAAAGTCCTCAAATTTCTGATTCTTATTCTGCCTACATCTGCACCAGTTTCATGCCTTTCCTTTATTTCCTTTATTATCACAGCCTAGCCAAATGCCAAGCTGTGATAATGAACATTCCTGTTCTGTACAGGACATACTAGTACAAACAATATGAGCAGAAAGGAGTAATAGGGAAGGAGTGCAGAAGTTTTCTTCCTTGACAGCAGTAGGATCTCTTCCACTTGCTTCAGTGGGCATAGGATCTACTTCACAATGAGCAAAATTTGTGCATGGAAAATACTGCCCCAAACTCCTGAGCTATCTGTATGAATATTGTGAAAAAAGAAATTATATTCTTCAGGAATGTGAAATCTTCCCAGTCTGCTCCAATTTTTTGCTTATATTATTTTGATGGAATGAAGATTCCTAAGCTTTTTGGCAAATCTAGTTTTATAGCAAAAAATATATTCCACTGCAGAAATAATGTTCTCCATGTGGAGCATCTCCCTGCAAGATCAGGAACTATGTTTTCAAGTCTTTTATGCTCTTTGATATTGAAAATTCTGAACGATCCTTTTTGCTGCCATGAATTTGCATAAGGTATTTATCTTGTCCTTTTCTTTTTGTATGTCTAATTGTACAAAGTAATCAGTATGGAAGACACATCACCAGGTATTACTGCGTGCATTATTAATGTGTTAATTTTTAAATAAGATACCAAATTAACTGTGAGCAGTTTTTATAAAGGGAAGCATGAGAATGTCATATCTTTTATCATTCTGTATAAAAAATATATTTTAAATGGAGGTCATTCAAGTAAATAGTCAGTCAAACCTTCTGGAAAAAATAGGTCTACATTTTTGCAGTATTTTCTTGCTATTAACTGTGTGCTTCTCGTTTTTATTCCCTGGATTAAAAATTTCTCCATAAATGGGTATTTTATAATATGCTTAATTTCCTTTTATTAAATTGATAAATGCAGCAGCAGAGGACACATTTACAGTATGATGAGAATTTAAGGTTATTGCATTTTTTAATTTTTATATTGTTCACAGAAGTGATTTATCATTTGTAGAATGAAGTCCATGCCATCATTTCAAAGTATTTTTAGTCATTCTTTTGATAGGAAAGAGGTCACTTTCTGTAGACCAGGAAGATAGCACTCTATTAAACTAATTTGCCTACATGCAAATTTTGTCATTTTTACCTCATTAACTATTTATCATAGAGTAAAAAAATATATATATTCATGAAGGGGCAGCTAGCAGCCTGATGGAGCTGGAACTAATATTTTGCAACTCTAATGATTTTTTGCATCCTTAATTAGATAGCATAAGGTTGATATGATTAGGTCAGGATGTAGTGTTTTTCATTAAAATACATTTTAGAAGCTGTATTCATAATCTGCCCTTGCAATTAAATAATGAGCCTATGAGTTTAATATTATCGACCCAATTATTATCCCATGCAAAAGTATACCTTTAATAAATTTGTGCTGTAGGACCTTCATTAGCAACAAAAAGAATTATATTTCCCAGGTACACAGATTACACGGCCACAATCACATTTACGCAGTAGTTAGGAATGCACCAAAGAGAAAGCCACCAAAGCCCAGCCCAGCACAGAAACAACACCTGATTATTTTTAAGAAGTCATGTACAACGTATTTAATGAGGCAGGCTGCAAAGAGGTGAAAATGCTGCCTACCAACGCAGGCAGAAACATTTGCAGAAAAGGTGTCCTGTGCACCTTCTACTAGAGGGAAGCCTGAATCTCCACCCCTCAGCCTTACTAGATATAGAGGCAGATGTGTATATTTATGGAGGTTTATGGAGATGGGCCTATGTTAACTGTATGTCAAATTCCAGAGTTGGGAATATTGGAACTAACTGCAGACAGCAGTACATTAACTCACCATTGGTCAGTGGGAGGTCAGGATTTCAGCCTGGCTTTTTTCTTGTTGGTAGATGTTCCAAAAGTGACAAAGTCCTCGCCAAGCAACCAGTTTCCCAAACTGAGTAAGTTCAGAGCAAAGTATCCAGTGAGGGTTTATTTTGCCCAATCAAGTAGGAGGACAATAATAAAAGAATAAGAAAAAGAAAATATTTCTAGTTAAACAATTTCTGACCAACGATGGTTTTCTGAACTGGGTCTGTGGTGGCTGGATTTCTTGTTAGAGATGTATGATATCCAGTGCATCATTTTACTCATGTTTAAAGTCTCTGAACTGAATTCAGAGTGAATTGAATATCACGTGAATTGTTATTGGAAGGAGTAAGAAAGAAAGAAATCTGTCCCTCAGTGATTTTTACTGGATTTAGCTCTTAATATACTGTCATTATATACTGCCATTTCTTGCAGTAGGACTTTTTACATATGAATACTGCTGAGTAGAGAAGTTATACAAGCAGTAAGCTGAAACAACAGTGTTAGTATATCAAGCATAGACCCAAAAGTCTTGCATGTAGAGAGGCTATCTAAAAAAAAAAAATGCAAGCTCTATAGGCAAAACGATAACGTGAAACCTACACTTGAAGTAAAGCCTGATGCACTGCAAAATTATTTTAATGAGACCAGGGCTAATTTTCTATTTCTAAAATGATATTATACTAAACCATAAAAAATTACACGTCAGTAGTTTTTTGAAAGGAAAATATATTTGTAATTATCTTGAACACACAATATTACTTCAGGGCCTATTATCGACACAATTTTTGGCACCACTTTACACTAATTTGCATTTATTACTCTCAGGCCAACTATTAATATGTTAATAAATAAGGCATTAATACTTGTTATTTAATTGCTATCTATTTATTCCTGTTCAATAATGCATTAATTGCTTGTGAATAGTTGAGGGCAAAATCCTGCCCTTGCTGGTGGAATGGCAGAGAGAAAACTGGTGTTGGACACGTTGGTGTTGCAGGAACCACTGAGCTGACAAGAGCAAGTGCTTTAACAAACTTAGTGCAAAGAGGTGACATTTCCATCTTGTCTCAGAGGAAGCTTCGTGAGTCTTCAGATACCTGGTGAATATACTGACAGGACAACTGATGTATTTTCTGACTGAAGGTTGAATACTAATTTGGATGTGATTTCTTGCCTCTTTTTGGAGAAAACTGATATTTAGGAATTCCTAAATATTCATTTAGGAATGAATAAGGAGACCAGGCCAAATGTTGGACAAGAATATCAGACAGTTCAACAGAATCAAATAGATATGATCGTCTTTACTTTAGATATTTTTGATGTGGTAAGGTAAATTTTTCCCATGGACACAAATTGAAATTTTACTATTGCCTTTCAGGAAATTTGATTTCCAAAAGACAGGTGAAAAATATCAGGAGTATGGGCTATTTTGGGTTAAAGTAATAATAATAATATAGAGAAATGAGAAGGAAGGAGTAATAGCCTGATTCAGAGCTGTGGGATCCTGAAGAAAAGGTTAGCAAATCACAAGGAGAAAAGAATGGAAAGTTGTTCTGGAATTTGTGCAAAAGATACAGCCATGCCAAGGAAAATTTGAAGAAATTGAGCCAGATGTTATTTAAGAGAAAGTGATGGGAGAACAGCTATACAATCATGTTACTTCTGGTTGCCCTAAATAATTTTATTAATTAGAGATGATATCATTGGACTGCAAATGGAAAAATGAAAACATGTTGAGAAATCAAAAGAATAGAAAATATAAATTTTCTTTGAATTTTCTCACTCTTCTTACAAACTCTTTCTGACTACCTTATATATGTATACTTCATATACTTGGTATTATCTACTTAAAACCACGAATGGCTTGGATCTCTCAACCTGTGGTGGAAGACATGGCATTGTAATTGTGACTTGTGGTTTCATTTCCCAAAACTAATTATGGTGATCTTTGAGAATCCTAACAATTTGTGAGTTCTCTGTCAAGTTCTTAGCCTAACCCCTTAGTGTAAAACTTTCTGGAGCTTCTCAAAGGAGATCTCTACACAGTGTCTCCAAAATTTTAGATTTTACCAAGAATCAGAAACTAGTTTACTGTGCTGTAAGAGTAGCATAGGGGAGTAGAAAGCAGCAGTAAAGCCAAGTATGAGTATATCCAGAAATATTAACGGTAATACAGAATTTATTTCTTTCAGCCAGTATGAATAAATCACTATGCTGATCTGAAATAATGCAAAATTGTTTTAACCACTAGCAGTAAACCACCCTGCTAGTCCAGGACAGTTCAGCTGAGCATACTGAAGCAACAAGTTTAGGCAATAAGAAATAATCACCTTTCTGCTACAAAAATCATAGGAGGGAAACCTTGACCCCTTTGCAGTCAACAGCAAAACTTGCAGTGACTTCATTAGGGGCAGATTTTCAGTCTGTCTGTGGTAAGCAAAAGAGAAGGGAGGAAATAGGGCCATGTCAAAATGAACTTCTATGTGAACTGTGTATATAAGGTCAGGTTCGCATCTGGGATAAATTACTGAGTCTATTTTTTTTGAATAAATAGAAAATAATTTTAACCCTTTTAAATAGAGACTGAAAGTCATGAGATGAGCAGAGGGAAGGCTCAGCCCAGTAGTGGGATGTTAGAGAAAATAAAACAGAATGTAAGGTCAGAAAAAAACTATAGTATTCCATGGTCTCTTTGAATTAAAATAAAATTAACTCTCTATGAAACTTTGAAGCTTAAACTGCATAGGATCAAATTGGCTAGATGGTTCTGAAACACTTCACTTACAGTTCTTTTAGAGTATTTAGTTCACAGAGTGGTGAGTGAAAAGGAGGAAGAGGGGAAACGTGGATAGTTGAAAGCATTTGAAATACCCAACTCTTATGACCACGTCCAGGCATGTCATTGAACCACACAACAGTTGATTAGTAATTTGTCACAAAGTATGCATGTGTGTCCTGCAGAAAACAAGGTGATGCAGCCTAGAAAAAGTGATGGGTTCTTTTGCCTGGTTGGATAAGTCTGACAAGTGGAACTACTTAAACAGATATACACACAAAAAGATAAATTGTAATAAATTGCAACAATGATAGAATGGATATAACTAACAACTAAATCAATTAAAGTGGTATTAGAAATTGAAGCAGTAAACATTGTGCAGGCCTTTTTGAGGCCATGTTGCACCTCAACACCTTAAAGAAAAATAAAAAAAAAAAAAGGAAAAGATTAAGAATGGATGAAAGAACAAACAGGTATACAAAGTACTTTGAATCTGAAGCTTGTATGACAACAAGTTAATAGAAAAAAAAGTTAAAAGACAAACTCTGCAGAGGCATGGCTACATACAGCATTTATTTTTTGGTTGCCATATGATATATTACAATAACGTGACAATTGGCAATGAAATGATTTAGTCAGTCCATGGAATTTATTTAGGGAGGCTTGTAAACATGATCTTAGAAAAGAGAACAGAAAAGAAAAAAGAAAAGAAAAGCCTTTCTTAGAAAACAGAGGCTTAGAAAACATGTATTTTATTTCCCTCTTCCATAAGAACTGATTTATTCATGTTTCCTTTGCTACCCTTATTACATGTATATGCACAATCTAGTATTTCCAGCATGAATAGTAACAAATCATTTTAGTCCTATGATCAATACATGAATTATATAAAGGTGCTAGTGCAGATGGACCAAATTAATTGTCTGCTGACGTCCTTCTGATTACTGGCAGAAAGGTGTTAATTTCTGTAATACTTCAACAGATATACAAACTGGTTTGTCAGAGAGGTTGGACAGTGATGGAGGAGGAGTACACTTAACTTTAATTTTTGTAGTAGTTCATGGAAAGCTTCATTGACATGTCCTAATGGCACTTGATTGCCCTCAAGATGTTTTCACAACAGAACTTTGTAAGTGACACATCAAGGTTTGCTCAGTCAAATAGCTTTTTCTTCTTGCATCTAGATAATTTGTGACCACAGGCAAACTTTTCAAAATCCAAGGTGGTTTGCAACAATCCATTGGGGTGAATCTGTCATCAGCTGGCTGGTACAGATTGGTGCACTAATGAAGAGCAAGATCTTTTTTTTTTTTTTTTTTTTTTTTTTTTCATTTCTGTGCAAGCAATCTATTTCATTTCTCCTCAGTGGCAGGGCATGTTATACATCTCATCCCATATAATCTGATTTACATTATAATTTGATTCATACACATCCTTGCCACAGAGATTAATTAGCAGCAGGTTTGAAGTTTGCAAGTGAAAATATGATAATTAGTTTTCTTAGAATGTTAACATTTCAACACTTCAGGTTCTCTCCATCTTTGTCTTCAATGAAGCTGCAGTAAACAAGCACTATTTCTCTTCTAAATCAGACTCTTGTGAGGTTTGAAATACAGACATTTTCATCAAGCTGGCTAATTTCCATAGAAAATTTACTAGCTCATGAAATATTGCAGGAGTAATTCATACAATGACTCCCTCCTCCCCTTGGTATGATGAAGTATGATGTGAGCAGCTCTGAAAACCCCCAGGATCAGTCACTTATTTAACAAGGGTGATTCCTATTCTTTGTAACAAAAATCAGCTGACTCTTCATTTTTTGCAAAAAACAGAATTAGCCAATAGGTTGCTTATACAGTTGTTGGGTAGTGTTATAAACAAGGTTGCATTAACACCCTTGACTCCCTGCACTCATTTATTCTGTCGTAGTATATAATACAAGTAACTCACTGGTGCATACAACATTTCTGAGTCCAGTAACTTAGCAGGATTCTGAAAAGAATTAACCATTTACCAGAATAATAAGAACATTCAAAGTTACAATAGTGAGTAAAAATGTTACATGAAATATCAACACTGGTGATTAAAAGACAATGTTAATTGCTAACAGATGGGACTTAAGAAGAAACTCACATTATGCAAAAGTTACTGTGTTTTTGTTAATTATAGGTGGGTGTAGCTGATTAAAAGACAATATTTGCTTAATTATTTGTGATTTATCTTCCTTAGGGTTGTATTGATTTCTTAGGGTTGTATTGATTTCTTTCAATGTTATGATTTTAAAAAATCTCTATCTTCTCTAATTATTGAGTCCATCTCACTTTCTTACATCTTTGCAATTATTCATCGTCTTAGCTTGGGAAGGATAGTGTAGATGTACATTGATCTAGTCAGGAAAGGGGTAATTCAAATGCTTCTGCCAATCTTCTGTTTAGATCTAAAAAATCACCATGTGGTTTTAAGCTTGCGTATTCAATTGCATGAGAGGCATGTGCCAATTATAGATATAATTGCAAGCATGTTTTGCCGATCAGGTTCTGAATTTCTTCTATAAGAGGAAATGGGTTTACTAGTGTATTGTTGATTGTCACACAAAACACTGTTACCAGAGTGAATTACTTTAGGTATAAGTGCATTAGAGAATACTTAAGTAATATTACAGAACTGAAGTCTCAATTATTTTCCTAACTAGTAATGACCTTTAAATGTTCTGGGATCAAATAATATATTTTTTCTTTAAATATAAAACTCCTTCATCAACAGCAGAGGCTGCCAAAGACACCTGCATATAGCAAAGGAAAATCTTCTTACACACTGAATGGGGCAGGAGGGATATATCAAGCATAGAAGAAGCCTCAGTTGTATATAAGAACAGCTACAGGAGATTCAGTGGGAAGGCCAAGGTCTTGCCACCCTGTATCTGTGTACATAGTGAGTTTATCAAAGATGCACACTTGTTTTCAAGTCCAAATTTGCCTGTCCTCTTTTGTTTCTTAACCTGACCTCAAAAGCCGAAGTAAACTTTGCACCTGAGTTTACAGGTAAAGTTTTGACTAATCTGAGGATAATCATGGGCAAAACACATATAGTCTATAGGACTCTGAATGCTTATACACACTCATCCTTCCTGGTGTAGATATGCCAAAGTCCGTGGTCTCAGAGTGGGCTACAAACCCCAGCACAAGATTTGAAATGGTCACCTTTTCAAGCAGCATAGAAATGGGTGCTGAGTTAGGTTTCCTCTGCTCATCCCGACAGCTCTGACCAGTGCTTATTTGTCCAGAGCTTATTTGCTAGAGCTTTCTGAAGGGATCATAAATTTCACCCGAATGTATTTATCAGCACAGAAATGTACCATGCCTCCCATCTACTACTCTTTTTCCATCTTGGTGATTATCAGGACTTCTAAAGTAATAGCTGTTTCCTGGGTCTGTTTGAAATCTGGCACAAGTGTTTCTGAAGCCAGCCAGTGAGACTTTGTTGTTGCATGCAGTCTTGTTTTCTCGTGAGCCACAAAGGGGGAGAGGAAGCTATGCCCCAGGGAGGTAAGGTTGTAAGGAATTCCTGCCAACAACAAAAAAGAGAAGGAGGCAAATTGACTGTTTTATTAGGAACATGATCTGTAGTGTTTTTCATCTGGAGAGGGGATTGTTACATGCTGATGAATATGGGTATCGTATCACAAGAGTGCTAAAATGCCCCTGAGCGAGTATGTTCCTTCAGCTTCCCTTCAGCAGCTCCTGCTATCCCAACCATTGACCTGTGAAATTTGGTCACATCCTCTGGATTTTTTCATGTATTTTGAAAGCTGTGCTTTTCATCTTGCAAATTATTACCCTAAACAGTTAAATATGAGTTATATGCAGAAGGATATGAGCATTAATATTAATAGAAAATCTGACATGTCAGGTGGTCAGAATAGGATAATGATGTCATTCAGGCGACATATAAATACAGAAGATTTTATGGACTTACTGTTTCAAACCTTACTATGTTCTGTTCAATATAGAAAGGACTTTTAATAACCAACATTACTGAAACAAAATCCTGAACTTTTGACGGAGGTATAGAAAAATGATCAAGAGAAAAGGACTGTATCTACGTTTGGCATGCTCTGAATCGAGATGAAGGCAAACATTGTGTCTAACACCTTAATCCTAATGGGCACTGTTGATATAATATACTGTTCACATGAATCCTAAAGTCTCTTCTGCTGGCTTTGGGCATCTCTTGCTGTGCCTAACTTAAGGCTTTGGGATCTCCTGAGGTCTCTGGCTGGGCACAGAGTCTTATTTGCACATCAAGCTCCCTGAGTATGGCTCTAAATGTGCATCATTTATCCAGTGACACAAACATCAGCACGTTGATGAAAAAATGCTAGTGCTGTGCTAAGGCATTAAAATCTCCAAAGGACCAAAAATCTCCGAAATGAGAGAGGAAAAAGGAAAGGATAAATCTAGGCAGCATCTTGAGAAGCTGGGCTTCCACCCAGGCAACAGTGGTGGCAGCAGCCACCATTGAGCCTTCTGGGGCATTTGTCTGGCCAGTGTAGCCATGAAGGGTTATTTAAAAGTAGGAAAATTGCTGCTAGCCAGTTAAAACATTTAAGAGAGTTCTGTTTCTCCTGTCAGAGGAGTGGCCATTGAAATTGGCATGTTGGCCATGACATGAGTAATTCTTTGACAAATCAGTCTTCTTGCATAGAAAATTATCCCATCAGAAACACTCCAAGTAGCAGTAGCCTGCAGGCCTGAAGCTTGAGCTCAGTCATGGCATAAAAACCTTCTCAGCTTTGTTTTCTTTTCAGCTAAGATCACCTACCTAGGATTTGTAACTTAGACTTTTCCCAGATAACCCCCCCTTTCGTATTAATGGGTCTTACCTGAAAGAGCAAGCCTGCCAATTGGATCCTTGCTTCACTATTTCACAAAGAAGGATGCTTACTTTAGCTTTACTGAACACATTTGGGCTTTCAGTTTCCATTTAACTGGGAAATAGCACGATATAGAAAGCTTGTTGCTCTCTCTTTCAAAGTCGAAACTGTTGGAAAAAAAAAAAAAAACAAAAAAAAAACAAAAAACAAAAAACAAAAACCACAACATACTCGATAGTATCTTGTTAAGCTTTTTTAGGATTGCTCTACTCTTTCTCTTGATTTGTTCCTCTTTGCTGAAGTCTGATGGGCTTTGAATAAACTAAAGGCTTGTGAACCTGGGAGCCTTAGCCCTCCTGCTGTTAAGGAAAAATTTATAGACTAGTTCCTTTCATTATCACTTTATAAGTGGCATTGTTTGAAGCAGTACATACTGCAGTTTGAATAACAACTTGGAGTATATTATGCGATTTGTTATTTGAGAACCAGTGACTTTTTAAGTGGCTTTTGGGGTGGCTCATAGAATTGTTAGTAGTTGAGACTGATGTTTTTTTTTTTTTTTTTTTTTTTTGACAAAAAGTCACCCCACCTCACACTTAAGTCTGGGCAGTGTCCACTATGTGTATGCAGACTTTCAGGGAAACACACACGAGTGCCTTCGGCTTTGTAGGTAGATGTGACAGTGATGTAACCTATGGTGGGCCCTGCACAATTCATCAGGTTCTTCCACAGAACGAGAGAGATGGAACCCCCCTACGATACCCCAGCTGCAGCCTGGAGTATGCAGCAGACCTTGTGGTTCTCTCTTCCTTTCAAAACACAGCACCATGTTTGGAGCAGTGGTGTCACATACAGAGCTTCAAGGCCTTCCTCTACGGGGTCATTTTATGCTGCTTGCTGTCAACAGTGTCCCCTGTTTCAAAATGTCTCTGTGGTGTTCTCAAAGCCTCACTGTTTGTCTCATTGAAAAAGATCTTTTGAAATGAAAGGAAGTCCAGTGTGACTGGCTTCAAAAGTGGTTTCTTCCAAAGGAAATTTGATGCCAGTTCCTGTAGAATCTGTGCATTTTCCTGGCTTAGGTCTCCTTTCTCAGTACTATGGTTTCCTTGCACTTGCCTGGCCATTTCTGCCATCTCTTGTAGATGTCTATCAGACAAACAGCTAGGAACCAAGATAGCCTTTTTTTTCTGTGCCTGAACAGATGTGTCATGATCTCCATGCATGGTGGTGCCAGATCAGTATGGATGTGCTGAGGAGGGCAAGGTTAGGGTCTCGTTTGAGTAGCACACATCAAAGAAAATAAATGTGCAGATTGCTTAGGTACCTTCTGTGTCACATGTATAGAGTTAGTGCTCATCAAAAAAAGCACTGTGAGCATTCGTGAGTAGTTTTTACTGATCAGGTCTGGGAATCTAAGAGGAAAGAACAGAAATCCCAAAGAAGATAGGAGGGTGGAAGCTGAGGCAGTGTAAACAAGCACTGCCAAAAAGAAGTGGGTCTCGGACTGTTGCTAGGAAGAGGCTTTAAACTGGCCCCTAACTAAGAGTGAGGCAAATTTCCCAACACAGCGTGGGAAAAGCAGACCTTCTAGAAGTCTATCAGAAAGCTTGATAGCAGGTTAAAATGGACAATTCTTGTCATGGAGGCCCTTAGCTGTGCTGAGGCAGAGGCCATGGTGCTGAGGCTCCGCACAGGGTTTACTTCATGGCTAGGGGAGCCCTGTGCCACAGAGGCTCTTGCAAAACAGTTCAAGGCACACAGTTGGATGTTGCACAGTGTGACTAAAAGCAAAGGAGGCCCAGGAATAGCAAAGTATTCAAAATATTTTCTTGTTCAGTTTTTACAAGTAGAAGTATAAACACATGTGTGTGAGTGCGAATGAAATGACAGCACATTATGACTGTTTTGGAGTCTTTACCCTCAATTTCCTCTTGCCACATTTGCACTCAGAAATGCATGCATGTGGAGCAGGATTCTTGTTACTCATGTATACATCCAGCCTGAGGAGCAATAATCAGTCTTTAAATACTACAGGAGTAGTTTTTACATTGATTGGAGTATCTCATTGGTGCTAATCTATTTTTATGTGGTGTTAAATACCTTGAAATGAACCCTTCAGAAGTTTCCAAATGTATATTTGTTATGAAAACTAAACACAAACAGTGTAGGCTTTTGGGGGGGCAGAGAAGGGAGAGGAAACAACAACAGCAATGACAAACAACAAACAAAAAGCCTCAAAACCAAATGACAATAACGGCATCATTGCATAAATATAACATTCTTATGTAGCGTTCAAATGCTGGGGCACTGGAGAGGGTAAGCAATTAGATGCAAGTTATAAGTTACTTTTCATTTATTTATTTATTTACTTCATTTTTTCTTTACTATAAATGCCTGTAAGTTTTTATTTCATTGTCCAAGATGAATGCAAAACACCATGAAAATAAATAAGACAAATTTACCAAAAAACAAAACAAACAAACAAGCCACCAAAACCTCTTTGCATTTGCACTGGTGATGGTGCAAGTAATTATGTTTGTTTTAAATGTCTGGGGTCCGACTTTCATTAATGCTATTCTGGCATCTGGAAAAAGCATGGGTATAATGGTGTGCCAGATTTGTGTAAAAAGGACTGAGTGTACACAGTGAAAGGAATTTGTGATTTTTAAACCTGACAGTGGTCTTTAAGCTAACCGTACAGAGACACTGCTTGCTCTGCAGTATATTGCTTCATCTCTGACCACTAAGGGTTACTGTTGTCATTTGTTGAATGTGTAATAGGCTTTAGAGATGGATTAGGCTAAATATTTTGGCTTTAAAAGTTGTTGTTTTTTTCCTTTTTCTTTATTTTCATGGAACAAGCCTCTCTTTTCTGCTTGCACAAAGAAGGTTGTACAGTTTAAATAAAACCTAATGGAAACTCTTGAATGAGGAAAAGACACTTCAGTTCAAATACATTCATTCTGTTTTCATGGGATGTGGCTGTGTGACTGGAGTTTGTTGTTCCTTTTTATTTGGTTGATGTGTAGCCAGGCAAAGATTCTGACTTAAAAGCTTAGGATTCAAATTCACAGCCCAGGCTTTTTTGAGAATCATTATCACTGCAATTGGGCCAGGAGATGTGTTGTGGAACAAACAAATCAACACAAATAAACAGCTTACAGTAATTTTTCATGTTTTCAACCTCATGACATTTTGTTTTTCATATCTGTATTAAGCAAGTGGAGTTGAAAGTTACCATAGGTCATAGGCTTTTGCTTATTTCCTGAAAGACTCTAATGCCGTATTTCCTTCTTTTTCATAAGGGAATAAAAGCTGTTTAAGTCACTCGGTGTACAACCAACCATTTTCATAAACTCTAAATTCAGAGTAATAACAATTCAGCCAACTAATATATGTCTTAAATGGATTACTAAAGCATGTTTACCTTCAAGCTAATCCTATTCTAATGTAGTTCTTTCAACTGGAAGTTTTCTCTCTAGTCTGGATTGAATTTTGCTCATTTCAAAACTTCACTATGGTTGGAGAGAGAAAGAGGAAGAAAGGAGGGAAGAAGAAAGGGAAGGAAGGGACACTACTTGTTTCTAAAGATCGTGCATGCACTTGTAACTTGACTATGCCAGGAAACCGAACCTGTTGTTTCAAGAGTTCCTGCTACCTTACCATCACCCACTTACCTTTTCTGATCCTCTCAGTGCAAGGTTGTTATCAGGAGAGGCACAAGGCAGATTTTTTTTTTTTTTTTTTTTTTTTTTTTTTTTTTTTTTTTTTTTTTTGTGCCTGGAGTAGCACAGTGCTGTAACCTGTGCAGGCCACATGATTGTTCAGATCAGACATGATTCTGTGTCTGTGCTGTTACCTCTGGAAAGCATTTGCATCTCACACACAAACCAGGGAGTTGTTGCTTTTCAACTGAAACAATCATAGAAAATACAAAACAGAACCGTATCGCTGCACCATGTTATTCAAATGAGAGGTCAAATTACCCCCACTGATGTAAGCAGGGTTGCCAAGGTCTAAATGAAGACACAACTTGGCCAAAGGTCTGTTTCTAATGTGAGTTTTGAGGGCTGGTAGGTCTTGCATCTAATATCAAACAGCTGCAAGGCAGTACCAGCTCCACTGGAAAGTACACACACATTTCTAAAAAAACACAAACCCTTCCCAAACAAAAGCATAAAACCCAACAACCAAAAATTTTAATGTATTACTTAAACCTTACCAGCAAAAAAATGAAAGTATAATTGCTCATTGTTGCCTGCTATTTTAACCTGAGTTCCCTGTATAAGATTATTTAGGTGCATTAGAGCATGCTAAGATATCTCAGTTTAACGGCTGTGTTGCTTCTCCCCCTCACTGCTCCCACTCACACAACCTGACCCCTCAAGGGCCTTGACAAAACTGAAAACTTTTTTTCAGTTTATGCACCTCTGTAGATCTGTGGCAGTTTCTCTTAATTTGCATTTGCTAACAAAAAGCAAGCCCAAGGTGTACATTTGGTGTACTGTTAGCATGAGCAAGAAGACAGATCGTTTATTAGTCCTTACAGTTTCATTTTGCAGTGCAGCTTTTTGTGTCCTAGGATTACATGAGCAGACACTTTTACAACTATAATCACTCGGGAACTCAACGGCAGACATAAATATGAATACATTGTTCAGAAATTGTTAATGGCTAGCAAAGTTTTTTTTTTTTTTTTTTTTTTTTTTTTTTTTTTTTTCTGAATTACTGCCAAGCTTCAAAACTGCACGTGTCATCTTATCATGCACTATACATTGGTCATTTAAGGCCATTCTGCCCTATGGGTATTATAAATTGCAAACATGACTTTTTGGAAACTATAGTGTAATTTTTATGATTATCGGGCTTGGTTTCTAAGTCAACGTAGTTGACTAAGATGTACCAAAACGTACAAGTTCAATAGCTTTTTCCTTATTCTTTGCCACTTCTCAGTCCCCTACCTGAACAAGAAAGAGAGATCAAGTCATTTGATAGGTAGCTGAGCATCTAATGCTGTCCAAACTCTCCACAAAATCTGTAGAGTAAATGCATGATATGCCCTTTTTCTTTCTTTTTTTTTCTTTTTTTTTTTTTCCGTATGTAACCAGTACAGAAGTTGAACTTAACACAGCTTGCAAGTTAGCCATGAGAGAAACATTATTTTTTTACTTATCAGGTATTGGCCATAATAAGCTTGAAGCATGTAAATACTAATCTGAAAACACAGTTTTATGAATCTTTCTTCTGCTGTATAGCTATACTTTTGCAGTTCAGCTCTTGTCCACTTGCTATATGAGGTTGCTCTTAGATTGAGTGTCTTATATGACATTTTTTAAGGTGTCAGCCCATTGCAAGCCTTCCCACCTGCTTGAAAACAACTGAAAACAACTGTGCTGTGCTATAACGATGTTCAGTGCTTCTTCCCCCCCCCCCCCCTTTTTTTCCCCCCAACCAAAATAACGAGAGAATCTATCAGCAGCCACTCTCCAACTTTCCAAATTCCCAAATCACCAATGGAAATGTAAAGACATGAGGACGCTTGGTGTGCCATAACTTAATCAAATTTCTTCTCCCAAGTACACTGTTTGGGGGATTCTGGAAACTTTTTCTAATGTCACCTGAGAAATAGAAGCAAAATGTTGGTATCCAGGTGAAAGCTTTGAATGTAACTTTCAGAGATAATTTTATCTATTTATAGGTAGGCAAGTGGATCAGAAGAGAGTCGTATATTACATGCAGACTGTATTTGTGAGGTACAAACGAGCTGTGAAGAAAACACGAGCACAGTGTTATAAATGAAGATACAACTCAATCTGAATTTAGTGATATTTATAAAAGGCAAGTAAACAGCACTGGGTGCACGGGGAGTCTATACTAACACGCACACACGAACATCAAACTTTGTACAGAACATTGCTTTTACATACTAAACCCGAGTATGCCTATACATATGTAAAATCAGAAAAGGTATCAATTGAAACATAAGCATGGCAAAGTTTTAAAAGGTAAGTGTTTAACAAACAATCCTTTAAGTCTATTACTATTAATGTCCATAACTGGGGGAACATAGTCGGAGTTGGTAATCTTGGTTGAACTGCTCCCATATTTTCCATGACTTCATTAATTTTTCTTAGATTATATAACAGTCTCCATTTTCCATTCATTTTCTTGATTACAAACACTGGAGAGGGGCTAGTTGTGGGAGCAATATGTCTCACTTTAAGTTGTCAAGCAACTCGGCCTTCGGGCCTTATGTATCCTATTCTTCCCCGATTGAAGGGAAACATTTCCATCTCCTTTTCAAGGCCTGGGTCAAAAGACATATCCAGGTCACCAGGGGGCGTAACGGCAAAGGCCTGCGATGGCAGTAGCGGTGCAGGGGCCACTGGTGTAGCAGAAGGATCTGTGGATGAGCCTGCAGCACCCTCACTATCTGGCAAATAACACGTTTGACTGTGGTCCCACATGGCTCTTTAAGGCCTCAGAGACTGCTCACCAGGTGTCGAGCAATCCCACCACAACCTTGTTGTTTTTTGTTTCAGAGTCCCACACGTTGACCTCAATTTTGTCCCATATTTCAGGATCATAAACTGATTGTTAATAAAGGGGATAAACTGTAAGGTTATCAGGACAATCTTTGTTTTTAAGGACGTATGATTCCCCATCATGCACAACTGCTTACCAGCGAGAGGCAGTTGTGTGCACGGGTCCGCTTCTCTCAGCTTGAGCTTCTTCCCAGCTCTGGTGTGCTTATTTCCAGTCCCTTTCTGTAGGAGCTTCTTCGAGCAGTTTGCTGAGTTTGGCCAAACCTATCTTCATGAGGTGATCAATGTGCCTGTTCCTGTCTTGGTCCCTGTTCTGCTAGCCTGTCCCTATTCATTCCTTTTCTCTACTTCTTTATTGATGACATATCTTCATTATTTTGTGTTGCCTTTTTTCATCTTGAGGACAGGCTCCCCTCTTATACCCTTTGCCCCACAGCAGTTGTTTTCAAACAACTTTTCATTGGTCAAACAACTTTGCCTGGCAACAGCAAACACCCAGCAACTTCCATGCCTTAATGGAGAACAAGCAACCCCAGATGGCATGGCATCTCCTGAATCACCCTTCTTTGTTCCCTCTAAACTCTTTGCATTCCTGATGGCCTCATCGTTGAGTCTGATGTTATCACCAACCATGGGGCTTGTCAACCCCCATGGCTACACTCCCACATCTCCCCCTTCTTTATCAATATCAACCATCTTCTTGACGCGAATTATTACTCCATTTATCAAAACAGGAAGGTTTTATTTATTTACTTATTTATTTTGAAAAAAAAGTACTGTAATATCTCAAAGCGTAGAAGATTAAAGCAGTATTTCCAGCCATTCTACTTGTATAAATTATTGTGTATATAAATCCAGTTGCACTGGAAGTTAGAGAGACCATTTATTTCACAAATACTCATGCTATCCCAGGAAATGAAAACAGGATTGTGGAAATGATTATTAAACATCACACTTTAGGTTTCAAGATAGCTCCAGTTCCTATGGACCAACCATGGCCTAGTTCTGGGAGGCAAACTAGGTTCTGTTGAAGTGGCTCATGCCAAACAGGACACTATAGCAGCAGGCTGCTTTCCACTACATCTTGAGTAATAAACTCTGTTGTCTTCAGTCCATGTTCACAGTGTGTCAAAGTCAGTACTTCCTTGCAGCACTGATAAAATAGGATGGTGCTGCCACAAGAACGGGGTCTGGCTTGGGTGGTTTATGTTGCTGGGCTGTAGTTATGATGGAGATTCCCAAGCCACCTCTGCTCGTGCTGGCTGTAGCAGTTCAGGCACTGCTGTAGATGAAGTAGAGAAGGAAAATGTGTCTTGATTTCCCAGGTACCTGCCTGCTTTGCTTATGCCTAGATCTGGTCTTGCTTCAAGAAGGCAAACAGTCTGGGAAGACGGAATGGGACTTCTAATTGTTGATTGGCTATGTCACTAACATAGCCTGATCTTTAATGTTTAATTTTAACTAGAAATGCAAGGTACAGTCAGATGGAAACTGCTTAAATAAGAGAATGAGCTAAGAAAGATTGCTGATCCTCCCACAACCATGGGAAATGAGTCCTTAATATGAATGAACAATGATTCATAAATATCCCTTCCTCACCTTACTATCCAGGAGTGTTCCCAAAATACTTTTTCTCAAAGTATATTTTAACTGTGAAAACAAAAACAACAACAACAAACCATTCACATTCTCTGTGTATTATGGTTTTTGAAACCATCAGTCTTTTGGCAGTAATTCAATAAATGTGCTATCGCCTCTTTAAAACCAAACCATCAAAATGTGCTTGAAATTGCAGCTGTGTGCTGGGTGTTTTCTGATTTTCTTTGAATTGGTCTGACCATCCCCATAAGCCATGTAATGAGAAAAGAAACCAGCAAACTGCTGAGAAATAGTACAGAATGTTCTTTCTGGTTGGGAACTCATATTTTTACATATATCAAAAAAAAACTGGGGCTGTCAGCTGAATCAAGGTTAGGCAATCCGTATACAGAAATCAAATTTTTCTTTGGTGCTTGCGGTCCTTGAAGAGTATCATCTGGTTTTGGTAACTGCTGACTTGAGAAGGTATTATGCTATTTTTGGTTACACTTGCACCTTTTCTTCTTGAATACTAACACAATATATTGGTGTTTTTCTATACTTAGTGTTCTTTTGATTGATATGTTGCTCTGATAAGTTGAGGAAATTTTCTGGTTACAGTTAAATAACACTGAATGTGTGGATATGATTCATTTCTGTGCTGTTTTCACTTCTACTCTAATTTTACATTAGTGCAGATCCATAAAAGAAACTAGACTAGCATAAAAGCAGAAAAGTTTCAGTAAATCAAACAGATATGCAAAGCAGAAAATATAGTAGTTTTTAATGAGATATGAAATTGCTTTATGTATTATCTAAATTAATATGGAGTGTATATCTTAATAGAATTTATATAATGATACAAATCACACTGTAAGAGTTATATTACTTACTTTGAGCAAATGCTTAAAAAAAAACTGCCTATATTTTAAAGCTGTATTGTTGTACTAGTACTGTACTAGTCAGTTTCTGAAAGTTTGTCCTTTTGAAAAGAAATGTCTCTGTTACAGCAGCCTATTTTTATTTTTTTTTAATTCTGTTTATCCTAAACTGAATCAGCTTACATTCACTCAGGCCAAATAATTTTCAGTGGTCAGCTTTCTTATAATGCCTTCACTATGTAATAAAAATCTAGTAGAAAACAGCAACACCTCTCATTAGTTCTGTGAGTGGAGGAGGAACCTGTCACCTATTAAGCTATCAGAATTAAAACTAAATCATTAGGGAGTAAACAGTCATCTTCCTTTTCAGTATTTGCTCTCTGATGTAATGAGGACGGTGTGCTGACATACTGCTCACATTGTTTACACAATTTACAGAAGGAGTCACTACCCAAGCAGAGCAAAAACTAAACACTGGTATAAGATTTTGTTAAAATCCAGACTTTGTTTTGCTCATGTTGCCAACCCAACATCCTGCCGTGGTGTGTCTTTGCTATTGTAGTCTTTTACAGACTGAGCCGCTATTTAATAGATTAATTAAAGACTATGCAAAGTAATTTATTTGTGTTTCTTTCCCACGCTTTACTCTTCATAGCTTGTGATGTACTTCTTGTGGCAGTGTATGAGTGGTCTGTAAGGAAATGAGAATACCTTTCCCTCGGTCATGGGCTGAGGACTTTTGTGAATTGCTTAAGTGGTGCCAGTTGTGCTATCCCAGTCCACGTCTCTCCTGGGGCTCCCTTCTCCTGCCCCACATGTGACTGCTCATCAGTGCTCCCAGGGAATTTCATCCAGCCTACAGCCTGACTCCTGTAAGTTCTTGAATGACTCCCAAAGGAGAGGAGTATCATTGATTAATTGCCCCAGCAGTAGCAAACTTATCTTAGCTGCTGTGTTTTCAGCTGCAGTTCTGGGTTGTTCAAAGGTACTCCAAGCTGGTGCTGTGGAGAGTATCTGTAGGAATGGAATGTATACACATTGCGGATCTCCTGTCACTTGTTCTCAGTCTAGGAGGACAGATGTGTGCAGCAAAAAACTTTCTGCTTCACAGAATTGGACTTCCTGTTTTAAGTTGTGTCTGAGGTTCAACCAGATGCCCTGGGAGGGAAGATAGTATATAGTACTTCTTTGTCTGTGCCAAAAGTAACATTGTCCTCCTACCAGAAAGCATGGTCACCATATTCGAAGTAATGGGAGGAAACTGGGACAGTAACTGTTCCTGAAGGTTATTAAGATGCTGTGTTCAGGGAACATATAGTTTATAAGTGGATCTTACTATGAGTAATATTTCCTAATTAACCACAGGGATGCATGAGCTTTGCAGACTGAGCATAGGAAATGTCCCAGGTCTGGTTTTAATCAAATTTATGTTGTTGTGAATTGCTTGCTTTTTCAAAAATGTTACAGGGGTAGCCAGTCTTAAGAGTTTCCCAGGGGGCATGAATATACTTCCAGTCATGTCCATATAACATCTCTGGAGCTGTACCTGCATTTCTTAGGAAAAGATTTTACATAATTAGAGCATGCTTCTGAGTGGACAAAGGAATGGTGGATGATTTCATTACTGCTTTAGATCTCCTTTTAGGCTTTTTAAGCTCGTTGGGGACTGTCCTTCCAGTCCATGTAGACCCTGGTGGGTCATGAATCTGGAAACTGCACTTGGATGCAGTTGAGAATGGATTTGTAATAATAAAAACCTTCAGCTCTTGAAAAAAAAGTTTTATGAAATACTCCCTAATGGAAAATACTTCTTTTTTGTGTGTGGATCAGGCTAGGCTGTTGCTTTGTAGACATACACAAGCACACTAGTGAAGAACGTGGGAGCTGTCACTGTATGCTCTGGGTGTTGAATGTTGTAGGAATAGTAGTGTAGACAAGAACAGGGCAAGCTGTGTGCTAGTACAGCTGAAAGTATCAAGGAGGGAACAAAAATTGCTTTGTGGCTACCAAATTATTTTGGGCCAGATGAAGACTATGTGTCAATGGACCTCACAGACAAGTCCAACACAATACAAGAAAGAGCAGCAATTAAGCAGAGATAATACATGAGAGGGTGTGTCTAGTATGCATTTTGTTCATGGCAAATCTACATAAATATTCCCATTACATCTGGGAGTTGGATAATGTTCTTCTGGCTTGTGCCTAATTCACCACCAAAAATATGCTGGTCATTGTGTGACCTAGGCAGTATCTAATCTAAATACATTTACAATAATTGAAAACTTTAAAAAGTTGTGCTGGAGTTTTTCAGTGTTAAAAATAAAATCAGCTGCTGTCTGATAGCATCCTGAATATAATAAATAAGTTTTTTGATAAGTATTAACAATAATGTGTGTATATGTTTACATGTTAGATTGACATGGGGGGAGGGAGGGGGGAAGATTCTAATATGACTAGTAAATTTGGTAATTTTGACCAAAAGTAAAGATTTCCAAGACTAATCTATCACATTCATCTAGTCAGTGCGCTATTGAAGTGTCTGGCAAGATCAGGTTTGTTTGTTCTTGAATTGCAGTAGAGTTGTCTTTTTGTTCCACATGGTGGTTCTCATAGTACCTAGCACAAGCCAGGTCTCAGCCCACAGCTGTGACGTGGGAACACTACTGTAGAGTAAACAGAAAACACAATATTAGGGGTAGGATGGTCATGGCTTTGGGCTATACAACAACTGTCATTGCTATAGGAAGCTTTATGGTCTGAGAAGGTAAAGCAGACAGTGCAGAAGTCTTGACTGAGAGAAACATCCAGCAAAGGGCCCATGCCATGACATTGTAGGTTGCCACCTCCTTCCTCTCAAAAAATTAAAAAAAAAATAAAAAAATAAAAATAATTAAAAAAAAAAATGCAACAAGCACTTTTCCCACTTACTGGCATTTGGGGGTGAATGGTGAATTAGAAGTCCACACGATCTTGCCCTGGATCTACTGATTGAACCAGACATCAACATCTGTATGTTTATGCAGCTATGCCAATGCACCAATATTGTGAGGAGCTTGTGTAGTGGGCACCTGCTGAGCCAAAGATTTGAGATGAATAGCACCCATATTGATTTGTCTATAATGGAGTGGAAAAGAAAAATGTCCAGGTTTTGTTGCAGGTATTTTCATGGGGTATTAAATTGGTGGATTAGTTGCAAACAGCAGTACTGATAAAGTCTCCTGTCCATCTTGATGGTTGGGCCTTTCTATTAAAATGACACATAAATAACCTATTATGTCCCCCACCCATGGAAATTCAAATGCACCTGTCAAATTGATAAAGCACTTGCCTGGAGGGAAGCATTGTTTACATTTTCACTCCATTCTTCAGAAAAAGTGAGATTCTAATTATTTCTCCCACTGTAAATTAATGCTGACTATGATGGTTAGCGTATCTCTGTATTGTTATATCTGTGCAAAAGTTAAATAATAGAAATGATCCATCATGTATTATGCAATGTGCATTTTCACAACAGGCTTCCCTCTGATCTTATTACGCCTTTCTTCATAAATACTTACTTTTTTTCCCCAACAGCTAGGGGAATCTTTGTTGATTGCTGGTTCAGAAGTTGAAATATGTCCTGTGTGAAAAGGAAAATACGATTTACGTGTTTATCAGATGCTAAACTCTGCTATCTTCCAAGGAGGAAAAAATAAGGATATAAAAGTACACTCCGTTAATAATAAGATTCATTATAATAGACAATTGGTCACAGTACACTAAACCATTTTCCTCCAAACCAAGCACATCAAATTCAATACTGCGATGCAATTGTTTCTGCATAAGTTGCATGGTTACTTCTGATTCAGGAAGGGCAAACCAGCTGAGGTGAAATCAGATGTGAATAGAGTCTTTCTTCCAAATGTGTAATCACACCACACTTTTGCCCAAGACTTGAACCTGAACCATAAACCATTTGTTAGGGTTTCAAGCAGTTGTTTTTTTACTATTATTGGTAATAATTTATTTTTTGTGTGTGTACTTCATGGGCTCTGCCTAAATGAAGACAGAACTCCTGAAAAATCAGAAAGGGAGCTGTTCTAGCAACACTTGTGACTGTGCTACAAGTGGGAAATATTATTGTCAGAAGTATTTTTGTTATCTGGTTTCTCAACTCAGGCAGGGAAAAAGATACTGCTTAGAGGTTCTTGGTATGCTCACAGAGCCCCAGTAGGCAGCCTGATCTTGCAAGTTTTCTGACAAGTTTTGCAGATCCAACTGGTTTGCATACCTCATTGAAGGCTTATGCAAACCACCCAGAACCTTTGACCCTTTGTCTGCTTACCACAGTGGATTTCTGTATTTCCAGAGAAGCATCAGTGCCAGGCATGGTTAAAATATTTGTGAGATTCAAAAAATAAAACCATACTGCAGAAAAAAAGAAAGAGTAAGCTCACAATAAGAAAATGCCTTTGCCACTGAGGCACTTTTGGACTAGACTCTCTTAAGCTTGCAATTAGGCTGCTGGCCATATGGAGGCAGAATAAAAGAGCCTTGGGGAGAGGATGAGTTGGGGTTAGTGGGGAATGCCAGTATGGACCACAAAGGAAGACCAAGCTCTTTCATTGTACCTGACCTTTTTTTCTTTTTCATTATTTTATTTCCCTTCTTGTCTACAATGAAACCAGCATTTGTTTTATTGCCATAGTACATCAAATTTGTAGAGAAATATGCCAGGCCCTTCTAATGCAGTGTCCCTGCTGCCTGGAAGAAAGTTGCAAAATTGTTTTCCTCTAGTTTTCTTTCCAAGACTTGCCTCTGCAGTGATGCCTGCAAGAAGGCAGCTAATTACAGGTGATTTTGGGGAAATACAGATGATTTAGGGAAAGTTAAAGCAAATACGTACATGTGTTAATACAGCTACTGATTTGATCTTGCTGCATGTTATCTCCTTGTTCTTGGGAGCAGTCCACTTCTACCTGTTTGCACAGCAGCTAGAGCAATGGGGCCACAGTGCAAACAAAAGTTTCTAGATGTCTCTGTACTAAATCTGTTTGCTAATAATTAATAGTCATGTTGAAGTAGTCAGTACGCTCATTAGAACTACTGAAAGATCAGAAAGAAATGACAGTATTTCTAAGCAGAAGGCATGTTTGTTTAATCAGAAGTGTTGAAATTTGCTTTCTTTTTTCACCTTTTTCTTATTCCTCTTTCATCTGCCTGGAAACACAGCTGGCTCTGAGAAGGCAAATTAAGAAAATTATTCCGATTCTTACAAAAAACTTACAGCAATTTTGTTATTGTCAGAAAAATATTAAAAAATAAACAAAAAATCTATTTAAAACCCAGACTTAGGTATTCAACAAAACACACCCTGCACAAGAGTGCAACTTACATTGTGTTCTATCCCACTGGCCCAAGGGCACACAATCCTGCCTTCTTCACAGGAGAATATTTCCTGCAGCTGAAGAAGATGCAGCTAGAAGCCAACAGTCTAAGTTGTGTTTAAGTTTTAAGTTCTTCACTAATTTGCTGCCCATGAAATGTCCCAGATTTAAAAATGTTCTATAGCTGCCAGGAACAGTTCTTTCCATCTGAAATAATTCACAGGTGAGTAAAAGCATGCTTATGTCCAGACATACATCTTACATGCACCTGGTCTTGGACATGGTGAAGGAAATCTGTGAACATAGTTTTATTTCTTTCAACTACCTTAGAAGTTAGACTACTTACTCTATATTTAATCTGTTCCAAACAGTAAATATTTAACATACAATGTTCATTGTAAATAGGTTAATCAACAAGCTTAGCTCTTTTGTTTTCTGTTTACAGATTCTTTTTGAACCACATTATTTTTCTACAGATCTGTCAGGGTGTTTTTTTTTTTGTTGTTGTTGCTGTTGTTTTTTGTTTTTCAAAAAATTTTGCAGAATGTCTTGTGTGGGCTTATTTTATCCCATAAGATGAACTGTGCTGTCAATCTATTTACTATTTGTTGTTTTTAGTGTATGTTTGGTCACCAAAGTCATATAGTATTATTTCTGCTTTCTGACTACATTACATTTGTAAACAGATGAGTAATGAATAGCAAACGTTGATGAGCAGATAATGAACAACAGACACTCTTATTTACACAGATATGCCCTTGTATGCATTAAATTCTGACTTCCATAGGGAAAACAGCATTTCCTAAACACTTGTGTATATAAAATCCTGTCTGAAGTTACTGAAGATGCTTTCTAAAGTAACTGATTCCAGCATCCCTTATAAATTTGGGAAATGAGGCATGGAGAGAGATTTTCTCTTACCCATCTGAACCAAGTCTATTCTGGGCTTGGAATAGAGTAGGATTCTCTGGAATAGAAAGGGAATGCATTTTATCTTTTTTCCTTAGGGCAAATGAATGGACAAAGGCACTGCTATACACAAGGAAATACAAAAAAGCTACAGCCTTTAATTTTCACTCACCTTGTGCTCAGACAAGGCTTTTGCTGAACTGAGCATCAGTTCTTGACTTAAATCTTGGGATTACCTTTTTCAAATTTATTGTTGTTTGGAAGAGTCTGTTTCTGTATTTGTATATTATTTGTAGATGGCTCAAGTGTGGAGAATTAAAACCATGTAAGATTTAGATCTGAAATGATCGGATGGTAAGCAGCAGGCTGTACTAGTGGTGGGTGCACTGTGACTAAAAGTATGTGACTGTGCTTTGTCATATCTAAACACAGGAGATCAAAATTGTCCCCTATAAAAAATTTGTATCACTGTCCATTTGGACATATCCAGAAACATGATGCTATCACAATTCAGAGACAAACAAACAAAAAAATCCTTTGCTGTTTCTTAGTGTTATAATGCTAAGCAGCTTGCCATAAATCTATTCTGGGTTTTCTCCTCAGTTGTTTACAAAGAGGTTTTTCTCTGTATATGGTTATTTTCATCATTCAGTCTGTCCATGTCAGTTTATTAAATAAATCAGGAAAGACTGTAACAACAATGCTTCAGGCATTCATAATTTGACTGAAATAAACAATTCCCAGACACTATTGGTCCATTATGTTAGTCCATTATGTTCACAGATAGAAAGATTTAGAAACAAGTTATCTGTCTGGAGAGTTACTACAGACAGTTGTAGGGGGGGATATTGCACTGCTTCAAAAGCACTTGCTGTAGATCTGGCTCTTTAGACTCAGGGGTAAGAGAGGTTGCTAAGTGATGCACTTGTGCCTGGCATAAACCCTTTGCCAGCAGGAGACTAAAGACATTCAGTAACCCAAGATATCTGCACACTTCATTGTAGTTCCAGGCACAAGAGCATATAATATTGCCCCACCAAAATACACTATATATATATATTTAAGCACATGCATGCATGTATTTGTACATGTGAGGATTAAATAGGGGAGATGTACTGGTGTAACTGGTCATGACTTCTTCATGATGATATGCTTTCTTGGCAGTTGTAATAGTTCCTATTGTTTGTGCCTTTCTCCTCGTGCTTTCCATTTCTCCATTTTTGTGATTTATTTGAACCAAAATATTTTTTGCTTCTTGTAAGCACCCCAGCCTTCACATGATGGCTTGGAAAATTTCGCCACTGGTACAGCCAATTAAGTGTAAACTTCAGAGGTAGCCTGACCCGGATCTGGATACAGCCAATATACATTTGACATGGGCAGCAAGGGTATTTTAGGCATTTCAATATAAGCTTGCATGTACAAAATAGTTCTTATTTTCAGTTACAAGATTTTTAGAAAAAGCAACAGGGTTTTCAGTACTTAGGGGGTGCTGAGCTTCCCTCAAAGGCTAATACTAGCCAGCTTTTTTTTTTTTTTTTTTTCAATTGTAGAACTACACTGGTTTAACGAAGATTGCCTCCAGGACAGCAATTCCCATATTTACAACTGTTACAACAGAAAATGTACTTACCATGTTTATGAAAGTTATTTGAAGTAAATACAGCACCCTTGACTTTTGATGTCTTTTTTTTTTTTTTTTTTTTTCTCCATAATTTCATCACTTTTGCTCTTTTGCCTAAAGTTAACAGCTTGTAACTTTTGCTAATTATTTGTCGTGACCAGCTTGCAGTTCTGCCCATTCTCAGCTGGTTGGTTTGGTCCGTATTGCTTATTCTATGTCTTTTCTTTGAATGCTGCTTTCAAGCATTCTTCACACATTTTACAATGTATGAGACTGGAATTGATTCACATGATATTGTTAATGTTAGTGCTGTAAGCAGTTAAGAATCAGTACCAATCACAGTAAAGCATTTAGACACTCATGGATATGTATATTTCTCAAATTTTTAAGAATTACTTGAATAAATAATAAAAATATTTTTTATGACATTGAACTCCAGTCTTCCTCACTTTTCTACTGTAGCTGAGGTAATCTGAGAAATTTTTTTCCTTTTTTTTTTTTTTTTCCAAAAGCCATTGTATAATAGAAAAGCTCATGATAACTCTAAAACTTTAGCATCCCATTTTCTGCGTCCTGACTTTGGAAACATTAGTACTAATTTGCTGGGTATCATGTGTGCAATATAGTTATAAATATATATTTATTAATATATTTGTATTTAAAATGATAACGTCCTACTTCAGGAACATTATTTCTATACACTTAATATGGCATGATATGTAACAAAATAAATTTGTATTTATACTTACAAATATATTTTTTTGCTTTTGCACTAGGTTATATACTATAACTTCCAAAAGGTGATATAATTTACCTTCTTTGTATGAGAAGCATGTTGTATTCCTTTAAAAGTCTTTGTATTTTTACGTCACACTGTACGCTAAAGGAGCAGTGATTGAAATCATTGTTGTCAAAGAAGAATGTATTAAAATTATTAATAAGACTTTAACCCACATGAGACTTACTAAATCATCTGATCTGACCTAAATTTATGACCCTTCCTCCCAGTTCTTTTCATTGCATACTTGCACAAAGATGTGAGGATGGAAAGGTGAAAAAAAAATTACAATAAAGACCAGTGAAAAGACAATAAAATATCAGAAAAGACAATAAAAGACCAGTTAAATCTACATAACATTTTGAGATATAATACAAACAAATAAACTATAAGGGCAATCACATCAGACCTCGTTTCAAGCTGAACTATTATAAAGCGATTAACAGCCTCACACTCCTGCTTTAATTAAGTTATGTTGTGAAATAGTCAGCATTTGAACCTGTTCTGGCCTGCCTCTTTTATCTTTGAATTACCATCCTTAATGTGTTTTTCTGCTGAAAGATGAATTTCATTTAAGGATTACTGTACACTGTTCTGGCATTTTGTGGTTTCTTGTCAGCTCTTGTGAATCTAGATCATAGCTAACTTCAGTTCCTCTGACATGTCCTATATGCACAGTCTCTTGACTAGCCTGTCTCAGTAGATTTATTAACTCATATTGTATTCCTGTGGAAATGAGTGGACATTTTTGATTAACTTAATGATAGAGATTTCAGATGACAGCAGAGTTTACTTTTGGAGCTTACTTCAGGTTATGTAGGCCACTGCAGCTCTCTAGCGACCTATCACTTCACAGAAACACATCTTGAAAGTTTCAAGGCAGTGGACATCTCTCTACTGAATACTTTAGGATGGTTTTAGCAAGGAGGGACTTTAAATGGTCCTTCAGACCAAGGGAGTCTAAATCCAGTCCCAGTTCAATATCATGGTGGCTGCTCTTTCCTTTCCTGGGGTTGATTTCTGGTCGTTGTATGTGCCTGCATATTGCTGAACATGCCATCAGAAAAAAATCATGATACTGGATAACTTTGAGAAAGGGACAAGTCAAGTGTTCCATTTACCATTCTCACCATGCCTTGCCTGGACTAGGGTGATGCAACTTAGCATGGCATCATCAGTTTTGGTGGTGATTTTTCACTCTCAGTTGTCTCACAATCAGGCTGTGCTTTCAGGGAGAAGAGTGTGCAAATCAGTATGGTTAAGTTCTCTTAGCTAATTATATAAACGTCCTTAGAGGGAGCTCACCAGACCTGAAATGTGTCAAGAGGCGGGGGGGATTTGTCTGACTCCTTGTTACCCTACTGATCCATCTGCTATTGAGGTGGGTGGCAAGGCACAGGTTCCTGATGCTGTATCTGGTCCCATATGGATATAGTACCACAGGGTTGGCAGACAAAACTAGGAACTCATAAAGGAGACTCTCACCCCAGCAAAGGGCAAGGTTTGAACAACTTAGAGTTGGCTTCTAACATGGTAATCACATGCTGCAAATTACACGCAGCTCTGACACTTACTGAAAATACTGGTGGTTATTTATTTATTTATTTGAGTGAAGGTAGTCAAAAGTCCCTGCTGGTGAAAATCATGGCCCCCAGTTGCAGCTGAAATGGACAAAACAGTTGCAGAGAAGGATGCAGTGTTCACAGTGAACCAATCTCTTCCTACTGTAAACTGGAGTGGTGTCTCATGGGGAAAAAAGAGTTATACTAAGGTTTCCCTTGCAAAAGTGAAGGGTTAAAACACTTACTTTTGAGTGGGAGTATAAAAAGAAATGCTGCTCTTTATCAGTTCTAGTTAAGGATATGAGGTGCTTAAACTGTGTGCTGTGTTCAAGATGAAATTTTGAATTATGCTCAGCCTGCATACCGAATTAACATGGAAATGGTTAAATGGAAGTTCTGACTGACACAAGAAGGTACGAAACCTACCCAAGCAAATGTGTTTACAGCTAGACAGGAAACTAGGTAACTGTGTCAATACATCTGCTTTATACAACACATTAAAATACACCTTATTCACTCTTCCTCATCTACAATTCAGTAGCAGCACAAGGTTATTTTAATACTACACAGAGATCAGAGACTAAAAAGTGCTTATGGGTAAAGGAGCAAAGGCTTCTCAAAGAGAGAAAAACAAACACTTGTTCACAAAATTATCAGTAAGATTTTTTTTTTTTTAAATCAGCATTGCCATTTGATTGTTTAACCTACCCTGCTTGATTTCCCTACTTTTCGTTAATACAGGAGTCAATTACAGCTTCATCTGTGCAGAATTAACTTTATAGAATATACACCAGGGATTTGTCTAGCTCCTCTATTTAGATCTATGTCATAAAAAATCTGTAGTAGAGAACTGTGTGCAAGCCCTGCATATGGTACAGGCTTTGCAGATTTATTGTAAAATCATTTTAAATCGGTGAAGCTCTTGCCAGAAGTTAATTAAATATGTTCCTTTTGTCGGGGGGGGGGGGGGGGGGGGAGGAGGGACACGACTCTGTATGTGTGCGCATGTGTGTGTGTGGGGGGGCCTTCTGTCTCACTAGGTGGCAGTGTATGATTACATCTGGAAGGACCATGCCAGCAAGTCTGGTGTCCCCATCTGTGACCTCCAGCACAAGGATGGAATCTTTGACTCGGCAGCTACCTCAAGAGGTACCACTGTTCACATGTCGGTGTTCACCGTACACCTCAGCGGTTTCCAGCAACTCTACAGACACTTCCTCAGGCTGCCTGATGGGGCTATTGTTGAGGTAGGTCCAAGCAGATTATTTACATCCAGATATTGAAGGCAAAGGCATGCACTTACGAAGTAGGTCAGGGTCAAAGCAGGAAATAGACCCTTCATGAAGTATACACTGAGATCTTCTATAGGAAGACTTCACTCCTAAACAGTATTGTAAAATTAATGAGTTAATGCATTTACCATGCAAAGTAATAATTTATTATAGTTTATAGAGTAATTTAAGTGAAATTATGGAAGATATATATTGAAACTACACACAAAAAATATTTTGTAAATATATATTGCTAAGAAACACATAAGGTTATTCTATACAGGAATTATTATATATAAATATACTATGTAAGCAGTGTGCACAGATATGCAACTACAGGTATGGTAGAATTATTTATTTTTTCTTCAGACACAGAGCTGACATACAGTAATCATATGACTTACTGGCCTCTTGCAAGTTTTTGATTGAATCCTGGATGTTGTCATATTTTTAGGCCCACTGTAAGCAGTTTGTGCACTGAAATTCAATGCAGGATGGTAGTTAAAAAATATTGTCTATTACGTGTTTCGTAGACTCCATTTTGTTCCTTGAATTGATGTTTTGTTCCAAGTGCTTAGAAGAGGTTCATTTCCTTGTTGCCTTGAGTTGAGAGACCTTACAAACAAAACAAAACACTGGCATCTAAGAGGAAGAAAAATGAAAGCATATTACTTTATCCACCCAGAGAAGTGGAAGCATCATTTTAGAGGTCTGCTTACTATAGGAAGCCAGCACAAATGGTGTTGAAATACAGATTTTTCAGTTGCTCACTTCTAAATTGAAGTTTCAAGTATATCTTTCCAGAATGCGGAAAAAGTTGCTTCTGCTCCTCTGTTTAATGTTGTGAGGCTGCTTTCTTCATTAAAATATTTTACTGTTAATGTCTTTGCCCTACTTGGCTTTTAAAAGAAAATTTAATTTAAAGGAAACAGTCCTCAAGGAATAATACTGTGCCCCAGGAACTTGTGATTCACCAGAGTGAAGACAGCAGAGTCCTAGAGCTGGCCAAAGAAAACAAGAGAAGGCATGTGGCCTACATGAAGTAGAAATTAATTATTAACACAAAAAAACCTGCAAATCCAGGTCTGTGCCTGAGTTTGTTACCAAAGCTCCTTGTACAAATCATTTGCCAGATTTCTGCTAGAAGGCCTTTTCCCTGTTTTGAGGTCAACAATGCAGCCCCATGCCTACTTCCCACCTGTTACAAATGATAGCTCTGTGCAGAACGTTTTGTCCCAGTTAAGTTCTCAGCTTTTTGGACATCAGGTTTCATCCTCCTTCCTAGTAGGAAGGTCTTCAAGCATGTGTCACCAAGCTTAACTCGATGTACTGGTTCTGTTCATTAATCCTTTCTGTATATCTGTTATTTTCCATATAATTTTATTTTGGTTTCCCAAGTGAGCTTCCCAGAAACTTCCAGCTTCTAAACTGATGCTGATCAGCATCAACAAAGTTAGCACTGTGTAACATGAATGGCTCAAGCCACTTCTTTATAGTTTCCCATATTATACCACAATGCTGTCTTTGCCTAAAATCTGCATGGCTGTGTCTTATGTCAGCATCTTGAAAGATGTTCCTCTAATTTAGGAGATCAATGCATGCTTTGCTGCATTTATATTTGTAGACCTAAATACAATTACAATTCAGAAACATGCTCGGCTAATAATTTCAGTAACACTTACATCCTGATCTTACATTTAGCCGATAATGAATGTAATGTTACATTTGTGTGTTTTATGGGTCATGGCTTTCTAATTCAGTCCCTAATTAGGGATGTTTTATAAGTTAATGAGTTTTAAGACTATGCACTCACTAGTGGTAAGTTATATTCCATTTGTACACTGAGAAGAAATTTTAAAAGTCTCCCATTTTCCATATTGCATTGAAATCTCTGTGGGAAAGGTTCCATTTTCTCTCTGGTACAAGAACCAGGGCCTTAGCAAGAACAGAGTGAGAAAAACCCATTGTGGGTCTGTTATGGGGTTTTGTCACTTGCTGCTGTTGCTGCCCTTCAGGAATAATATACATATAAAAAAATAATATATATATATTATTTTTTTTTTCCTCATATAACTGCAGAATACAAAATGTAATTCAACAACATCTAGGAACTGGGGGTTGCATGAATCTTCTTCCTGCAAAACAGTCCTCCTTTTTAGTACAGTAAGCCACTGAGGGTGAAAATGTAATTATTTCAGTGTAACTTCTTGTTTGTTTGTTCACTTTTATTAAGAAACTCTGAGGACATGTAACTCTGAAGACAGAAAAATGAAAAGGCTTTGGCTTTTTAATTTCAATGACTTTCTGGAATCATACCTGAAAGAGCTGTAACACCTCTTCTTAATTACTAGAATGGGACCTCATTAATTCAGACATTTGGGGACTGATGTCCTTCAATCAGATGTGCAGCGCCTACTGTCGTTACAGCATGATTGCTGCTTGGTATTGGTAGTCTTCCACAGAAACAATGTGTATTTCAATACTACAAGAAAACAAGCAGTTTGGCAGAAAACAGCACAGAAACTTTTAGAAGTGTGTACAAATGTAAACATTGTTGAGAGCATGAAATGTAGTTTATTAGCATTCAACTAACTGAGGTGTATGTGCAGGCTAGCGAGTTCTGGTTATTGGGGTGGCAGTATGTCCCTCCTCAAGGACACATGACATATGAGAACATTATTTAAATCACAAGGACAAATTCTTCCTCAATTTCATGTGTCCAGCTCTCAGTGACTTCAACCTCAGTGCTTCAAACCAATCTTTCTCTATCTGCAAATATTCTTTGACAGACATAAAAGGAATTCTGCATAATTTTGCTTCAGCGTCCTTGGCTGCTTGTAAGGAATTTACACTATATTAGCTACCTAATACTAATCATTTTTACTTCACTGAAAAAAAAAAAGGCAAGTTTTTCTTACAGTCCTAGTTCAGCAAGGAACTCAGTGTGAATTTCTCGTAAGCCAAGGAGCCAAAAGTCACTTTGATGTTATTATTATTACTTTTTTACGGTAAGTGAGGCCTGCTAATAAATGCTATGTACAGAAGTATACTGTGCAAGAATAAATGGTTCTCTATGTAATAACTGCTTTAAAATACGTATATTTTTCTAGGGATGGTATTCCCATTAAAGGTCTAACTTTGCTGGTAGATAATATATGTGTATTTTTATACATACACATGCACACATATATATATAGTCTGGTATGAGAAGTAGTTTTATAGGTTTCCTAAGCAGAAAGCAAAAATAACTGTTTTAAAATGAACATTAAGTACAAGGTGACACGTATAAATTGCCATGGAAATGTTAAATAAAAAGATTTTTTTAAATTGTAGCATAAAAATTATAGAGGTTAAACTTGTAACTGTAGTCCTTTTTATCATAAGCATTGTAAAACTCTAAGAATTCTCATGTAGTAAAACCCATTTTCCATTTTACCTATAATATATTTCTCCTTTATAGTTTTCAATTTAGGTGTTGGTTAACCAAGAAATGACCTTCCCAAAATAAATCACTTTTCATGCTTTCCCTCATTCATTAATCTTATGTTATTGTAATATACAGGAAATTATTTTTAGCATTTTAAATGTATTTGAAATCCGTGCACAGAAAAGTTAATGATAGTGATAACTGTTTAGCTGTCTACATGGTGATAACACCAACTTGGTGATTTTTATCTCAACTTTTGCTGACTGGAGTTGATTTCTCATTAAAAGGTCAAAGATAAGTCACTTTAACTCAGCAAAAAAATCAGTTTCTTATTAAAGGCCTAGTAAAGCTCAGCACTGTAGAAAAACTTTTAGTATAGTATGATTTTATCTATCAAATAAATCTACACAAATGACACAAGGATTCATCCGATTTAAACTTCCTGGATAAAAGAGGTCTGTTTTCCCTAATTATCTGAGAAGTACCTAGTAGTAATAGGATAAGACAGCATAGGTGACCAGCCAATTACTTAGTTTAAGCTATTTACATCAATCCATATGCTATAAATTATGTCTAAATTCTCCTGCATTTCTGGAAAAGTGAATAAAATCATATAAGTTTATTTTGAATACAAGATCAGATATGGTATACTGAGTGACACTTAAAAAGAATGAAACAGTAACCATAGCTTATTTTCTGAAGCAATCTTGACACTAATGCTAAATTACAGCTTGGAAACATCTAGCATTTTACCTTTATGAGAAAAGGCTTTTTACATATTTAACGTAATTCTAGGGAAAATATACTGGAATTATGTATAAAGATATGTACACTGTAACCAAAGGGCATTTATATTCCCCTGTAGAATACTTACAACAATTTTATTGCTATTTGGTGTCATTTTCTAACAGATATAAAATACAGCCAGTAAACAAACTAGACTTTAGATTTAAGCTGACAGCTGTTCCTTCAGAAGCAATATTCAGATATTTAATCTTAAGAATACTGAATATTTTACAATTGTTTGAGCAAACCATATCTTTAGCATGTGAAGGACTGTGTGTTTTTATATACAGTTCTTGGATCTGATAATGACACTAAAAACCAACCTTAGAATAATCCACAGATTTGTCACTCCAATGTATTCCCTGGGCAAATCAACAAATTGCCTCATGTTTTATTCTTAATTCCACAAATTCTTTTTATATACTCAATGTTACTATGAATACTAGTCCTGTTTTTTTTTTTGGTTTTGTTTTCCCTATATGTACGTAAGCCATACAGCTGGCACCAGTGGAATTTATGCATGTATCTGAGTGCAGATTTTTCTGGGTCTAACTTTGGTAATGGAATGAATTGGCCAAGTTGAATACAGAATCCCCACATACAGGTTGCATAAGGAGTGCTTACTGCAGTGGTCACTAAAGATTTATGAAGAAGTGAAAGAAGGAGGATTGCTCTAGTTCAGTGACTGAAATCGATGTATTACCTTATGGCATCATTGTCAAATGGCCTCACCATATCAACAGACCCTGCAGAGGGAGCAGGAAAGATCTGGCCTTTCTACACCATGTATTGGATAAGCTGAGGTGTGTAGTGAAGCCTTCCTCGTGAGGATTGGGCAAAGGTGATTCTTTGGTGTAAATTGCCTTATGTTGGTTGGCTTCAGCAGCATTATGCCAGATCATTTGCAATCACAGCCAGTTTACAGTGAGTTGGTTTCCTGAGTTGCACCCTGCGCAACAGAGTGCAAATTAGAGTGGCAAAGGTTTACCCCAGACTGTGTAGCAAGAACAATTCCACCCACATAAATGCATCATATGTGCACAAATTCCTGGGTTGAACGGGCTTCACCATGTGCTGCCTTGCTGACTCTGAGATCTATTCTTGCCTTGTTGAAGCCAAGTAATATTTTTCAACTGTGTTCATCAGGAGGATGATCACCATTGTTTCATATCAATATACACTGAGTTGGGAGTCAGTTGGGAATCATACATGATAAAAGTCAGCTAAGGGATACTCCCCTTGGAATAAGCAATCAAATTAGTACAGCCTACAAAGATACAGACCTTCAGTTGAGGTTCATGGCAGTATAGTTCCTCTGCAACTAAGAATTAAATCAGAATATTTAAAGCTATATTTACCAGTATATATTTTTCCTTTACTGATGTAACTCAATTGAAGATAGTCAGTTTAAGACATGAAATAGTTGTCCAGGTGGCTCTTTTCACCCCAATGAAAAGATGAGAGCATTCAGAAGAATTTCCTGGAGAAACCTTGAATTTGTATGCTTTTCTCTTAAATTGACTCAGTTCATCCTGCACATGTCATTTCTGTCCTGAAATGAACACAGTATTTTGTTCCATGTCTTTGTGGTGGCTAAGCTAACCCATTGCTAAAGAGGAAAAGGATGCACACACTGCATCTCAGCTGAGAAGTTATGCATGAATACGTGCAGTTTCTGGTTGTTTACTCTTTCAGGTGTAAGACTGAGTCCTTTTATTTTTTAATTTCCCAGTAAATTGAGGTATAGTCTTAAATGGAAACTGGCTTAATACATTATCAGCTGCTGTCAAGGTTATGGTGATTCATGCAGCAGGACAGAAATACAGAAGGCAGCATGTGGCCTCTCTCCAGTTTTCTTCAAATCCCAGGTTTGGTCTACTCCCTGCTTCAGAAACCCACAGGGCCATGGGAAACAAGATGTGTTTCCAACAAGTCCTGTCTATTTGCAGTCGAGGCCATGGTCTCAGAACAAGCAGGAGAGTGATTAGACAGGTCCACCACTGGCTCTCAGCAGGATGTGCAAGCTTTCAGGTAACTGGCAGATGACAGAAATACCTACACTGTGGCATTATAGCCTTGTTCTACATACATGTAATCCTCAATGTTAAATCATGCTGGCTTCTTTATTACTGACAGAGAGCATAGGGTGAGGAGAAAGGGTTACATACCCAGCCAACATACACATAAATATTTTAAGGGCATGGTTATTTACATTTATTTTTCCATTGGGACCTGTGGAGTTGGAGCTGCTTTATTCAAATGTTCACAGAAGAGATGGGAAAGCACATCCATTCAGTCTGAGGAAACACCCATGAGAAAAATGTCATATCACTGTAGTTGTACTGCATAACAAACATCAGTGCTGGTAATTAGAGGGTACTTTTAAAGTGTTATTTTGTATCCAAACTATTCCCTTTCAGTTCTAAAACACTTTAAACACCTAGATGTGCTGTACTTTCAGTGATTTTCTGAATGGCTTTATGTTGTGAGTTTACACACACTCATTGCAGCAGAATGTATTTTGTACTCTTAAATGCTTATAATCTTTCACGTGGTTTTAAAATGTAGTTTTACGTGGATCAGCAGTAAAATCTCTGAAGTCAAAGGATAATTGCCAATACAGCATTAATTTATTTTACCTCCTCCCCCCCCCCAAAAAAAAAAAAACAACTTTAAAAAAGTACCTTGCAGCTACAGAGATCGACAAAATGCATCAATTATGTTTTTGTTCACTTTATAATTACACTGCAGTAAGTGCACAGTGAACTTTCCTACACAGTTGATTAACCATAAGGTTACTGCTATTAAGTTACTTTCATAAACAACTTGGAATTTAATAACAGAACTCTGCACAACATCTGATCAAGTCTAAAAATCCAACATATCCATACAAACTTAAATTTAAAGTACGCAAGTAAACAGTAGCACCTCAAGTGTAGCAAAGGGTTTCCGTTATTTTGGTCAGTGGGTATGGGAATGACCAGATCTGTAGGAGGTTTTGGTGTGTTAACCAACACCAACAGACAGGAACTATGTGCACCTTCTGTATTTTTTTTTCATAGAAATTAGTGTTCCAGCATCTAGGGAATTAGGACAAAATCTCCACGAGCACTGTGATGATGTTTATGGGGTTTTTCTTCAGATTAGTGCAACAGAAAAAAAAAACAAAAACCACCAACCTGCTGTTACTGTTAGTTCAATGATGATTCACGAGCCCTATTTCTCTTCTGTCTTCTTGAGTTTGTATTTTGAAAAAGCGTTGTGAAGCCACGCTGGTGATATCCTTGAAGTTAATTTATACCACAGATAATAACAGATAATGACAATCTAAACCTAGACTACCTCTTTTTGTAAAAGAAGGAAATTAAAAATAAAGTAATAGGTGTTTTGTGTAAGTAGTAGCTAAGTAAGAAGACAGTGTAGCCTGTTGTGAGGAAACTTGCCTAGGATGTAGGATGCACGAGATCACTCCAACATTCTGCCAGAATTTTTAACAAGATCAGAGGATGTCCTCTACTTTACCTGTATACGCCAGTTCCAAAGGTAACAGCACTTCCCAACTTCATAAGGTACCAAATACAGACATACAACAAGATGCTTCATCAAGAGGATGGTATGAGCGGATATAAGATACTTCATCAGAGGAATAATAAAAGTACATAAAACTGCAATAGAAATTGGAGCTTATTCCTGTACATAAACTAATGTTTGTGTAATTTATTACAGCTGTACTAAAACAGGTTGAAAATAGAAAAATTCATTACAAAACTATTTTTTTACTTGAGCAATCCACTTTTGTCTGTGCTAGCATTTGAGTAACAGCAGCTAGACAGAGCTGAGGGTCTGTTACTTCTCATTGTCATAAATTTGATTTCTGCTCACATTCAGCTGAGCAAAATCTCTCTTATATGGGCCCTCCAGAAAGTGAATGGAATCAGAGCCAGGGCACTCTTGTGCAACATGCCACCCACATGACACAAGCAGAAGATCTAATGTGATGTGGTAACTACTAACCAGCCAAGCTGGAGCTGAGGCTTCTAACCAATTTCCAGTTCTATAACACATCATATTCTCCTCATGGCCACAATTTTCCTCTTTGAAGGTCTATTCCTTATTCACTCAAATCTTCTCCATGTGTCAAGAATATCGTAAGAAGAAAATATTAAAGCAACGGGCATAAAAATCCCCACTCCACTGTTTTACTAAAGCATTTAGAATCTGAGAAAAAATTAGGTGAATTCACATTTCACATGCGTTTAAATTGCTAATCTCACTGCTATATCTGTATTAGTGAATACATTTACAGTAACTTTTACTTTATAATATTTTGGCAGAACTGTTATAAAAATTGTTATAAGGCCTAGGAGTGGAACTGAACCATGAAAGCTAAAATGTAAGCTGCTGTAAAGCGGGGTTATTAGTATGACAAAAAAATTTCATACACAAAAAAGCTTCTAAGCCACAATATTTTGAAAGTAAGAAGAGAGAGGTGGGGAAGTGCAATCAAAGTCATCTCTGTTCACTGATATTTCACTGTACGCTGCCATAATAATTTGTTGTTTGTCTGTTCTCTTTTTCAGGCATTTGGTGATATTACTGGAATAAGTCTTCTGTGTAATGAAGTGAGCACAGCTCAGGAACACGTAAATAAAATGGACAGTATGCTTCATACATCTTCAGATACCAAGTTGAAGAAGAGAAAGAGGAGTGTGGCTAGGTGGAAAGGTATTATTTTCAGTTTCTGTACCTAGATGGAAAGCAGTACTGATACCTAAACACAAAATTATAAGAGGTACAAAAGGAAACAGGTCATCTGAAAACAAGTTTTCCCTTGGAAAGACCAGAGTATGATTTGTTAGGGAGGAAATTTCACAGTGGTGTTTTCTAGCAAGTCTTCCTCCTTAGGTAGTACCAAAGGTCTGTCAGAAGAGTCCTGAAGGCTGAGGAGCTGTCATTCATTACTCAGGCCCAGTCACGCTTTCCATTCTGCAGCTCAGGATAGCAGTAAAGCAACCCCAGAGCAATCTATCTGGAGCAAGGGCTAGCATTACAAGTGTGCTGAGGGCAGGTGTAAATCAGCTACTTAATTTGTAATTAGGTAGATGTCCACACATACTGGTCTGGGTGCAAAAGTCCAAAAGCATCTGCTGTGATGGCTCCAATCTCTCAGACTTGCACTGTATTTTTCACTGTGTGAAAAATTTTTCACAGTGAAAAAAACAGGGTGAAAAATTCCATTGACTACACTGATGAAAAGTGCACATATATGTCAAATTATTAAGTGAAGTTGCTGCCTATCAAAGGTAGTGTCAAGGTGTTTGATAACAGAGAATTATAGAACACACAGGGTGTCCATAGACTTCCCTATTATTGCAAGATAACACTTTCCTCTTGGTTCTTTTGCAAGATCTCAGTACCAGGTATGGCTTCACCAGATCCATGCACTTATCTGAGATTTTTCAGTGTGAGTTTTCTAATGCCTTCTTAGGAACAAAGGTTGGATAAAAGTGTATTGTGTTACTTTTAAATCCATGGTAATCTTGTCTGCTGACAGAGGAGCCTTGGAAAGTTCACATATGCACAGAAGGCATAGTTTTTTAAATGAAAATAGATTAATTTAGTGTATGGACTCTTGCTTATGTGCCATTCTTGTTGGGGTTATTGGTACACTGTGATCCATGAATTTACAATGTCTTTCTCTACATCTTTTTTTTTTTTAATCTTCAGGAAATCACGTTGCTTCCAATAAGAGCTAATTCCTGGAGGACTGCATAGTTCACAGAATTATTTACACCCTGATTTACATCCATACTATGATTACTGTCTGACAGGATTTATGGTTCTGATGTCCACACTTCTGTGCATACAGAATTGTCCTGCAAATGCACCATTCATTACTCTTCTATAGCTTCAACTAACGTTTCACTGTGGGGAGCTCATTGGATCTGTTCATAGATCTGATATCTAGTAATTTTATGAGACTTTTCCTTCCAGATAGTGGGACATTCCCACACTTCTCGGGTTTGCTTATACCTGCTTTCCACTGTAGTGGTAGGGAAAATGTTGCTGATTTCTTTCAAGTTTCATGAACCAAACATTGCTGGTGTTTTCAGTAATTGTTCAAAAACACAATACTATAGTAATTGCAAGGTTACAAAGATTCCTAGAAAAGGAGCAATGATGGCTTCATGCCATGAAATACCACCGGTTCTGAAGCCAAGTCCCAACAGGCTGCGAAATTTATGAGATCCCAGAGGAGAACATCTTGCTGGGGTCTTAATGTTAATCAAACCTACTTCTCTGGAAGTTACAACAACTTAAAGCCTCACGTTTTCTTATCAGTATTCAAGTATTTCTCATTAGTTTGAACCAGTCAGTGCCTATTCTATTTGGCTTCACGCAACTGCATAAGAAATGGAAGTCCATGCCCCAAGGCAAGGACTACAAAAGACAGCAGAAGGAGATGGTGGGAAGAGGAACAGAAGCAAAAAAGGTGAAGTCATTGTTCCAAGGTCATGGAAGTCAGCAGCAAATGAAGAAATAGATGGCAGGCAGCCCATGCCCTGACTCCTGGTATTCCCTGTGCTAGAATCCTTTTTGTCCTAAAAGTTCAGACAGAAAAAGGAAGAGTCTTAGTTTTCTGCAATTTTGAATCATTCATGTAGAACAGTTAGTTAATCAAATAACGTAAGTATTGGTGACATTTTTCCAACTAGTATGTTTTTCTGGTGTCTGTGTGTTTACACTGATCTGTAAAAACTTTTTCAGATGCACTTAACTTTGTAAGATATATCCTGATGTTTTAAACATTGTTGATTAATTTTATTATGTACATCTATGGTTCTTATCCATCTGAATAATTTTTAAATGTTGTTAGGTAGCAACCTGGAGATTTAAATGTCAATCCTGAAAACACTATTTCTTTGGGTTTGCAGTGTAATGATTTGGTTTCCATTTTTTCCTACTTCTAATTGACTTGTGAGCATACATGTGTGTGTGTTACATTATGAAAAAATGGTGTTAAAATTATTCTGAATACCTATAAGCAGTGATTTAATTGCTGTGGGTTCTATTGCATCAGGTATCACTTGGATAGCTTCTGTCCATCATACAGGAATAAAATTGCCTTATTCATTTTTGCTTTGCCTGTTGACATTTCAAACCATAGCATATAATTTTGAATAGGAAGCTAAATGAAGAGAGGCTGTCCAGTCCTATGTTTTTCTTTTTTTTTTTTCCTGTGGAATTTTTCTACCTGAGTGGAATTCACTTTTTACCAATTGCCCCAGCATCTGACAAGAAGCGACAAAAACAGTGTGGTGGAGGTCACTAGGATTGTGTATATGACTGTCCTCAGCTATGAGTTGTGGTGTTTCTTTTCAACCTCCTGCTGCTTATGGGTGACAGTACCAAATAGATAGACTACTGTAGGCAGCATTGTGCTTGGCCCATCTTCTTGGCCTAGGCCAAGCACCATTTATGTTTTTGAACATAAATTAATATAATTGTAAAAATCCATTTGGGTAATAGTATATCCTAGGTTGCCCATCATTGATTTAAGACACTTCAGTCTGGATTTGTAAGATTTTTACTTCATTATAGGTATTATGCTAGTATTTAGTTTTATAGAAATACTGAATCTTATTTGTGGAGGTGGATGACCTCTCTTTCAGTTCTGATAGGACTATATTTATTTTTTAACAAATGTAGAACTGGGCTTGAGTCTCTATTTCTCATGAAAGACTTGGTCCACCATTTTTATCCCCTCAGTTATCTTGACATGTTTCCACTGGCTTTCATCTGATCTGGGAGCTACAATTCTGCAACAGTACCTGTTCTTGAAAGCTGAGTTTAAAGTAGGTTTAAATATTAACTAAATTTATCTTATCTTTTTTTTTTTTCTTGTCTTTTTTCCTGAAAGTGTAGCATACTACCTATTAATTTTGATTACTTGCATCCTGTGAGTTCCTGTGGTTGTTGGTCAGTATACAATAGATGTTACTTGGCTTTGAAATGATTTTCCAAAGTGCTCTTATCAGCAACATAATCCATAATGCTCAGTAATAGTTGGATAGTAATTGCTTGCCTATGCAGTGTTCCTTTACAACAATTTTCTCCCATGTAGCTATATATATGTAGTCATTACTGAAAAGTGTAAATAAAGAATCCTTTTAGTGGTGTAGTTTCCCTAGGTACCTACTGTGCTCTTATTATCTAAAACATACTCCCCATCTGTAGTTCTGTTCTATTAAAGGATAAAGACATAAGTATGAATTAAAAATTAAAATGCTTGTTGTAGATTGGAGTTCAAGGTCTATTAGAATATATCTGGTGCTAGGCTCACAGTACAGTAGATAGATTAAGCACCAGTTAAGGAAGGGGATGAAAAATGAGTGATTTTCATCATTCAGTTAAATATAGTGCTAAGTAGTATGTGCTAGCATTAAAAGCAAATTACTTAGCACTTCACCAATCACAGCATGAGAGCATTCCATTGGAAGCAGTATTTCCACTGATGCTCAGTCCTCAGTTTTATTAAATAAATCAGCTGTTAATGCTTAAGGAAGCAGTCGAAGATGTATTGCTATGAGAATAAAAAGATTGAAAATGTAAAAATAAAGAGAAGCAGTACCTCATTTTAATTAAATGTCCTAGGGAAACCTCCCTGTCTCTTAAAAACAAAAGTCTAAAGTGCTTGTAGATCTGTAATACCTTCTTCAGGTCTTCCTTTCTTACTAATGAATATGACCTTTCTTTTTTTTTTTTTTTTTTTTCTCTATAATGACATCTTTTTTTCTCATAAATCTGCTGCCATGTCACTGAACACTTTGATGAGCTTTTCTGATCCCCTCTTATATCTCTTTGATAGGATATTATTAACCACTAATCTAGAAACGAGGAGCCTGATCCTCGGCACAGATATTTTATTGCTACTCAGTCAAAGATCATGGAGATCTGAAAATTTACACCAGCAGAGGTTTTGGCACTGAGGGCTACCTTTATATGATGCAGCAATATTATTTCCTCCACAGCTGTTGGGAACAAGGTTTTGCAAAACATCTGCTGTCAGGATATATGGAAGCTGGGAGCAGTCACAAGTTTTAGACCATTTCTAAGCCTTAAACTGGCAGGAGCCATGCAGTGAAGGTCCTGGGAGTGACACAAACTGGAGATGGCTCAGGGTCTGACCAATAGCTGCATCTTCACCAGCAAGATCAAATATTAAAAAGAGAGAAATGTACAGTTCAGATCTCAAAATGAAGAGATTAGGGAGAGCATGGATGAAACTAGTTTGGATCCTTCATTTTCCACCTTGGTGTCACTCCTGGAGGATTCTTACTTTGAATTTTCTTCAATGACTGGGTTAGAAAGTTGTTTTATTTTCAAAAAGAAAGGAGTACAAAACAGGGGACAAACAAAGAACAGAGAAGAAAACAAAGAATCTAATGTAAGTACTAATTGCAGGAGTTCATACATGGAATAAAATACCAACTATTTCAGTATTGATTTTAAAAACAATTGTTTCCTTTGGTCAAGAGGGGAAGGACATGAAACAATCAACTTAAATTATTGCAAATACTTTTTTTTTTTTTTTTGAGATAGGGCAACTGACCATACTGAAGGAATAAGCTATGGCTTATCTATTTTAAGTAAAAAGGTTAGCTGGGGATGTATTGAGTTTTCTTCTGGCACTACATTTCTGGAGTTCAGTAAAAAATCTGCAACCAAAACCAGTACCTTTTCCATTTGTGCTTAACTTGAGTGAAATCAATGTAGATTTATACAGAAGAAATTTTTCCACTGATAGCGTAGGATAATGATATTTGACCTGGAAGAAATATTTCATAAAGTCTTGGCATATTTCAAAATGTTTCCTTGTGAAAAAAATGTCAATCTTTTACAACATATGTTCTAAAATAAGGCATGTAAACAGTACTTCCTTCTCTTGGTACAGCAGATTTTCATAGTCACTTGCCTATTTTCTTTTACTTAGATACGCACTCATAAGTTTGCTTTTCTTGTTTTACAAGATATTTATTCAAAGTTCCTCTTAATGCTCAAATGTTAAAACAACATGATTTCTTTTTGGTACCAATACAACATTTCCTTCTAAAAATATTTAATAATATGTAATGTTTAACTTAGCTTTCAAAATACAGAATCCCTTTTTTTCATTTTCTTGGCTGACATGTACTAGTTATGATGGATCTTTTCCAGGTATGCCAATCCTATCATATACACTAATATGAAATAATGACACGAGGTTGACTTAACTAGGGATAATAGGGCATATTTCTAAAACATTCTGTATGGAAGTTACATGCATCGACCTTGCTACTTGTTAATGGAATTGGTGAAGTTCCTCATCTGCACTAAGACATATTTATAACAGCCTTGTACTTCAAAAGTGTAGGGTTCTTACATGATATAATAATAAAAAAATTAAAGAAAAAAAAAAGACCCCTGAACAGCATTGTTTCAGATTCATTATAGAATTTCATCATGCAACAACATTGAATTTGGAGCAATAAACAGTTATTTTTACATCTAAAACTGGTGTGTAAATGTGTAGGGTAATGTGTAAAGAATGAAAGCAAGACAGATTTCAGTGGCAAGGCTCTGTATTTCAAACCTTTTCAGTGGTTTGTCTGCTGTCCATGCCAAGTCTTCATTTCCCATCTTTTAATTAAAAATTGTTTTTTGAAGGCTTTTTCAATTTTCCACAAATATTATCTGTGAATATTAGATATATTTTAAACTATCTGAGAACTACCTTCTTTTTGTAGAATATTTCCAGAGGTGGAAAATATTAAAATCTTTAAAGTGTTGGGTAGAAATTGGCTTACAGACAACTATTTTTCCTTTATTTCCAGGTTTCCATTTTGAATTGCTCATCTAGTGTCCAAACATTTTGTGGACAGCTGACACTGGAAAGGTTACCATATTACATTGATCTTTTAATGACTCTTAAATGCTGCCTTATGCCTATGAATCAATGGCCTTATGCACACAAACACAGCTAATGAGGGCTGGGTTAAGGACTAATTAAGCAAGCTGGACATCCATAAGTCCATGGGTCCTGATGGGATGCACCCATGGGTGCTGAGGGAGCTAGAAGAAGTCATTGCTAGGTCACTCTCCTTCATCTTTGGTAAGTCATGGGCATCAGGAGAAGTGCCTGAGGACTGGAAGACAATACATGTCACTCCTGTCTTCAAAATGGGCAAGAAAGAGGACCTGAGTAACTATAGACCAGTCAGCCTCACCTCCATAGAATCACAGAATCATAGAATATCCAAGTTGGAAGGGACCCACAAGGATCATCAACTCCAGCTCCTGGCACCACACAGGTCTACCCAAAAATTCAGACCATGTGACGAAGTGCACAGTCCAAACATGTCTTAAATTTGACAGCCTTGGTGCCATGACTACTTCTCTGGGGAGCCTGTTCCAGTGCACAACAACCGTCTCGGTGAAGAACCTCTTCCTGATGTCTAGCTTGAATCTTCCCTGCCTCAGCTTGACACCGTTCCCACTGGTCCTATCACTGGTCAGTCTCTTTAGCTTGGAGAAGAGGAGACTGAGGGGTGACCTTATCAATGTTTATAAATATGTAAAGGGTGAGTGTCAGGAGGACAGAGCAAGGCTTTTCTCAGTGACATCTAATGATAGGACAAGGGGCAATGGGTGCAAACTGGAACATAGGAGGTTCTGCTTAAATAGGAGACAAAGCTTTTTCACAGTGAGAGTGACAGAGCACTGAAACAGGCTGCCTAATGGGGTTGAGGAGTCTCCTTCTCTGGAGACTTTCAAAACCCGCATGGATATATTCCTGTGTGACATGATCTAGGTGTTCCTGCTCCAGCAGGGGGATTGCACTAGACGATCTTTCAAGATCCCTTCCAATCCCTAACATTCTGTGATTCTGTGTGATCCTGTAATCAGGAACATAATGTTTTTACCTAGTCTGGGGCTGTACTTAGAAGTGGAGGTCTTGTCTGTACTCCTCTGACAGCCAGAGAGATTTTACAGAGAATGCAAAAAGGCTACTAGAGGCACAATGTGGTCCAGAAAGAAAATGGTTACAATACTAGTAAAATAAAATATTTAGAGCTGTTGCATTTAGATTTCTAATATTTAGCCTTCCTCTTCTGCCTTTGCTATTGCTGTGGACACAAGATCTCCTCTGAGCACAGCTGTGCCACCCAAAGACATCATCTGCAATTGCTTTTTTTGCACAGATGTTGCACCCATGAGAACTCTCCCTCATCTGTTTCAGGATGAGCAAACACCTTTTGTTACACCATTCAAGCTTTGCAGAGCCATTTTAACTGAGACAGGTGAGAGAACAGTCACAGGAGCAGCTCCAACAGCAGATCTGAGTGCATTAATCTTTGGGAGAAGGGTAGTGAGGGCTGGTGAGGGTGATGCTGTTATTCCTTTATCCAGCACAGCTGGAGTTGAAATGGATTTCTGCTTTGTGTGTGTCTCTGTGTTAAAAATGCTAATTTGGAAGTCCTATGTTTCTTATTTGACTGAAAAGTTGTGAATGGAAAAAAAGATCTTTGAGGTGGGAGTTCTGAAGGGATGTTAAGTGATTGGGGATGATGTACGATCTATATTAGCAGTAGCACAGTACAGCAGGAACAGGTCCAGAGAGGAAAACGGTGTTGAAGGTCTGGTGTCCGTAGCATGTCCATGCCATCATGGGAGTTTACTTCAGACTATTCTAACCTGGTCCTATGGACCTGTTAGGTGTTGGAGTAAGCTAGGTTTATTCCTGGAATAAACTTTCAGAAATAAATTATAATATACTTCCAGCCTAATTGCAACTAAGGAACCCAGTGAGTGTGCACCAAGACTGCCACACTGTGAACAAAGCTCAGTTAGTGGGGACAACTTGGAAGGTTTGCCCCCAAAAGCTCTTCTAAGTCACTAATGGAGGACCCTTCAAAGCTACCCAAGCCACCTGGGTAGGCAAGACAAAAAATGTCCATTTAATGGATCAAAGTTTATGGCTGTCCACTAAAGGAACCTAATCAGCACTATCGTGGCTTATACTCCCAATCCTGCTAGGGGTGTCAGCAAAATCATTAAGTAGCTCTATATTTTAAAACTCGTAAATAGTCCTAAGTTATTAGCCTTCCCTCTAATATCACTGGTGATATATATCTTCTTTCAGCTTTGTCAGCATGTATGGGGAACACAATGATTCTAAAAAGGCAACTATGTTGTTGGTTATACCTTTGGCTTTCTCTAGTATACTTGCCAGTCAATCTTTGTAGCTGTGCCTGCTTGCATACAGTGGATGATGGGGAGTCCCATTCACTCTTCACACTGCAGCCCTTTGTTGCACACTTAGCTGGGCTTATGCAGTCCTAGCTGTTATATTTGCAGTTGTGGTGAAACAAAAAGATGCTGTGAACGATACGGGTTCAAGTGAAGGACCTGACCTTATGACTTCTCAAGGTTTCTGATCAGGTGGAACCTGAATAAGAGAGGAAAGGAGCTTCATAGAAGGTCAGATTCAGAGAGGTTACAGTGCCTAGGGAAGTGGTGGAGTCACCATCCCTGGAAGTCTTCAAAAGACGTTTAGATGTAGAGCTTAGTGATGTGGTTTAGTGGAGGACTTGTTAGTGTTAGGTCAGAGGTTGGACTCGATGATGTTGAGGTCTCTTCCAACCTAGAAATTCTGTGATTCTGTGATCTCAGCTGATCTCAGCTGATCTCAGCTGAAGTTTTCACTTGTTTTGCAGTGTTCCTGAAAGGGGAGTGATATGTCTGGGTAATTAGGTTTGGACTGTAATAGTTTGTCTTTCTTTTATCCTTGTTACATGGATAACTCATATTTATTTTTTCTTCTCAAAACATTCAGCAGTACAATTTCAAAATTGACACAGTGCTTATCGGAAGTTAGTAATTGGATAGTGCAACCCATTTGTTTGATAACGCTGAACTGTTTGTTTTTGTTTTCTAAAAGCTAATAGGCATTGTTCCTTCTTTGACATTTGATTTTAATGGCTGTAATGTTGCTCCTGTCTCAACAGCTATATGTCTGGGTGTTTTTCTTGATTCCCTGCTTCCTCTGCATGCTGCAGGAGACTAACTCTTTAACTCTTCAGCTTCTGGCATCTGAGATAGTTTCCTCATTGCTCCAATTGCTGCAGTATTGCATGGAGTTGTCATACGCAAAGTGCTGGCATTCAGTGGTGAATTAAAACTGAAGGTAAAGGTGTAGTTTTTCCTAGGTTTGCATTGCTTAAATTAGTTCAGAAATAGTATAATCTTCAAAAAATATATATAAAAATCTTCATTATAGTTTTGCTTCAGTGTGATTATATGAAAGTTGCTAAAGTGGGGCTAAACATTAGTAAAAAAGAGGTATGTAAAACTCATCTGACCATATCGCTTGCCATTAATGGAGTTCTCTGAGGTACCACTTTTATTACTACAAGACTGGCTTATTGCAGTTCCTTTTCCTTCAGCCTTCAAGCAAAATCAATTCATGAACTATGCAACACTGCTTTAAAGCTCTTTTTGTAAGACAAGCCTAATCTACATATGGCATTGTCCCTAGTTTACAGTCTTTTAATTGGCTACAAGCAGCTTACCATATTGACTGAAAAATTCTTCGTGTTACATTTAGAGCTATAGCTAATTATGATCTTTCTCCTCTCCTTGTCTTCTTGATTTGTAGTGCAGGTCCCCTTCTGAGGAGCTCCGTCTTTTCTGTTTCAGCCCAGAATCTCCTTTACTGGAACACATTCCCACCCTAGGTTCTTATCACCTGTTGTCTAAGGTTCTGCTCTTAATAAGGCACTAAATGAGATGGCCTACTGCTCTGGGATCAGATAGCAAATTCTGCTTTCCTACAAAGTACTGGGGTGCTACTGAAAATATCATTATGTTAGCCTAAGGTTGGAAGCGTAGTGAATATTTCAGCACTGAAATGGAAAATATAAATTAAAAAAAAAAAATAGAGCCTAGGGATTTTGTGTAGTTTTATGTGGGTTAAAGAGAGGTTATGTGGAAATGTTCAGTCACTAAATAAAATGCATATTTCATTACAGTTAAATATAGAAGGATCCTAACTGAAGCAGTTGTTAAAAACAACAGTTGTCACTTTTGATAACTGTAAATATGTAGCAAAGTTAATACATTAACTCATTATTATGGAAGGAACAGAAGAAGAAAATGTTATGATGAAGTATTACTTTCCAGCAATTTGACTGTAGTAATTTCTCCTTGACTACAGTGATCTTCTAACTTCTGGAGACCAAAAAAAAAAAAAGTTAAATATTGCAGAATATCTGTCTTATTTTTAAGAATGGAACATCAGATTGCTGTACAATCCTCACTGCTGATGCAATCAATGGAAATCTAAGAAAGATGTGAAATGAGGTGCCACACTGATTCATGAGTAAAGCTGATTGAAAAAAATTCTACTTGACACACTGTGTCACAAAATGAGGGCAGAAATTTTAGCATAATTCAGGGACTCAAATGAGTGTTATTCAAAGATCTGGAAAACATTGTCATCAATCTCTTTGGAGTAAAACGTGTGAATTATTTTTATTGTTCTATGTCTTTGAAGTCTGTATTTCCTTCTTTTATGCCTTATTTATTTGTATTTAATTCAAATGAGATAAAATGTGTTATATATATATATTGTAAATAATAGAACTATGATTAACTATATGAATAATTACCAGCGGCAACTAAACAATTCAGATGGATAGTTTCATTAAGAAAACAACATGGGATCATTATAAGTTTCTGGTCACTGCCCCCAATCTTAGAAAAAAATATATAGTTCTCTGAACTGCCAATCTGAACTGGTGATAAAATATCCAGAGTAGGCTCACATTAAGCTCGATAATATGCAGGCTGCTTGATTTGTATTGAATATGTGTCTGGTGGCTGGAACCCACTGTAATGAACTAGCCCACAAATCACAGCTTAATGGGAATCTACTTATACATATTGCTTAATTAAAAGTTGTGAGCTTATTAACATGTGTCTTTGGCACTGAGCTTTGGGGATGTAATCTCTGTGCAAATAAGACTAGGTTGTAAAAGTTTTATAGATTGACAATGATATTAAATTCCATACCTTAATAACCCATCGTTTTCCCAAAGAATGGCTCCTATTCTTTATTTATTCAATGCTCTGACAAATTATTTGTTTGTAATCCTTTACAATGTAGGACTTCCTGTACCTGTTTTATCTGAGAAAGTTAGGGCTGTGAATGTTTCATCTACTTCTGTTTCTTTTTTCTTTTTTTTTTTTTCTTTTCTCTTTTTTGGGGGGGGCAAGGAGGTGGGTGGTGATGGTGGTGTTGATAGCTGTTCTGGCTGGCATACAGGCTCAGTGACTTTTTTATTAGAGAGGCACCCCATAGAACAACACCATTAGTTAGGATTGTGCCAGTATTTCCATTATAAATTTCTGTTTTCAGGGGTTTATAACTCTACTGTAAGAATTTGTTTCAGGCTCAAATTTATAGAAGGTCTGAGAGTGGGAGAACATTTCTGAGCAATTAAAACAAAAATCTGTAGTATGTTGCTCTTTACTAAGTTACATGACTTTCTTTTTCATTTCTGCATAACCGGTATTGAAAACAATTTTGTCCATTTTCTTTTTTATTTGTTTGTTGTACGTAACATCCTAACCAGGCTTTTTCTCCTTTATCATCTCAGCTAACTCCACTTAATGTTCAGGATTGCTTTCATTTTACTTTAAAAAACAAACAAAACTAACAAAACAAAACAAAGTAAAACAAAACAAAAAAGAATAAAGCATTCTCATATAAGTCTTTAAAAACGTGAATTCTGAATGAGGTACCTCTTGGAAATTCCTCTATGGAAATGCTTAAGTTATTTCAACCTATTTGGCACATCCCTTTAGAGATTTGCAACAAGATGGTGCCACAGGGCAGGAGGCAGAGAACTGGTAAATGGAGAGAGAGAGAGATGAGCTTTCAGAATTTGTTGCAAGTCATAGATTCCAGTAGTTTTCATGAATATCATATACACCATTGCTATCTTTTCAGAAGAGAATGACAGGTTTTCAAATAACACACTCTGAATCACTGCACAGTGAAAGAACAGAGAAACAAAGCTTTAATTCTCACCAGTTTCAATGGTCGCTTCAAGAAATCTGACTGAGGAAGAGACTAATAGCTGTGGGTATACCTCCTCTCCTTCATGCCTCATCCCCCACCCTGGTGTCCCACCTGAGAATAAACATGGCAAAGAGTTTTGGTTATCCCCAACTGACCTCTTTGCAAAAAAGGGGTGGAAACCATTCCAGATGGATGTGTTTCTTCACACAACAAAATTGTCTTTGTTGCTAGTGTCAGATGCCTGAGTAAGAGCAAATGAAACTAGCTCTCCTTAAAGGACTTAAACATGGGAGGTGACTTGACTCTCCATCAAGGACTTGAATGTGTGGGCAGCAAGATCAGTCTGTGGGGAACTGCAGTAAGTAGCATGATGTTTATCAGAAGTCTACAAAGTCCTCCCTCCCTTGAGGAGACAGGAAGATATGTGCTTAGGAAATTCCTCTGCTAAACTTTTGTGTTTACTACCATGCCAATCCTGAAAAATGTAACTGGAGGACAAAGAGGGATGGTTCTCTTAACATACATGGAAATTGGCAAGATTCTGGTATGGCATATGTCAGATTTCACACAGTCTGAGATCCACAACCCTGCATCCTGCCTGAAGTTTCTCTGTGTCAGTATAAATAGTAGGTACCACAACAGCATCTCCTTCAAGTGTGCTGTCACTAAACTGGAATGGTTACCCATCTTTCATTGGATATTAATGTTGTGGCATGAAGCATGGCCTCACAGCTGAGAAGCTCTATGAGAATACACCTCTTGCACTTGCACTTGTGGTCAGTCACTGTTACGAGGTCCAGATGCTGTTGTGCCTCCAAAAGCTTTGGGATGAAAGCTTTGGGTTACTAGATCGTTACTAGAATCCTAATGCTGAGAGGCTTTTCTGGGGGGAAATAAAGGTCTGTTTCTGGAGACGGCACCAGAATGACCTCAATCTAGGTTTTACCCCAGTCCTTTGTACTGTGATAGATGCAGCAATGGGATCCCTTTGCGACAAACTGAGGTCCAGCAGACAACATATCTTGAGGAGATATTTCACAATTCTGATTTTTAAAGAGCCTGACACAACCTTTGGTGTATGCATGAGTTTTTACAGTAAGCAGTATATTATAATGAAATATCAAGCAGATGGCTAACAACTAGATATTTCTTTCTACAATAGGATGCATATGAATATGTAGTAGTTTAAGAAATAAGAGTTGTTTTTGATATACATGCTAAGATAACCTTTTAAGCTATTCTGTATTCACTGAAGTTGATATAACTGTGTATGACAATTGAATAAGATAAGTTATAATAAAATATCCACAAAGGATTTCTTCTTTATAGTCCTCAAATTTTGAGTGCTGTACATGGACAGGTTTTATTCCAATTGCTTCTTTTTTTGCATTTGTTACTATTTCTGACAGTTTTAAAAATTAGTTATTTCATGTTGGCACAAAACTCAGTTATTTTGGCCAACTGACTGGAAAATATCAAGTCAGATGGGGTTTTGATTTTAGACTTTACAATAGTATAACAAAAAGGAATTTAGAAACAAGTAGTTGTTTCAACCTGAATTGTAAAAAATGTTTAATTAAAAATTGTAGGCATTGACAGAGCTGAATATTCTTGAGGGAAATTATTTTGACACAAAACTCAGCAACACTTCCACATATTCATAAATCCATTTAATGGCACCTTTTTGTCTAACAAAAAATTTCCCTGCTTTAATCCCAAAGCCACACTCTTAGGACCTGACTCGAGAAAGCAATTAAATACCACTGAAGTCTGTGGAACTTGAAAAAGTATTTGTAGTCTTGAACACGTTAAGTTCTTGGCCTGATTCCTTCTGAACCTCATTCTTTAGAAATCTACTTCTTAATTAATTTGATTAAGTAGCGTTTTGTCTGAGACACCCTCCATTGTGAAGAAAAGAAAAGTAAGAGCTAGTTGGCAGTTAGACTAATGAGAAAATGATAATTTCTCTAATACCCTGCCAGGGTCTGGTAAAATACTATTCGCATTAAAATAAAAGTTATATTTCCCTAATCTTTTAGAGATGTGTGATTCTTTCAAAATGATATTCAAATCAAAGACTTATTACTGTCCCAAGCCTCAACCCATTTGTTCTAAGAGGTATGTTTGAAGTCCAGCAAAGAAAAAGGAGAATTAATTGCAAGCCTGCCTTACATGTTGTAGATACCATGTCCTTTCCACAATTTTCTTATTTTGTTTTATTTCATTTTGTTTTATTAAAAATGAACTTATATATGCCTTTTGAATACCCTTGCTTATTAGGCAGCCAAGCATTGTATTGGATGTAAAGTTTGCTCATCATTTTACCTGGTTAAGAAGCCCAGAGACTTTATCCCCTGCCCTCAATGTGTACCACAGACAGCTGATGTCTTTAACCTGCTAGCATCCTCACTGATTTGGACTTCTCATGTCTGTTGTAAGGAATCCTCATGAAGGGCATTAAGACAGACAGCCAAAGCAATGTCAGGTTACTAGGATAGCGAGGGACAGCCGGTGATGATGGTGAAATACGGGAAGTGTCTGAGGAGACTTGGAAGCAATTAACTGCCCATCTTCTGTTTTGGGGGGTAAAGGCAGTAGTTCAGCCATCAACAGCAGTGGTGGTGGCTCCCGCAATGACAGTTGTGGTTGTGTTCTGAGAGATGGCTGTAGAGTTCGTAGCTGTAGAACTGGTGGACCACTGCTAGGAAGGTGGCCTTCTACAGCCTCCATTCTATGGGCTGTGCCTTGAGTGCCAGTGGCCTGTGTCGAAAAATGCACCCTTCCTTGCTCTCACATTCAGTGGCTCATGAAGGTATTGATGATATGTGCACAAGGGAGAGTAATTCTGGAGCATCTGGGATACAAACACTCACACACTATGCAAGACCTTAGAAAAATCAAGCTATGAGTGTGGCTGATTTGGGCAGCAGATTTTTCTGCTGCTGCTCCTTCTGTGCTCCAGTGGTTGAGCATAAAATGATGCTCCAAGACCAGAGGTAAATCCAGACCTAAGGAGGGATCACAGATGCTCCTTGGCCTTTACACAGATGACACCTACATAAATAAAGAAAAGGTAAAGCCATTTATGCCACACTTTTCTGGTTTTCTAAGTATGTAATTCAGACTTTATCCCATACAGTATACAAGTACACTTTTTCAAAGCTCTAATTGATATTCAGACAGAACTTTCTTCATCTTAATGGAATTCACAGTCAATCTTCAGGGAAAACAATCAGCATTTTTATGTGAAATTAGGTGTATATTGCTTAATCAAGGCTTTTCCAAATTAATTTACTAACAGTAAGTATTCATGCTGGTTCTCTTTCAAAGTCCCTTTGTTTCAATATAGCTAACAATTTTTGCACAATTACAACTAATTATCAAAGAAAAACTAATGAGGCTGTTCATGACATAGTACAAGTACTTCTGTTAAGATACTATATGTTGTTGTTTTCAGAAACACTAACATTGTTTGAGCTTCTGTATTGCAGGTATTCCAGGAACAAATTATGTTTTATCTGTTACTCCAGGATACCACCAAACAGAATTCCATTTTCCATGGGAAAGAAACAAACAGGCTCCTGTATAGCCCAGAACTTGACAGAAAGATGAGTCACATCCTTCCTTCATCAGTCCAGACACTGGACCCAACCAAAAAGATGCTATGCAATCCAGACTACAACACCATAAACATAACTAGTACAACAGTAAGATCAAGAGAGGCATGAGCAGGTTGGCAGTTGGCCTTAAGGCCTCATTCCACAGAAAAACATGATGGCCCTTCAGAAGTCTCCAGGAAATCCCAGTTTCATTTTGCTCCTATAGAGCCTATTTTCAGTAACAAGGGAAAATTTCACTGGGAAAGTATTCTTTTACCTTTTTTCCAGTTCTACTATAAACTTTTATGTCAGGTCATCTCCTTTTCCAGCTCCCAGGATCTCTCTTTAATTAGGAGTGTTCAGAGACAAACAGTCTGAAGTCTGATAACCACAGCCACACCAACATGGTTCCAGAATAAAGCACAGTATGTTGACTTCAGTGTTTGGCAACCTGTCACAAAGCTGGCTTTGACCAAGCTGAAGTTTGCAGAGTGCAAAGCATAGAAACAGTTATGTCAAAGTTATTTCAAACACAATGCTTGACCATATTCTCTTGAATGAAACCTCACTCCCTCCTAAGTCAGTTGGACAAAAAGAGTATGACAAGAGTATGATCTGATTCCCTGCACTTCACTCAGGCATAATTATAAATTACTCTGGCTACTAAGGCAGTTATACTTCTTTGGTAATTAAGACAGACAAGATATGGCTGCTGGTGTAATGCTCTGAGAAAAGCCATTTATGATAGCAGCTCCATGCAAAAAGGAGACAGACAGACAGTTCTCTGGAGACCTGGATTCTTGGTTTAAAAGAAAAAAAATAAATAAAGGAACAAAGGTCCTACTTATCTTGTCTAAACTTCTTGAGCTTACAGAGCTGGAATGAGGAAAACGAGGCATTTATTCTTTTTCTTTTTTCACTTATTCTCTAGTGATCCCAGAAGAAGTCAGTGCAGTGAAGAAATGAATCATTTTTTTTCTTAAGTTTTTAAAATAATGAAAAAAATTATTCTGATCTTAAACTGAATTCTGAAAAAAAATAAATGAAATCAGAGTATCTAGTTTTAAAGTAAATCCACATACCCATCTGGGATTATCTAGAATGCTTGTTGAAGGTTTTACATTATAATGTTGATTTCATTGCTCTTTCTGGCCCCTCGGGCACATACCCACGAATGAAAGGGCTGTCTGTATCCACTGTGCAAGTACAGCTGAAGCATTGCCAGTGCAGGCTTTTTCTGCCTTGTCCTGCTGATCTGTGCACATCTAAGGGTGGGATGACTATTCATTCTGTATCCTAGAGCATTCTGGACCACAACACCAAGTGGGGAGAGGACTGTGTATATTATTTCTGAGGAATGAGTCAAAAATATCAGTATTTGCCATTGGCCACTGGGAAAACATCCAACAATAAAAGCACCTAGAGCCTGACTCAGTGTCCATACAAAACAAAGGGACTACTTCAGCTAACTTCAGCTGGGCACTTTGTTTTCCTGGGCTAGATTTTATCAATTGAAAACCATGGAAGTATCTATGCTATAATAAATGTCTCTTTTCTGAAGCAACTACCCCAAGTCTATACACATTCAAGTGACAAAACTATAACTGAATCCATTTGTTAAGGATGGTATTTGCTATGTTCAAAGCTGAGCTAAAACATATGGTATGCAAAGTACTGTTCTGTATTTTCAAACATGGAAGACACTTTCTGAGGTTGGCCTTTGAGATGCTCTATTTAAGGTGCTGTAAGGTGCTTAAAATCTGAGTTAACCAGACTCCTTGGAACCTTTTGAAAACATGGTACTTGTTAGGAAACACTTCCAAGTATTCATAGCCAAGATTGAACTGAAGATACCCAGCACAGCTTGTTAGATTAAGGATTGCAAACAAACCTTAGAAATACCTACAATTAAATTATTCCATATTAACCTGTCTAAAACCAAATGCATACACGACCCAATACTTTATTTTTTCCAATTTTAGAAGTATCAGGGCATAGGGATGTATTGGAATTTAGTGGCAAGGTTTTGGTAGCGGGGGGCTGCAGGGGTGACTTCTCTGAGAAGAATGCAGCAGCTGCCTCATGTCAGATAAGGGACAGTTTCAGCTGGCTCTAAAGGGACCCACCGCTGCCTAGAGATGAGCCAGTGAGTGATGTTGGTTGCACCTCTGTGAGAGCAGATTTAAGGAAGTGGGGAAAAAAAAAACTCCTGTGCAACAGCAGCTGGGAGAGGAGTGAGAACCAGCCCTGCAGCCACCAAAGTCAGTACAGCAGGAGGGCAGGAGGTGCTCCAGGACTGCAGCAGCAGTTCCCCTGCGGCCTGTGGAGAGGCCGCTGGTAGAGCAGGCTGTCCCCCTGCAGCCCATGGGTCCCCACAGCGGAGCAGATCTCCATGCTGTAGCCCATGGAGGAGCCCACAAAGAAGTAGGTGATCTGGTGGGAGATGCTGCCTGTGGAGGACCCATGTTGGAGCAGTTTGCTCCTGATGGATGGACCCTGTGGTACAAGCTCATATTGGAGCAGTTCTTGAAGAACTCAGGGGGCTCACCTGTGGGGAGCCCCCGCAGTATCAGTTCAGGAAGGATGGCATCCCGTGAGAGGGACCCCATGTGGAGCAGGAGCAGAGATTGACCAAGAAGAAGCAGTGGAGATGAAGTGTCAGGGACTGACAGCAGCCCCCATTCCCCTTTCCCCTGCTCTGCTCAGGGGGAGGAGGTGGAAGAGGGTAGATGGTGGGAAAGATATTTTTAGTATTTTTTTTTTCTTTTTAGTTTCTCACTGCTTGTTAGTATTACGCAATAAATTACATAAATCTTCCTGTTCTGAGTCTGTTTTGCCCATGACAATAATTGCTGAGTGATCTCCCTGTCCTTATCTCAGTCCTTGAGCCCTTTCCATCGTATTTTCTCCCCTCTTCCCTTTTAGAAGGCGGAGTGAGAGAGCAGTTGTGGTGGAGCTCACCTGCCCAGTTCTGTAAAACCATCACAAGAGGAAAATAGTATTTTATTTTATTTTGTTTGAGCTCATCTGAGAGGCAGAAGCCTTGGCATTCTTACATACAGTTTTCATGGGGTTTTCTGTATAACAGCATACACTCAGGTGGCTTGAATAAGCATCCTAACATCCAAGATTTGTTGATTGGGACCTATAACGACCACCTGATGCTTTAAGATAATGTTCTACCTTTTCACTCCTCCCTTGTGAGGGCATATTATCTTGTATTTCTCCATGTTAAATGGACAACAAAGGGTGACTACTGGTGCCAGAAGAAATAAAATCAAGACATCTTCCAATAACTTGAAAGCCAATATGTGTCCCTGCTCTGGCTTCCTCTGCTCTTGGCATCATTTAAGGAGTTCTGTGCGAACCCACCTGGGACTGACAGAGACAGACAGCAATCAAGACAGCTATTCTTGAAGAAGCAACTGTAAATCTGACAGAGAACAAGTTTACTTACTCCTTTGCTTCTTCAGATCTTCACAAAACCATTTGGGAATTACACCAGGATGGATATGGCCACTTTGAACTCTATTTACTGGAAAAAAAAATCTTACATTTCTTATTGTAGACAATCAGTACATGAAACTTCCTTAGGAACATGACATATCAAGGATTTTCCCCCTACTTGTTTCAAAATGAAATAAAACCAATGCTTTATGATAAGAAGTCTACATTTAGGTCATGAGTTCACTTATTGCTGCTGACTGTATTTCTAAATTGCTATCTGAAAGGAGCTGCTTTCTGGAAGTAAAGCCTCTATTAGATAAAGATCACAAGGTCTTCCCTAGCTTGTGAGACCAGCTTTGCTTTAGAGGGAGAATCCCTCCTGTCTTCCACAGACTGTGTTCACATTTCATACCAGTGGTATTCACTTAAGAATTACCAGCATTGGAATGGATCCCTTTGCTGTGAATGCTGGTAAGAGTAAATATATGTGTTCTACTTACTAATGTTTTTATGTGATCATGTTCAGCAATGCTGAAGATGGCTGGATGTAGCCTAAGTAACTTGTTATACAAGGTAGTAACAAGCTACAGAGTCTGAGATTTCAAGCAGTAGATTTAAGTTTCCACATGGGGGATATAGGCAAACAGGCTCTATTACCTCCACACCTGCCTATCAGGAGCAACCCAGTTCCAGTCTGGAAGCCGTAGAGATAAGCCAGAGTGTTATGGTCATGGTGAGATGTCTGCTCAACATATATAAATATGTGATGGTGTTGACTATTGTTCTTTCCCAGTTTACTGCTATATGTTATATCAAGACTGCTCTCATAGTAAGCCACTACTCAGTCTAAGAATGGTTGGTATCATTTACTTATACATGTTTAACTCAAATGATGTGACTTAGTTGTGCCTTTGCCTACTTTTTTTTTTTTTTTTTTTTTTTTTTAGAAAGAAGCTACTTTAGCGATTGATTTTGTGCTGCTTAGCACAGTGGTATTTTCTATCCCTTACTGAACTTATGGGAGGACACTTTGTTCTTACTGATTTTTGTTCTTACTGATTTTAAAATGTTAGTTGAAATGTAGCTCTAGCTCACAACACTGGGATGAAAAGCATTTAAAAATGGGGTATGATTATTTCTGCTCATTTTTAGTTTCTATATATTTAAGCCTCAGTTAAGACTGCATATATGAACTTCTGAAACAGTTTCCAGTTGCTCCTTGGGGTTTGGCTATTGTTTTTTGTGTGTCAAGCTTTCAACTTGCATGTACAGTGAATTTCACAGAATCACAGAATTGAAGGGGTTGGAAGGGACCTTGAAAGATCATTGGGTCCTACCCTCCTGCCAAAGCAGGTTCCTTAGAGCAGGCTGCCCGGGTAGGTGTCCAGATGGGCCTTGAATACCTCCAGAGAAGGAGACTCTACAACCTCCCTGGGCAGCCTGTTCCAGTGCTCCATCACCCTCACCATGAAGAAGTTCTTCTGCATGTTGGTGCAGAACTTCCTGTGCTCTATCTTGTGGCCATTACCCCTTGTCCCGTCCCCACAAACCACTGAAAAGAGGTTGACCAAATCCCTCTGTCTCCCACACCTCAGGTATTTATACACATCGATGAGATCCCCTCTCAGTCTTCTTTTCTCCAGGCTGAACAGACCCAGGTCTCTCAGCCTTTCCTCATAGGAAACATGCTCCAGGCCCCGTATCATCTTTGTGGCCCTCCGCTGGACTCTTTTCAGGAGATCTCTGACTTTTTTGTACTGGGAAGCTCAGAACTGGACACAGTACTCCAAGTGAGGCCTGACCAGGGCAGAGTAGAGGGGGAGGATCACCTCCCTCAACCTGCTGGCCACATTCTCTTAAAGCACGCCAGGATCCCATTAGCCCTCTTGGCCATGAGGGCACCGTGCTGGCTCATGGTCACCCTGTCATCCACCAGGACCCCCAGGTACCTCTCCTCAGAGCTGCTCTCCAGCAGGTCGTCCCCCAGCCTGTACTGATACATGCAGTTGTTCCTTCCCAGGTGCAGGACTCTACACTTGCTCTTGTTAAACCTCATTTGGTTTCTTCCTGCCCATCTCTCCAGCCTGTCCAGGTCTCGCTGAATGGCAGCACAGCCTTCTGGCATGTCAGCCACTCCTCCCAGCTTTGTGTCATCAGTGTACTTGCTGAGGGCAGACACTGTTCCCTCATCAAGGTCGTTGATGAAGATGTTGAACAAGACTGGACCCAGCATTGACCCCTGCTAGTCACAGGTCTCCAGCCGAACTCTGTGCCACTGATCACCACCCTCTGAGCTCGGCCAGTCAGGCAGTTCTCAACCCACCTTACTGTCCACTCCTCTATCCCACGCTTTCTCAGCTTTGCTATCAGGATGTCATGGGAGACAGTATCAAAAGCCTTGCTAAAGTCAAGGTAGATGACATCCACTGCTCTCCCCCCATCTACCCAGCTGGTGATGCCATCATAGAAGGCAACGAGGTTGGTCGAGCACAACTTCCCCGTTGTTAATCCATGCTGACTACTCCTCATAACCTTCTCTTCCAATTGCTTGGAGATGGCATCCAGAACAAGCTGTTCCAACACCTTTCCAGGGACAGAGGTGAGACTGGCCTGTAGTTTCCTGGATCCTCCTTCTTGCCCTTCTTGAAGACCGGAGTGACATTGGCTATCCTTCAGTCTTCAGGCACCTCTCCTGTTCTCCAGGAGCTTTCAAAGATGACAGAGAGTAGTTTGGTGATCACCTCTGCCAACTCCCTTAGCACATGTGGATGCATCCCATCAGGATCCATGGATTTGTATGCATTGAGCCAATTAAGACACTACCGAACCACTCCCTTGTCAACAAGGGGGTACATCTCCACTTCCCAGACTCTCTCTTTCTCCTCCCTCCAGGGTCGAGGAGTCCTGGGGGGGGGGGGGAGAGGGAGGGGAAGTGGGAGCGCAGTCCTTGAAGCAAACACTGAAGCAAAGAAAGCATTCAGTGTCTCCGCCTTCTCGGTGTCTCCTGTTACTAGAACACCCCCGTCGTTCAGCTAGGGACCCACATTATCCCTAGTCTTCCTTTTACTGTTTACATACTTAAAAAAAAACACCTTCTTATTATCTTTTATCTCTTTTGCAAGCCTCATCTCTAGATGGGCTTTAGCATTCCTTGTCACATCCCTGCAAGCCCTGATAACACTTCTATACTCCTCCCAAGAGGACAGGCCCTTTTTCCACATTTCATAAACCTTCCTCTTCCTTTTGGTCTTATTGATGAGCTCCTTGCTCATCCATGCAGGTCTCCTGGCCCCCTTCCCCAATTTCCTACTCTTAGGGATGCACCGATCCTGAGCTTGGAAGACGTGCTGTTTAAACGTAGCTCAGCTCTCACATGCACCCTTGTCTTCTAGCAACCTAGCCCATGAGGTACTCCCAAGCAGGTCCCGGAAGACGTCGAAGTTGGCTCTCCAAAAGTCCAGGGTTGCAGTCCTGCTTTTAGCCTTATTTCTTCCACCAAGTTCCATCTTGAACTCTACCATCTCATGGTTGCTAATAAGCCCATACCTGTTGGTAAGGACAAGGTCCAGGAGCACCAACCCTCCTCATCAGCTCCTCCACCACCTGCATCAGAAAATTGTCTTCAACACATTGTAGGAACTGTTTGGACTGTGCATGCCTGGTGAAGTTCCTTACCCAACAAATGTCTGGAAAACTGAAGCCCCCCATGAGAACCAGCACCTGTGATCATGAGGTTACTACCAGCTGCTTGTAGAAGGCCTCATCGACCTCTTCCTCCTGATCTGGTGACCTGTAGTACACCCCCACAACAGTGTCTCCCATACCAGCATACCCCTTAATTCTCACCCACAAGCTCTCCACTTGTCCTTCACCCTCCCCCAGGTGGAGCTGGGTACACTCTAATTGCTCTCTCACATAAAGGGCAACCCCACCCACTCGCTTCCCCAGCCTGTCTTTCCTAAAGAGGACATAGCCCTCCATGACAGCGTTCCAGTCATGCGAGCCGTCCCACGTCTCTGTGATTGCAATGAGATCGTGGCCCTGCGACCAAACACAGATCTCAAGCTCATGCTGTTTATTTCCCATGTTCGACACATTGGTATACAGGCACTTTAAGGAAGCAGCAGGCACAGTTACCCCTGGAGGGATGCAAGAAGAAGAAAATTCCGTATGGGGTGTTGGGATCATTACCTTCTCTGAGGAGCCCTCAGACAATCCTATGGGACAACTCAGATGTTTTTCCCTACTATCTTCAACAGTGACAGCAGTGACAACTTCACCCAGCCCTTCTCTGTCACTTTTAGCTCCCCTCCCTTCCCCCGTCAAACCTAGTTTAAAGCCCTGGTAATCAGCCCAGAGAGCTGGCACCCCAACACACTTGTGCCCCACTTGCTGAGTTGAAGTCAGTCAGCAGCCCGCATACCTGGCTTCTCAAAGGGCTGCCCAAGATCGAAATACCCGAAGCCTTGGTCCAGACACCACCCCCTCAGCCAGTCATTCACCTGTCCTCTTCTCCTCCTTCTTTCTGGGTCCCAGTCACCCAGAGGGAGGACAGAGGAGAACACTACCTGCACCCCGATCCCTTCAACAACCTTCCCAGGGATGCAAAGTCCTTTCTAATATTCCTCATTTTTCTACTTGTGGCTTTCCGGGATCCAACCTGAATGACAACAAGAGGATAGTAATCCTCCGGTTTAATGCGCTGTGGCAGAGCCTTCCTAACGTGTCTGACATGTGTCCTAGGAAGACAGCACACAGAATCACAGAATCACAGAATCACAGAATTTCTAGGTTGGAAGAGACCTCAAGATCATCGAGTCCAACCTCTAACCTAACACTAACAGTCCCCACTAAACCATATCCCTAAGCTCTACATCTAAACGTCTTTTGAAGACTTCCAGGGATGGTGACTCCACCACCTCCCTGGGCAGCCTGTTCCAGTGCCTAACAACCCTTTCAACACCTCCCTGGCTAGGTTATCTGGGCGACAAATAGGAGACTCAGTGCCCCTCAGCAAGGAGTCTCCGATCACTAAGACTCTCCGTTCTTTCTTTGTGGCACTGGTTGTGATGCAGTGCTCCGCCCAGCCCCGATCCCTATGCTCAGTACTTCCCCCAGTCTTGACACGCTTCGCAGGGTTGCTTCCCGGGTTTGGACACACCAGACCATCAGCCTCATCCTTTTCCCACCTGAGAAGGGAGTCGCCTACAATGATTACCCTTCTATCTTTCTTGGTGGAGGCAGTCTTGAGGCATGGAGTCAACTTCCTCGCCCTAGGCATCCTCCTGGGTAGACCCACTACCTCATCCTTACCCACCGGTCTCTCAAGCTCCAGGGCATGAAACCTGTTGTGTAAGGGCACCTGGGAAAGTGGGGCCAGTAGCAGGGGGCGTTGCCTGCAAGGTCAAGCAGGGACCTGTCTCCATTCCTCCTTAACTCCCAGGTCCCCTCTGTCTGCCTGACTGCAAGAGGGCAGAGGGTCCACCCCCATTTGGGGTGTCTCACCCCGGTACCTCTCCTTCAGGCCCTGCAGGGAGTCACTCCACCAGTCTATCTCCTGCCCACACGCCCTCAACCTCTCCACCTCCTTCTTGAGCCCTGCCACCAGGTGGACCATGTCACACCTCACACACACAGTGTCACTGCCGCTCTCTGAGGGCAGCAACAGGCTCAGGCACTCCCTGCATCCAGAGACCTAACTGCCACATTTTTGAGCAGGCAGTCAGTCTGGGTCATCACAGACTTTCTAGAAAGAGCTTTCTGCCTAGTGCAGACCATGGTGGTTTAGCTACAGGCAGACAGCTGATAGATGAGCTGTTCTCCTGAGCAGGGAGGGGTGCTCCACCCCGCCTGAGCAAACTGCCGTGCCCCACCCTGTTTGCCCACCCTGGTCGCCGTGCTCCCTAGGGGCTGCCTTTGAACATCAGGGTAGAGGGGGCACTGCTGGCTCCGGCCACGCCTTGTCAGCCTCCCTCATGAGCGCTGCCGGGCCCTGGCGGCTCCCTCGGCTGCCTCGAGTGGCCTCGGTGCCGGAAAAAAAAGCCCTGCCTGTCCCGATCCCCTGCTCCACTGCAGAACGCCTCTGCCCCGGAGCCGATCGACTCAGCAATATTTCATTTCTTGTAATTTCATTACAAGTTTATAAGATCATTGTAATTTTAAAATTACAACTGAATTTCAACGTCTTTTAGCAAAAGCGGTGTGTTCAAGCAGTAGCAATATTAGTGAATTTCTGGAATAGAAGATTTGAAGTAGTTATTGAACTAAACTTAGAATCTTTATATTGGTAAAAATCAAAATGCTCCCAACAGAATACCTGATTTCTTCTATTCCTAAAAGTTCAGAAAAATCTGATGATAAGTATATATACATTTATATATATATACGTATTTCCCTCACTCAGTTAGATGCTTTTTACTTTGTCTTGTGGTTCTCGGCTCTCTACTCACACTCAGTGTGTGAAATACCTTTACACATGCTCCTGTCCTTGATGCCCTCTACACTTAATATGCATATTTTCAGCTCAAGCACAAACTCAGTTTTGTGACTGATTCCCACAGTTTCCCTGTTTCTTTAGACCTGTTCCCTTTCACCCTAAAATACCAGTTTTTGTCCTTCTCTGCCATCTCTGAAGTGTTTCAGATCCACTCAGAAGATCAGCTCAAAACCCGCCAGGGCTCACATAGGTCTCTTTATTTTCCCTGTACAACCTCCCACTCCCAGGAGTTCCTTGCCTCCAGGGTGATGTATTCCTCCCTCTAATCCTCCCAGTGAAGTCCCATCCACTCCTTTACAACTCTACCTCTTTCAGAAAGGGACAGTTTCCCAGAGCCTGCCCAAAGAGACACGCTGCCTTGACATTTATTCCATGCTCTCCCCAGTATTTTGTATGTAGCAGTTCTGTTGGACTCCATAGACAATAATCTTTTTTCCTGCCTCCCCTCCCAGCCATCACATACTACTTCTAGTCAGGAGTTTGAAGCCCACTGGTTTGCTAGTTTGTTTTCCCCATGCTCAAATATGCTGCTGCTTCTCTCTCCATTCTTTTCACAAGTCTTGTTCCTGATTCTCTTTTGCGTTCTTCCCTGAAATTCCTCTTTACTAGGCTTCTTAAAAAGAAACAACAAACAATCCCCCTCCCGTACTCCTCAATGTGGTCTGCAAAGTGCTCAGCAAGAGTCTGACATGAATCTACTGTTAGTTTGCCAAAAAATGTTATTTCATCATGTGTTCCCCTGCCTGATTCTAGTCTTGTGCCTACTGATTACATTCAGAGCCCGTATATAAGTTTCCTGTAATAGGGGCTGTATGATTTTTTCTGTGGATATGTGTCCTGTACCAGAAATGCCTGTTTCTGGGAAATGCTGAACCAGCAGGAGAATGGTGTTTGCCTAAAGGTCTTTGCTGTTCTTTTCTCCTGGTATTTTTAGGGAGGCTTATTGTTTTGTTTCTTTCCTTTGCATTGTTTTCTTCTGGCTTTGATTTGTTCATGTGGCTAAGATTGACTTTGAACAGCAGTGCTTAATATTACTCTAACTTTTGACACTTGTATCTGTAGAAAGGTTAATGGAACAGAGGGAAGCAGAGTGCTATGCAGCAGAGAAAATCCAAATGCTGACATCAGTGAGTGCCTCTTAGTTGGTAGAATAAACTCTAACAGGGTAACTAGTGTTGCCATGCAGTATCTAAATATATCACAGGCTATACATATGGAAAAATATATGAGATGACATTGCATTTTTTTCTCCCAACTAGGTCCTTCAGGGTAGCAGCTGGATTGGTTTTAAGATAGGAGTTTCTTAATCCAGGCAGCTCTCATCAGAAGTTAATGTGCAGGGATATTCACATATGCAAATCATGTCACAATGTTGAAATGTAACCACGTAATGACTGGAAAATGTTATACCCATAAATCATGCAACCACGATCATCAAAATTTCCACTCAGCCAGGACAAATTCAACAGTATTTATGTCTTTCCAGCTTTTAGCCCATAAAAATTCTGTGTTTTTGGAGAGTGTGTTACATTGGTGATCTTAAAACTCCCAAGTCTGGTATAATGAGTCCTCAAGTGCATTATAACTTACCAGTAATTACTTTTCAACATTTCTGCTTTCAGCAGTTAGTGTTTTATTCATAAACATTTAAACACTGAATTAGGCATAAAATAAGAATGTTGGCAACAACCTGGCTTAATTTCATTAGCTATTAGGTAAACGTAGTATTGCTTCTTCAAATAATCCTTGGTTTGAATGCTAAAGATGTAATGAACTTCATGGTTCATAGCATCTGACATTGCTTAATTAATGGATGCATTTATAGTACATAGGCCTCGGTAATTGATTTATATGCATGATTTGCACATACAGCTGTTAGTTCCTGTAGGAAAGTCATAATTCAAATGTGTGCATATTTTCTAGATATAGGGAAAGGGGGAAAAACAAACAACACGTCACAAACTTGTCAAGTTCCCACAAAACATGATAGCAAATAAATAGCACAGGAAAAAGCCTACCAGAAGAAACATGTTATAGCTTTGCGTTTCCACAGTTCACACATTTCAAATGGAAAACATGACAAAATGCTTCTCAGCATTATTTTCCTCTTTACAGTAGATGTGGTTAAGTCTATATATGCCCACACACCTCTGAGTCTGTTCATATTACAGTGGATGCAAGGTGAATGGAGTCCATATTTTCCATTGCTGTTCGAGTTTAGCTCTCTCAGATACACATAAACACACACAAAGTATACATAATTTAGATTTAGGAGTAAGTTCAATAAAGCTAAGTAAAAGTTATACTTGATATTACACATGTTTAGTCTTGGGGCAAATCTTCTCCTAACTGAAGCCAAACATTGGAGACAAGGGAATTCAGCACAGGTTTCGTAGTCTGTCCAACAGATTACTTGTGAAAGCCAAAGTGGTGTGTTGAGAAGTCGATGCTGAAGAATAACTGAGCTCTGAGTGGAAAGAGGTCTCTTGTGGCAGTTTAAAAAAGGTTGAGGAAGAGAAACAGCTGTTTCTGGACTATCCATTACCTTGGAGCTAAGGCTGCATCCTTCCTATTCCTTTTCTTGTTGTTTGGTGTATTCCAAGCAGCAGTCCCACGTGCTGTGGCAAACATCTGAATTCTAGCAAGCAGAATTCCAGTTCCCTCCATCTTCCTCCCTTACACTGACAACTACACTACACAAACAGTAAAACTCATTTCAAGGGCTCTTGCAGGAAGCACTTGATGTTTTTAGTGCTTTTGGTTTCAGTTATCAAAGCATTTCATTGTATATTAAAGAATGCATCGTGCAGGCATCTTGATGGCTTTCACAATCCTGGCTCCATTTCCTGGTGCTCTGAGGCAACACTTAGCTTTTCACTCTCAAGCCCCTTATATACTCTACATCTGCTATTCTAATGCCTGCATTCATCAGTAGACTGGCAGTAATAAATTTTCTTTTTTCCTTTCTCTTTTCTTCCCAAAGGCCCTCCCTTGTGCACACGTTTGTCATTTCTTCGCTATTGGCTGCTGATTGGTCAGAATTCTGCAAACAATAATTCTATTATAATGGAAGCCAGGGGCATGGCTGGCTTTAGGATTTGACTGGAGGCAGGTAAAAGGGTGGAAAGGAGATTATTTTAAACTCTTAATCATCACTCATCTTTTTTCAATATTCATTGACAAGCTGTAGTGGAAGCTTTTTTTTCTCTCTCTCTTTTTTTTTTTTTTTTTTTCTTTTCTTTCTTATGAACCCAGGCACTCTTCCAGATTCTTATTCCTCAGTATTAGCCCAATGCTTTCCTTCTGAGGGTGGTATTGTGGTCTTGTGGATACAAATATTTTCCACAGTGTTAGTGACTACATCCACATGGTCCAGCAAGACCTTGTGCTCAGACTGGTGGGCTAATGTGCCCCACATCAAAATGTGACTTGTGTCAACAAGTCCTAAAATGTTTGAAGAACGATGTCTGAGGGCTCAAACTGCAAGCCTAGCCCCTACCTAACATCCCCTTTTCTCACTGCTGTAGACACTTCTGCAGTGAGGCAGTTCATGAAACTGTAGAGTGGTATGGACAATCTCAGCTATTAGCTTGTCCAATGAATCACTGGTGGGCACAATAGAGCTATCATAGAATGATGGTATCACAGAGTAACTTACATTGCAGGGGTGAGGTACAATTTTGGTATGATGTACACACTTCAAGGATGAAGTCACAATTGAACCAAACTGTATGACCATATAAATATGCATCCTTTTTAATAGTATGTCCATCTTATGGTATCTGTGTAGAACAACATGGTAACTGTGCGGAACTGTTCTAAGTGTCCTGAAACTGGACAGCAATTAGAATTTGGATCATGGGGGAAATTGCCTCAGTTGCTGTTATCTTTTGTAGTGGAGGAAGCAGAGACACATTTAATCTATGTTTAGAATAAATTCTATTGACATTATTGAATGATTTTATAGCATACACAGTAAAAGAGAAGTAATTTTAAATCGTACATCTAAAGAAGAAGAAAACAGAATAGAAGTACTATGGTCAGATGATTAAAAAGAGTATCCTCTTCAACCTGCTTTTAGTGATCTGTGACACTATTTGCAAGAATTTAGATCACGGGTTTAAATTTTCAGTGGGTTTGTCCTCTAAAATTATCTTCAAATCATTACATATTTTTCAGAGCAACAGAATGAGTTTCTTGGAAGATACAGACAAATGATGATTATCTAAGATAGCAAATAATCACTAATATAAACATTTTCTGCTAAAGTTTCCTCCTCTCTAGCACATAATTCAGTTCTTGTCGATTTCAAAGGTAGTTGAGTTTCACCTGACCACTAGATACTAAACAGCTTCCAAAGTTATACATATTAAAAAAAAAAAAAAAAGAGAGAGAGAGAGAGAGAGAGAGAGAATAAATCCAAAGCTTTGCTAGGAATAATCTTTTCCTGGCAGACTGTAATAATAACAATTATACATATCATGCGTATACACAGAATTCCTTTCCACTTTTATATCTTCAGTCATCTGTAGTTCTTTAAGCAGTTTATGCAGGTGAGTAAAAAATAAAATATTACTTTGATGAAAGCAGACTTTCCTTTATCTTCTCCAGCATCCCAAGTCTCCCTGAGACAAGGCTTGAACCTGCAAAACATCCTAAGCTGCATTCTCATTGTTGAACTAGACAAGTGGTGGAGTATATATATCAAGCCTGCGTTCTCTCTGTTCAGAGAAAATAATTTTTAAAGCTGTCATTTCTAAGAGTAAGTTTCCTATTTGTGTGTTCCCATCTGGGGTTCTTTCTCACTATGTGCTGGGTGTAGGCACTGCTGACAGAACTGGTCCCTCTCTGCCTGTGCCCATGCCCAGGCTGTGCAGGCAGGCAGCATTCCCATCTGAGGACAGGCAGAAGTGGAGCACTGGGGTGTACTGTGCCCAGGAGCAACTCTGTTGGCTCACATGGGCACTGCCAAGCTGTCCCTTACCATCTGCCCATGTGGCATGTGTGCAGCTCACCACACTGCTGGGCAGAGACTGCTCTTCCACAGGAGTGTGGCCACGGTTCTCCCCCTCCCAAAATGTGTCTTTACCCATGCAGAACTAGTGGTGTCCACAGGGATAATGGTAGATGAGGAACCAGCCAAGACTGAAGGCATTAGCTGGTTGATTAATGTGGCAGGATGCTGGTTAGTATGCAGCTGATAGCACTGAAAACACCTGATTTTTCAATCAGCATTAATGCTTCTTACTTGAGTGGTGGAGCTTGCTGTGTGCCATGGCCTCCTGACTGGTTGTAGAACTTGTTCTCTCCTGTGCAATGGTTCCCAAATTTGTGACTGTTTGCACACCAGGGAAAGGTGGTCAAAGATGCTTTGGTCTTTTCTGAGCTATGTAAAAGCATAATGTGATCTTGTGATTAAAAATAAAGTTTCATGTAAGCACATTCCTGGGATATTATTCGGATGTTCTGTAAAGGGATTACAGCTAATTCTAACTAAGGAACACTTTAAAACTATTAGGAGACAGTCATTTTAGCAGTTCTATAGATGATTAAAAAGTCATTTTCTAAAATATTCTCACTGGAGGGTTTTTTCTTTTAAAGAAAACATTTAATTGCTCCAATCAACCATAACTACTTTCTGCTCATGATGTAATTTGTATACCCTGATCACAAGGTATATAGCTATTTTTCATATTTGTTTATGAATGTATTCCCTGCAGTTCCTATCAGTCACCTTTAATTGACTGTAATTTGCTGGCCATTAAAGAAGGAAAGACCAAAATGAGTTGTAAGGGGGAGCACTCTGGTTTGGCAGTGCCAGAACCTGACATATTTTGCAATTCCACGCTGATAGGCACAGCTTCTTTTACCACCTCATATGACATCAGCAGATGATATCCCATTGCACAGATCAGTGAGATAATTTGATTTTAGCTCCAGAATTTGATCTGGCATTACCCACCTGTGTACTACAAAACTAAGCAGAAAAAAGCATTACCAGCCTATGCCACCAATGTATGTTAACACTTAAGAAGGTAAATAGCTCTGTTTGATCTGCACTGGTTGAAGAGTGGGACTCCTCTGCCCATCCTGCTGCAGATTGAAAGCTCCTCCACCACGGGGCAAAGGCAGCCATTCCCACCAAACCACTTTCTGAGGATGTGACATGGTAACTAATGGTGTCCTTATAACTTAATGTCTCATCAACATCCTGTCTGAGCCCTCAGTCTTACCTAATAAATTATCTTCAGGTATTGACTAAATAGCGACACAGGTGAACCAGGTATCCAAACAGTGTATAGCAAGCACATTGGCAATCTTGCCTGCCTTTAAATCCTACATGTTACAAATCCAGCACAATTCATGCTTTTTCAAAATCAGTGTTGCATATGGCTAAACGGTGTTACTGCCCTGTAATCTGAACTATCACAGTATTTTTACCTTAGAGTACAGGGACACAGGCAAATTCAACAATTTCCTCTGGCAACTCAGATTTGGCAAGCATTTTGACTGTAGCATTTACTGTAGACCAGTGTGCAAGGAAGGGCTATTAGTCTGTCAGCTTGCTGTAGCTCTCTCTCAGGACAAACAGCTCCATTTTGTTAGGAAAACAAAACACAATAAGTAAACACATTACAGAACTTTAAAGTTCATTTAGTATCAAGGGTTTTTGTCTCATCCATGGGAGCCAACACTCAGCAGTGTATTATCCACTGATTTATGCTTATTTTCTTGTAGATTTGTTTCCTCACTAGAGTAGACCCAGAAAATACCAGGTGCATTTTCCAGGACGTAACTCTGAATAATCTTTTTTTTTTTTTTTAAGGGAACTTTTTTGCCCTAAGGACCATTGCAGGAACACAGAGCTTTTGCCCACAGTGCACCGACTCAGTAAATGAACCTCTGGCATGGTATTTGGCACTTCTGTTGCTACGAGAAATCAGCTGCCAGTGGTTTAATTGCTGGGACCACTCTAAGACTGCTTGCTTTCAGCAGCCCAAAACCTAGATTTCTCTCAGCATTTTGAATTTTCAGACCTTGCATGAGAGTCACTTGAAACCAAAACTTCAGTATGTTTTCTCTGGAGTTCTCATGGATATTTTGAAAGCTGAAAACATTTTTATTTGCTTTAAAATAGTTCCCAGGAGCACCTGCCAAGGACTGGGTACACTGCTGTCATAAAAACATGAGACAACAGAGCGTCTGTAAGCAGCAGCAGTGCCAGGAAGCAGAGCACCGGCAGTGACTTGTTGGGCTCTCCCTCTTCATGCTCGTGGTGCTCAGAATGACTTGGGTTAGGCCTTTGAACTAGGAAAAAAAAAAGACCCACTGCTGCCCAGGCTTTTCCACTACATGCCTGGCCTTGCCAAGTTCAGAATGTGGCTTCCCCTTTGTTTGTAACCTTGGACCGGAAGGGGTCATGGTGTTCATGCTGACACTACAACCTGCATCCATGCTCCCAGATTTCTTCTGTGCTTTTCCCAACATGCAGCAACCTGTCAAGTCTCTAGGTGGTTCACTGGAGCAGTGGTGCTCACACTTGTGCAGCTGTGACCATAGCTAAGCTTCTGCTGACAATAGCAAGATCATCCCTTTGAGTCACCATGAAAGATTGACCTCACCCAGCATGACTTTTACCTTTAACAGCTAGAGGACTCATTGCTAGTGTGAGACACGGCCTTTTTTTTCCACCTTCCAGCTCAGCACGCCACAGTTAGATCATCTGTTGGGAAAGAATAGATAATCAAGATATCCTGTTATTAGTCCTTCACCCACTCTTCATCTTTCATTTCTCCAGGTCTGCTTCTTTCCTATGACACAATAGTCTTCAGGATGTTATAACCCACTCATCACAGCCCATCTGGCCAAAAGACAAATAACAGAATAAATAAAGCAAGCCTAAATCCTCAATCTTTGCACCATCTGTCAGTGACCAAGGCTGATGGAAAAAACATGAGTCAAAACCACCAGAATATTTAGATAGATTCCATCCACAACCAAGGCTATGCAAAGTTGTCCTGAGACAGTAATTCTCATGCCTCAGTTTTCTCATCTCTGATACCTCATTTGCAGAGCCTCCTTGCGTCCTTTAACCCAAGTAACCTTACCTGAAAATTCAGCCTTCTAGTGATTAATAACAGCATCTCTCTGTATCCTCTAAAGCTATGGTGGGCTGCCTTCACCATGTGAAGTGAGCCTGAGAAGGAGACATTGTGGAGAGATGAGGAGAAAGGAGGGATGCCCCAGCACCATGTGTTATGATGAAACCCACCCAGCAGATGGCCTTTAGCAGGTACAATGTAGAGCCACTGCTGACAATTGTCAATGCTATTTAGATGTCACTACAGTAAACAAGTAAGGACATACCAATAGGTATTCTGTAATTGTCATCTCCCCTTTTTGCTCTTTCACGCTCATATATGTAAGTGCTCTTGTGATTACTGCCAAAAGGTGGCTAAGCAGGAGAGTGGAAAAGAACCTCCAATACAGAAGTCAGTATATGAGTGTAACTCATATAGACATTTACAGGCTGGCCTTCAAAAATGTCATAAAGGCACCAGATATTGTGCTATGGAGGATTTTACAGCTATTGAAACATCTAGAGTAATTCTTGCAGCTAAGACAATCAGATCATTTCTTTATCAGAAACTTCAAGTAAATGTTTCAAGAACATTTACAGCTATCTGTTTTTTATACTGATGAAATAAAATAACTCTTGAACTGTTGAAATCCATCCTAGGAAAATGCTAAACCAAACTTGCATTTTAAAGAAAGAATTTGATCCCAAACTGTTAATTGTTATTTATGTATATTGAATAGTTTTGGTCCCAGGGATGGAGACTTGGCTTTGTTTATTTATCTGAAAGTCCAAATCTTACAGATCTGTGCCAAACTATAAACTTTTCAGTTTTCTGATCCTAGCACTCAGCACAATGTCCAACAAAAGGCTGTACATAGTCAGAGGCCACTCTGGCTTCACAGCTGATGGCTTCAGTCATCTTTACAATTGTGTATGTGAGTGCAGATCTGGGAAAGGCAGCATTATGCCAAACCTTTCCCAGAATGGTGGAGGGCTGATAGAACTTCTCATATTAAACCACCTCCAATGACGAGAAAACCCGTAGGTCAGTGTTGCCCTGACAGTGCCCTTCTTGCCATGCCCTAAAACGTTGCTGGGGTCCTTTCTCAATGGAGAAAATGAATCAGCATATACAGCTTTTGTTCATCAGGGAATGCCTAGTCTCACTAAGTCTTCAAGGGACAGAGATGTGGCCCTCTGCAAATTTTTCTTTTATTTTACTGACAATATCAGATTCAACAAAGAAACAAGAAGCAAGGAGTGTTATGGCAAAGAAAAAAAAAAAAAGGAAACAGAAGGAAACAGGTAATGAAACAGCAATGACACTGAAAGAAAGTTGAGTTTTAAATGTTTAAATGCTTCCCCAGACTTTCACTGTGCAGACTTGACAGTCTGCACTACACCATTAAACAGTACACCATCTCACTGAATTTTATGTCATTATAGTAAAAATGTAATTAAACTTGATATGGTTTTACTTTTAATTTCAATGAAGCATATTTCCTGTTTTTTTATTATTATTATTTTTTAATTATTTTTTTCATAAAAAATACCTTTGAGAACCATATCAATCTAGACATTTCTTTATTTATCTTGATGCATCAACTAGTAGTTCCAATCAGAAGCTAGATTAGAAAGCATGTGAAAGCCCTTACAGGGTACTGTAATGTTATTAGTTAGATTTTTTGTTTGTTTGTTTGTTTTTTGAACATTTTAAATTAATAAGATAAAAGCTCCCTTTTGAGAAATTACTTAATGTGTTGCTGTGAACAAGATAGTGTCTGTGGATTTTAGCTTAGTGATAAGCTTAGGTTTAGCAGAGGACTGGTTAGTGTTAGGTCAGAGGTTGGACTAGGTGATCTTGGAGGTCTCTTCCAACATAGATGATTCTGTGTGTGTGTATCTTGAATGTGCATTTGTAAAGATTTTTTGTTCTTTTCCTTTCTTTCCTGAATTTGATACCTACTTTTTCTGTCTTGCAAGTTTACTTTTACAGTACAGCATTTTCACAAAGAAAAAAATGGTAAGTATATTTGTGTAGTATCTAAGCAAGCCATTCTTCTTTTCAAACCAAACCAAACCAAAACAACGAACCAACCAACCAAGGAAAAGAAACACACACACACACACCAAAAAAATCAAAACAAAATATTTTATGTGTTTTCCATTTTCTGGACAGAATATTGGTAATCATTGCCACTGTTAGTTGAATTGTAGAGATGGCTGTAGTTACTGAGAAGCTGTGGAGTCCAATAGACAAGATGTATAATAAGAGAAACTTGAATCCTGGTTTTAACATGGTCTTCCTACTGCCTTTCTGCACAACATTGAGGAATTCACAGAAGAGTTTTAAAAAAACAAACAAACAAACAAAGAAAAAACAACAACAACAAAAAAAAAACAACAGACTTTTTCAAAATACTTCAGTTTTGAATTAATGAAGAAAGTAACCCTAAAGGACCTAAAGGACATCAACAGGCTTTGTGAATGCTCTGAATATTTGAAAATCAAGCAGTTGTCTAAACTGGACCCACAAATTGCCAAGTGTCCAGAAATCAAAGGGAATTAAAATGTGGACTTTGAAATGCAGGCCAAACCACATCTCAGAAGAAATCCAATCCAATATTCATAAAGTTGGGAAAAGGGAAAATAAACAGAAATTATTAATCTCATTTTTAAGCATTCGTAAAGTGAGAAGAAAAATATTAAAACAGAAAAGAAATGATGCCATGCATACAGCATTCAGAGTAGAGGTAGATCAGGAGAAAAAAAAAAGGGGGATTGCATTCCACAAGCAGCATTGCCCTATGGACTGGAAATAACAATAAAAAAATAAAGCAATAAGTACATAAAAAAAGAAAAAAAAAAAAGAAAAAAAAAAAAGAAACATTTTTCAGAATTGCTGTATTAATTTGGAATGAATATGCACTAGGGAAGTTGTTTTTTAGCTTATCAAGGGGCATAACAACTCAGAAGAGCACTCACTTAAATTCATGAATGACTGTTTCTTTCCCTACTGCATTTTAGTATTTAGCGGAATTTAGGATACAGCTAAATCTAACTCACATTTATGATAAGATCAAGGAAATAATTGATTTGTTGCTAGAATTTTTCTCCACAGTTGTCTTGAATTGGCTGTGTGATTACAAAGGGAAATTACTCTTTTGGAGTTCTGAGCAGAAAATTGTATTTCTTGAAAGAAAATGGAATGGGATAAATTCTTCCTTCACATATAACATTTCCAGAGGCCCGTTTCTGTGGTTACAGTGTCTGTTGTGTCAGTGTAATAAAAGGAAGAAGTAGATCTATGGTATTTTGCACAATATATTTTGACATCATTATATAATTTTAGGCCTAGATCTTTGTTGGCACAAAAATGCCAATTCATTTTGCTGACCACAGCATCATGCTTTGATTAAATCTTTTTAAACAAAAAGTCATTAGCTTATTGCCAGCCTGAGATCATTGTGACTGTCAGGTCAAGTGAGGAATTTGGAGACCTTTGGTACATAAATAGTTGTAAATATTGTCCTGTAGAAATACAGATGATGTAATTCTAAACTGTAACTCCTAAAACCAATGTAATTTTCAGACAACAGTAAATGCAAATTATTATGCCAGATCTATCTAAAACTAAGTCTGTAGATCAAACATATTTGCACCTACATACCTTAGAATGAAATTCAGCCCAGGACATTGGTTAGACTAGGCAGAGCTGATGTTCAGCTTTGCCAATGTCAAAATGAAATGCTGAGAATCAGCCAATATTTAACAGAATGGGCCAAATCCTGCTCTCTGTTACATCCCCAGACCTCAGATAAGATGATGATAATTGAAAGCAGTTTTGGTTCAATATTTCTTATATTTTAGGCGCTATGGAGCAATCAAGCAATATGACCTTTAGTGCTCCACCAAAGAATCAAGTTCTGCTCTGTACAGGATCCAGACTAATCAATATCCTATTACGATCATAGCCTGTTATTTTTAAAGCTGAGACATACTGGGAATAACCTGGACAAAACATTGGTCCCTGCAACAGCAGAGATTCAGCAGATTCACAAAATATTAGCTTGCAAATCCATTCTTTTCAATAAAATCACATGAAAATTTAAGCTGTATTGTATAATATGGCACAAACATACAACATCTACACCCGCATAAGCACTTAGGCCAAATCTCTAAACAACGCCCACAAAGATTTTCTAAGAAATGGGAATGCTATATCAGTCCATACATCTACATAAATAACAAGCTCAGATTAACTTGTCAGGTGTACAGAGAGTATAATCATCAAAAGCATGGGATGAAGTCAATAATGGCACAAGGTCTAACTTTGCTCTTGTTTGATGGGAGATGGAATTAACTGAAGGAAATCTTAACCCCATGGGGAGCCAATGACTTTCAAGGCACAATGATAGCGTCCTTGACACGAAAACATGTGGAGTGAAACTTTGACACATCAAGGTCTCAAAGTATCTCTTCAGCTCACCTTAGCATAGTTGGACTTTCATTTGTGGGAGCAGTGCAAAATAAAGATGGCATTACAGGTATACCTGAGCACATGTTGACTCTCTACTTAGATGGGGGGGGGGGGGGAGCACCAGACCCGTTCCTGTTTTCATGAGACAATGACCAAGAATGCAAAACCAGCATGTGACCATGTGCAGTCAGCTTTATTTTAATCCAGGAATACAGTAGAGAACAAACCCTTCTCAGAGTACCTTTTTCCTTCAAAATACATGTAGGCTTGTTCTCCTCAAAACAAAATAAATAGCAGCCCTGTTACTAAAATCAATACTGAACTCAACTCAGGTCATAGTTGTCTTTCTATTTTCACATATTTTCTATTTTATGGTAAATGATGCCTTTAACTAAATGAAGAACTAATTTAGGGAATTTGTAGGTCAGATTAATAAAACAGCTTCATGTTTTCAGACTCTTCTCCCAGTAAGGCTTGCACATATGCATTATACCATTGAAAATCATTAGTCTACCCTGTCATGGTAACACTGGGATGAAGGATAAAACTCCCGTGTCCCTCATATGTACAGGTTGTTTGTTACTCTGCATTAAGCTGGGTGCAAGAGACCCATTCTGAAGGGTATCTGGGGGGCCTGTGATGTTGCATTCTTGTCACAGTATGGTGGTGTTTAAAGCTATAAATCTGGTCCCTCACCACCTGCCCACGCAGGGTGCCAAGGTTTACCAGCAGGAGGCTTGTGGGTGGTTCCAGGGTGTACAATCAATAGCAAAATTACCAAATTTTGAGGGTAAGCAACTATTTATTCTCTTGGCAAAACGTTTCATGTTGTCTTTGTTAGTTGTGTTCAGGGAAAGGAAAAAAGGTGAAGTTTGTTGCTTTGTCTTTGGAGGTTTCAGCTCTCTCCAGAGCCTATGTGGCAGGTTTTGGGAAGGGAATTTGCTGTAAGTAGAATATTTCAGGTAGATACAGATTTTCAGTGAGCCCATTCCTTTGGGTCTTATGTTTCTCTGTGGTGATGACAGCAGGCCAGGAAGAAAAACTGGGAAAGGTAAAGACTTGTTATGTAAGCTTTATGCTGCACCTTGTTTAATATGATTTTCCCTGGATACCTGTTTGGTCTAGGACTAGCTACTACAGCAAAGAGGGAGGAAAGGAATAAGCACCTCTAGAATCTTTCAAACTCACATTTGAACTTGATAATATGCTAAAGAGTCTGTATGAAACAGTCTTGCTTTGTTTTTCCCTCAAAGCACACTAGACAGTCTACGGTATAACGCTCTGTATTCTGCATCTACTTGATCATTCTTTCATTGCTAACGGAAAAACTAATGATATTTGACTTTTTTGTTTGGGGGAGGTAGGGGTGTACTTGTAATAGAAAGAAAGAATTTTCAGGCATATTTTGAATCATATCAGAGTCAATGTGTCCCCACACCATAGTTTGAGACCTTGTAAGCCAAGAGCTAACACTATATGTGCCCTTAAAATTGAAATAAGTAATGGTCCACAGCTGTTGTGATGTGGGTACAGGTGGCTCTAAGCATCTGAATGAAGCTGACCTTTTACATACTAATGTTCCATAGCTGCTAATAAAAAACGTGGCTTTTTTTTTGTTTTTTTGTTTTTTTCAGAGTTGGGAGTAGATAGAAATATTACTAATATTTCAGTAAGATCTATGTATTGTAACTGCAATGAAATGAGAAAGGTCAGATTTTCTTTTTTTTTTTTTTTATTGTCTAACTTCTCACCCATCTTTGTTGTACTAATGAAATTAAGATATCCTTCATGATATAACTGTAAGCTAGGGGGATCTAAATTACCTTCATCTGGCATCTTTCCAGTATACTATAAATGAGGTAATTGTCCTTGACTATAAAATTTGCATTTTCAAGACTTAATTGCTATCATTACATCTTTTTGTAATTCTATTAATTTAACTGAATGGAGCATTTGGTTTTATGGTGAAAATTTGCATTAAAACATTGTACATCTAAATAGAATTTTAATATTTGCGTCAAAAGCTCAGTACAGTTTTCCCACAGGACCTAAATAATTTCACAATAAGAGAGCAAGAAACAGTTGCACTTTAGGTCAACAAACAGGTTTTCCTTTAGTGAATGTTAATAGAACTTGCTTCAAGAGGCATTGTGTGCTGAAAATCACTCCTGAAAATCTCTGTAGAAGTCTCCATGAACTCTGTACCATAACTGTTAACAGGAAATGTATTTTCTCAGCAGCATTGTAGGTAGGGTGTATGCTTGTTCTGTCTCAAAGGAAAGCGTGACTAAGAGCTCTGTCTTCTTAAGGAACTGTCTTCCTATGCTGAATCTTTCAATCCTGTCTAGTCTGTATGCTTTGCCTGACTAAGTGAGCAACACTTTGTCTACAGTCTTAAATGTGTGCGTAGTCATCTAGTCATGTTCCATTTTGCTATGAAATGAATTCATAGGTCAGTATGTTGGCAGCTTTTGGGGAAATATTTCTGTCTTCTGCAGTGACTCCCCCCACCCCCCAGCCTGCTACACAGCAATGTGTAGTATTTTAGACCTCTTAGTTATCTTTCTTTTCTTCTATCAATATAAGGTGGTTTAGTCATGCAAACGCTATGGACAAAAGGTTCAAGCAGTGTGAGGAATCTGAACTGGCTAGATACATTACAAAAGACCATGATGCCATATGTGTACTATTTATACATGGGACTCAGTGCTAAGGTATGACTTCATTACCGAGTATGCATAATTGAATTTGAGTCAATCTTTCCAATATACTTGCATTGAATTTGCGGGGACAGGACCTTGCGTCAGGTCTTCGGAGGTATTTAAGCCCCTAGATTCCCCAGGAAGAAGATCCCTTGTGGGTCTGGGGTCCCAGTCTTGGCCAAGCACTGCAAGATAACAACTGACACATATGAGCAGACAGACTTCCATGCTGGCCAGAAAAGTCTATGCCATTGTCTGTGCTGAGTTTGTAAGTGTCACTGAGTTGTATAACCTATTATTTACAGAAGTAATCAAGCTGGATTTGTTTTATATTGAGTGTGTCTGTATTTTTTTCTTTTTGATATTTTTTCTGCAACATGTGAGTAATATTTCACAAGAGAGAGTCTGCTTGTGACAGAAATCTCATTAACTACTCTTAATATATGTTGTATTTACTGGACTTCATAATCATCATGTAATTAAGCTTCACAACTGGCTTGTGAAGCAGGAAAGATGAAGGATGTCTCCATTAAAGAAATTTATGGGATGGTAAAATTAAAGACAGATTTCTGGAAGTGTATAGGTATTACTTCTCATTGATTTCCGTATCTAAATACCTCTGAGAGCCTGAAGATCTTTCAAAGATGCGTAGTCAGCCATTAGTACTAGACTAGACCCAAAACTTGGGAGCACAGGGTGAAGCCTTTATATAAGATCATGACTTTGGGGCAAGTGCCACAGTTGTTTTGCCTTCTGCCCATATTTTCTGGATGGGAATCACACTTTACTTTGGGGACTGCGTGATGGTTCAGTGTATACTTGTGAAATGTGTTCATCTGGTTTGTGTCAATATGGAACAATGCTAGGGCCTCATGGTAAGATGAATGTGACCTTCAGTCTTACATACCCTTGTATAACCACAAGTCTAAGAAAAACAGAGTGGTTAATGTATATAGTTATTGTATCTTGTAAAGGAATAGTCCAGCAATTTGTGTCAATAGGGGATAAGAGAACAAAGGGGCTTCAGAATAACTGCTATTATGACTATTGCATGGGACACTATGCAAGTCTGATATCTGGCCAAGATGGACAAAGGAGAAGGACAAGGACAAAGCCTGGGAAGAAGACTATGAGCCTTCAGCACAAGAGACCCCCAGAGGGACCACTGGAGACTGATATGCATGCGCCGGTAGGAGGGTTCAGATTCCAGGAACTAATTATAATAACCCTGCCTTTTCTAGAAGTAATAATGAATATGTAGGAGTCTAGGAGCATAAAAACTAGCTGTCTGATGTAACTTGTGTACATCTTGGTGGAGCAGAGACTCCCAGCACACCCAGTGCTGTTTGCTTACCTCTATTCGTTTAATAAATTGTAAACTTTGATTGTAACCCTATTTAGGACTTAGCCATTTATTACATACTGAGAATGCAATATAAATGTGATTAACCTAAGAGTAGGTAACCTGTCTTCTTCCATGTATGGCCATTCGCATGTACAATATTTCTGTATGGGTCTTTGCCTGCACTGGAAAAGAATCTGCAGACTGAGGGAGAAGGGCTGCTGAGAGGTACAGCCCAGTACAGCTGAGCCTCCCAGTCCTGCAAGCACTTGTGCTACCATTCAGCTGGAGTCAGAGCTGTGTCTTTCTGGGCATGTGCACAGGGTAAGAAGGCTCACACATATGCTCTACTCAGAGACTGTTTTTTCCACTTCAGGGAGGACCCTCTGTATTTTTTTTCTTAAAGGGTGAATTTCATTTGATGTGAACATTATGCTAAGGATGAATTTCTAGACAGTTTATATGATAGTGCATTAGGAAAAATAAACAAAAAAAAACTTATTCCTTTGAAAAATCCAGGTCTAGCTGTTAGCATCAATTATTCCAAGCACTTACTGACTTTTCTGGCCTATCTATCTCATTGAATCTTGGAAGTGATTTTATGTGCTTTAAGAATTTGATCACATAATCAGCTTCTGCAAAGTAATGCAAAGGATCCTGAGCATTGTCCTGGCAGATAGGCATGTCAAACCTGACACAAACAAACATAAGGGAACAATTGTTAGAATGCATTGTATCACATTGCATGCTAAAGCATTTGCTCTGGTAATCCACCATGCTGACATGTCTCTGTGCTCATGCCATCTGAGCAGGGACTGTATCCTTAAAGTTGACATATGCATCACATTACAGCAGTGATTTTGTTATGTATTATTGGCATAATGGATATTCAGAAGAGATTAATAATCTCGAAAGGTGGCTTGAATCCACGTATCTCATCCATATTCTGGTGACTCAGAGCATTGTAGAAACTCATTTTATAACATCTCACGCTATCTTGGGCAAAGGAAAAGTAAACAGTCGCCTAGGGCAACAGGCTTGGGAGAAAGGCTGTCCAGGTCTTGTTTCCTACTCCCTCTGTATTGGCAAAGACAGAAGCACAATCCATTTAACTTGTCTCTCCGCTGTCCCTCCCACTGTCCTTTCTCCAGCTTATTGCTGGTGGAAATTTAAAGACTTCTTGTTGCCCTTTCTGTCTCTTTCTCATTCACCCTCACTCTAAAACTTCTGCTGGTCTCTCCTGTCTTTTCTTCTCCTTGAAGTCTCCACTGCTTCCTACTCAGGACGTCACAGAAGTGAGGGGATTCACTATCCTTTCCCAGACTCACATCTCTTTCTATTGCTGCAAATAATTATTAATGCTATTTTTTTTTGGCCATTTTTGCTGAATAACATCAGCCAGCCTGGGGTATATGGTAGCTTGAGCTACATGAAAAAGACACATTTCTGCACAGAAGTATACAAGATTGCTTGTCCATTGATAGCTGTGGCTTTAAAAGAACTTTTTCATATTGAGAAGAAAAAAAAAAAAAAGACATGGAAATCTTTGTAGTGCTCATAATTCATGAGATTAAATGAGACAAAAGTAGGACAGTGTCAGCATGTTACTGAATCCCTGGAAAGGTGTGGCCTGTGCTATTGCTAATGATGCTATTCATGTAACATAGAATGCAATTGCAGAATTCATTGCCATGGGATGTTGTGGAAGCCAAAAGGCACAAGTGGCAAATCATTCTGTCCATGGGTATTAAACAGTTATCTAGATGTACCATCAAGCTTAGGAAACATTGTAAGCAGTGCTTGCCAGAAGGTGTGGCTATACCAGTGCAAGGATCACACTGTCTGTGATCTGCCCTTTTACTGTATAGAGCATCTGCTGTTGCTCACCAAGTTCCTGAGATGGGATATCCAGCCAAATTCACTTTTGGCCATGTCTGTATGGTAAGCTTTTGTTTGTGTGACCTGCATGACTGAGGAGACTAATAATTGAATCCGATCCATTACATCTTTGTCCAAAGACTTAACATATATGGGCAAGAGTTCCTGCTTTAACGGTGCTAAGGCTGGTCTTTCAGTCTGTTGGTCAAATGTGCCTCGTGGTTAAGGTGTACTACTGTGGACTTAGTCGTCTGATAGTTGAGTCATTTCAGATTGAGGTTAAGAGAAGCCTATTCCATATGCCACTTTCTCCTGTTTGTTAAAAACTGACTTTAGGATGAGATAAATTATCTAGATTAGGTGCTGTCTCTTATAACTTGTGTACTTTTGTTGAATGAGCTTGGTGGCTTTGTCTGCAAAACGAGCAGGGTTCAGAAAGGGCAATTTGTTCTTCCAAGCAAGAAAGTAAGTCCTCAGATAATTTGCATGGGTGTTGTTCATATATGTACTGCATGTCTTTCTGAATGGATCTATTTTTCCCCTCTCAAAGCTTTGGATTGCCTTAACTTGCTCTGTTTGGCCAATTCCGCTTCCTCCTGGCACATGTTATGTACTCCTACAAACTGTACGAAAAGAAGCTGTAGAGGTGTGCCACCCTTTTAAAATGACAAAACAACAACTTTCCCTTGAGATTAATGCAACTTCCTTAAATCAGAAGGCTGGAATTTTGAATTATCACTTACCTGATTGGTGACAGAAGTCTCTGGAAAGCTTCTTGCACATTGGTATATGTACAGCAACAAAACATGAGAGAGCTGCAGATATTTTGCTCATTTAACTCATTATTTTTGCCTAAGGAAGTGGAGTTCACATATGGAGGCATTTATTTATTTTTTTATTTCATTTACTGTCTCACATCCCTACTGGCAATTATTGTTATTAAGACAATCTTGTGTAGGAAAGCAAGGAAGTGTGAGTAATTTTCCAAGTGTGAGGTCAAACATTGTTTTCACTTTCTGCTCTTAAAAATCTTAATTAGAACAGTACCTCCACTAACTGCTGGGATCTCTTTTGGAGTAACTAATGTAGTGTGTCTGGTGGTACCTTAGCTGAAGTTTAAGTTATGATAGGAAGAAAGCTTTCAAGGTGGTAAATAATGCATTGATAGCTGGCAATGTTCTTGCTCTGTGCTTTTCAATACTGTTCAGTTAACTCTAGAGAAAGCTCTGTGAGCATAACTGAGGATAAAATTGTGTTCTGGTGTCACTGAAGTTAATGGCAGGTTGCTAATACCTTCTGTGTATGACAAGGGGTCATGCTCAGGGGGCAAGGGTTTGGGGACATTCAATGAGGGTTCAAAGTTCAAGCAGGCAGAGCTGCAGGAAACCTCAATGGTATGAGGAAACATTACCTAATTCTGACATCCAGTACCTAACTATGGTTGTTGTTTCTGGGAGTCATACGTGATTTCTTCTGTTCAACCTGAGATGTCAGTGGGGTAGTATCTCAGATTCTTCTTTTTTAGCCTGCCTTCTATTCAAGCAAGTAAAAATTGGACTCTGTATCTGTTCTTCTGTTAAAAAAAAAAAAAAAAAAAAAAAAAGTATATAGATACACATTTATAAAATAAATAACCAAACATATGGAGACTTGTCTTTCATTAACTGTATATGGCTATCTTTTCTCTGTTGCTTTCTAATTTCTTAAAACTCTTACTTCTAGGGATTTAGCTGATAATAATTCTGCATACAATGGATTGGACCCTGACAGAAGCTGAGCAAAGGGCCTCTGGGTATAAAAGTGAAATTGCCAGTGTGAAAGAATTTTCAATGCTTAGACTAACCCCTGGAAACAGGGTACAAAAATCCAGGCTGCTGTTGCACAACACAAAATAAAGACATAGTCAAGTACTATGGATCATGTGGTGTATATGCCTTCTCTCCCCATTTGTCATCTGTTAACTTTGTTATCACTGAGGTGTTGGTCAATGACATTATGTAGTGCTGAGTTTGTGGGTTTTGTTGACGGCTTCATACTTGGTCTCACCCATCTCAGCCATGCTAGCAACTTCAGGTGTATTAAGAAGTAAGCAAACCTGACCTTAAGTGAGCTTGACCAAAGTTTTTGTTTGCTTGTATTGAACAACGCAAATGTTAGGTACATATGTGCAGGCACTCTTGAGTAAAACTGGATTGCTTAGGGGGTTGACGTGTAGACTTAGCAGGAAGGTATACTAAGTAAGAAAACAGAATTTTTAAGAAGGTGTCCCTAGATGTAGTGTTTTCACTTCTTGGTACTGTTCTATAGAGTTAAGGTCCTCTTGAGTGATCTTAAGATTCACAGAAGTGGTTAGGCTGAAACAGCATGATTTTTTTTATTTTTAATTCCCCCCACACACACACACACACACTTGGTCTGAAAGAGTTTTTAACAAAAAATTTACCTTAGGTATATTTTTTGTAATATTCTCTCCTCTTATCATCCTAGCTTAACAGCCAAGGCAGAAAATGCACACAATTTTAAAGCCATGTTTTTTTTTTTTTTTTTTTTTTTTTTTTTTTTTTTTTTTTTTTAATGCATTGGCTTCTGAAAAGGTCTGTAAGTTCATTTCAAATTGTGGTGAAACACCATGCAATTACTTGTCTGCCTGTTTGCAACTAAGCCCCACTTCCTCAATTTTTTCTCCCATGTTTTTCTTCCATCTCTCTCAGTGCTTATTCTTATAATAAGTTTTTTATTCTTACAGCTTAATTTTCTTATTTGCTGGCCATCAGTTTGTCAGTTATGGTCAAATGTCAAAATGAAAGCAAACATAAACATGAATTATCAAAAATTACATAGTCTGTATACCTATTCCTCAGCAGAAATGATTTTTCCCTCAATGTGTACTGGACATGAATTTTAACTAGACACATGAGTTGTCTATATATTCATTTTCGCATTTGATATCTAATGGCCAGGTTGGGTAATCCACTACTTACTTGCTAGACATGAAGTACTTACAATATATGAACAATACTTTTAAATCTTTTAATACTGGAAGTTATTCAAATATATTTCAAGAACCATCTTTTCTGCAGGAAGAATTTTTTAGTCTCTCCTCCATAGGAAGGCTGTAACAGTGTTTCAGGTTACATTATCTTCCTACTTTTTTTTTTTTCCTCTCCACCTCTTAGGCTTTTTTTTTCTGAACAATATGATAGACACCCCTCAAAATAAAGATTTTTTTAAAAAAGGGGAGGGGGGAGGACCATCATCACACTGAAGAAGGTCGTATTTAATTTTGCTACCATAAAGCATAATCTTTTCATTATTTTGGGGGAAAAAAAATTAAAAAAAAAATCAAATTTTCACTGATACTTTGGAATTTCTTTTGCACTCTAACTTTTAAAGGAAGGTATTGCTTACAATCCATTTTTTTCAGCATATAATCCATTTTACCTTTTCAGTATAATTGTAATGAATTATAGACAAGCATATTCTCTCCATTAGAAAAATAAATTGTAACTGGGGTAAACAGGCAGTTTTCAAGATTTATGTTTCTTTGAATTCAATATAAAGGTTTTCATTTCCCAGCCCCATTATGGGTTTATGCTGCAAATGCTGTGAACATCTAAGCCTTCCTCCTTTATTTTTCCACTGTGTAACTTTCTTAACCTTCTCTAGAAATGCAATGAGCTTGCTTTGCAATGAAAAAAGTCCACCCATTTCAGTGGGTAAATTGATGCCCACTGTATTTGTGCAATACACATCTGTCTGCTGAGATGAGGGAAAATCAGGCACCATGTTGGCTACGTGTGCCTACTGAATGTCCCTTTCCATTTCAGTCTCTGTGCAATGGTTAGTGCTTACTGTGCTAGCTGAAGTAGATCCCAGAATTCACAACAAGACTTTAGAAATTTCTTTGTGGCTTCTTCAACATAAAAAGGTGGCTTCATGGATCAGATAGTGGGAATGTAGACTTACACAGGTAACTGGTTTAGGCAATGACACCATTATTCTTTTTCTTAGTTAAAAGGGATTCAAATAACAAGCTAATGCTTTCCACAAAGATGATAGGGAGAACAACTGCTGCCTTGAAAATCAACACATTCTGCTTTTAGGATATTTTTGTGAAACTATATGAGTGTATTTTTCATTTTGTGTCCCTGGGAATATTTAGACTCAAGCAGGGTTAAGTTGCTGAAATACTGTGGTGAATGTTGTCATCAAGCCCTTCCTAATGTTCAGGTCATTTTGGCACCTGCTGTCATGAGATTTCCAAGCTTGCAAACTCAACTCAACCTTAGTTTGAGCTATTCTTTCAGAGATTTGCACCTCTTGTGCTCAATTCTGCTGAGACTGACAGCAAACTTACTAATTTTTGCCAGTCATGGCAGATTGTTTCACTGTTTTCTGTCTTTAACATAGTCAGCTGGAATTCCTGCACTTTGATGTTTGAAGCCAGTGAACTTTTCCCCGCTGGTAAGATCATGTATTCACTTCACTTTTTGTCTTTAACACTTTCAGATTATCGGCACATATGATTGCATTGCAAATGTGTGCAGATACCTAATTTCCTTCTGTGAGGCCATAGAAGGCCATTGAGATGTCCCATCGACCCTGCCACTGAAATATGTGGAGTGCTTCCTGATATCATCAGTGGACGGCATGTGAAGCTGGGCTGCATTTATTTTGCATTTCTTTGCTAGTATGAGAGGACTGCAGAAATGACTAAGTGTGGATAAAGGTGAGAGTGGCACATGCTGAACAATGGCAATCCCTGGCTGGCCAGCAGCCCCTCTGGGTACTGTTACCATCCAGTGTAATGCAGAGCAACCTGTAATAACTCATGTCTGGTTTGGATATGGAGGCAGAAGAAAGGGAGCATATGACTTTCTTCTATGATCTGCTGCCCTGTAAAAGGATTTTAAAGAATCTTTGGGGGAAAATTTAGGTCTCAGATATACACATGTGGATCTCATTGATTTCATAGGAAAGCACATGAGTATGTACATTAACAGATGGAATATGGCTTTTGATCTTTGAGAGCAATTAATATAAAATATGGAATTACACTACTGTGTAATAGGATGTTTTTACTACTTTGTTAAAAGTATTCCCCAGACCCAAATACATAACAACATAACTTCCTAGGCCACAGTCTTGTAACTCCAATAAAATATCTCCACCAATGTTTATCACTTTTTGATGCTGTTCATAACTGTGTTTAGCTATAAGGCCAAGCATCTTCCTGTTCTCATGACTGTCCAAGCTGGGGAATGACCTTACAATGGAAAGAGAAAGAGAGGCTTAACTGTCACAACAATCTGCAGGGATTCTCCTGTGACCACTTATTTCCTGTCCCCATGTGATGTGTTGAGATGTGCTGGTGAGAGCTAAGCCATTTTCACACAAACATGTAAGCACAGAGCGTTTTGGCATATGTTTATGGACCTGCGCCTGTAGGTGGACAAGTACCTCTCATAGCTGATACTTGATGGAGGACAGTGGGTTAAAACCTCTGTTGGCATAGACCTTGTAGGTGTATGCAAGACTGACAGCTTGAATGTAGATATGTAGGGTTTACATCTTGAAACTTCTGTGGTCATATCTACCTGTGAATGGCTGGGAATAAAATCCAATGAACCTCAACTGGAGGCATTCTGGCTTTCATTTTGTTTAACTGAAATGCTCATTGTGCTCAACTGACAGATGTATTCACTGTGAAATGTGAAGCAGCTTCTGCCTGTAAAGTTTCCCACAGATATTACCTAGGAAAACAAGTCTGAACTGAGCAAGAGACATCCAACATTTACCTGCAACAGATTTTCAGTTCAAACAGCAAACTCTTCCAAAAGTTTCTTCACCAAGTGGAATGGCACAATGTGTGTCTCACAGAAGGTACTGGCAGGTCTTCTCAGGTCTCCCATTAAACTGTTGAATTGCAAATAAGAAAGATGACCTGTAGGAATCATTTTGTCAATGTAGCAGTCGTGGGGATGGGGGGGGAAGGGGGAGAAAGAAGATTGTTGTATCATCTCAGAACAAGAATTTACATGTTTCAATTTGAAACACTATGTTCTTTATCCTTGTTTCCCAGTCTGTCAATAGGACAAAAGGCAAATGCATCTGTTAGTCCCCTAGCCACCCCCCCCCCCCATTCAACCCCACCCCACCCCCATTTTTTTTTTTTTTGGAAAGCCCTTAAGACTGCTCAAACATCTTAATCCTTGGCTGAAATCTGAAATGTTCGATATATATTTACTTTCAGGCAGGAACTGAATCTAGAAAAAATCCATCTAATGCTGCAGGTGAAATTTTAGAAAATTGTGAACAAAGGAAGAAAGGATAAAAACAAAACATGCATGCACACTTAGCTATAAATGCCATTTGCATTTTATTGCATTTTATCGTTACATTATCTTACTATATTTCTGTTCTGAAGCTGGTAGTCCAATGGACCGACTACTTCTTGATGTTAAATTTCATAGATTCCAGCTGAAGTAGCTGTACTCTATGAAAAGTCATCTAGCTCAATGAGTTTTGATTTTATTTGTAATTTTATTGATTGTATCAACTAAATTTATCTGCTTGTATCAAATGTCACTTATCCCGTCCAGATCCACACCTATAAGAAATTAATGTTATTTTTGATTTAACAAATTTGCTACGCAAAATGTCTTTTTCATCCCTCCCCCTTCAAAGATCAACACTACCTGTAAAACTTTGCTGAAAAATTTAAGCTGTACAGTGATTAAAAAACAAAACAAAAAGCAATCTCTGCTCTATCATGCCCTGTTAGACTATTAGAAAATCGTTATTTTTGCAGCAAACTGCTGTAAAGTTAGAAGTGAAAAACAATATTATCACCGTTAGAAACGTAGCTCAAGACAATGTACTACCTAGCAGTCATCTGCTATTCTCTTTGTAGATGGAAGATACGCTTGCAGTGCTTTGGAGAGAAGAGCACCCAAAGCTAAAAGACCATGTACAATGCTGTATTATAATGATCCTTCATGGAGTATAACAAAGTAAAATCCCTGGTATCTTAATTCTATATTCTTCAATTTCCCTAACTCATGATTCAGATAAATGAGAATCGGAGAGATATAACCTTGCAGTTTATTGACTCACTGCATATTAATCTCTTCCTATTATTAAGTATATAATCTACAGCATGATCTGGCACATAAACACAGCAGGTTTAGTTATTTCACCAATTCAATACAATATCTCTCTCTCTTTATATATAAATTCACAATGAACCTGTGTTCAATTTGACCTTGGGGTATAAATCTGAATTTGTTAGGTAGAGTTCAGATGTTCAAGATTAGAATTATATCCCATTTAACAGATTAATCAGAAAGAAGAATCTCCAATACAAATGAAAAATTAAAAAAAAAAAAAAAAAAAAAAAAAAGAAAAAAGGGAGGGGGTGTCATCTTTATTGTAGCATATGTAGAAGTGGAGACATGATCTACCTTCACTCTTTCCCAGCTCTGGGAATATTCTGTATGGTATTTTGGATTGGTTCTTTCATTCATATTATCAGAATGGAGTAGAGAAAGCCTTGGAGCAACTTAATCTCTGTGGCAAATTCACCAAAGCAGATGCAGATAGATAATTTTTGATTTTTTTTTCTGTGGCATTACGAGTGAGAGAGGATGCTGAAGGTAGCTTTTCTAAACATCAAAGGTGAGGATAAAGTTTGCTGTTCTCTTGGATACTTGAGTTAGATGCAGAGCTTTTTCTTAAAGATTAGGCAAGTGTAATTAAATATGAGTGTATATTAGACAGTTAAATCTGTACCTTCTGACTGCCTTTATGCTTAGCATTCAGTTGGCACTGAAAGTTAGTTTCACTTTAGTTTCATACATCTAAAGCTTACCTAAGCTTATTCTCTCTGAAGAAAGGCATGTATACACTGGAGTCCAGAATGCCCCACCCTGGTTTTGGTGCTCTATTTGCTCCTTGCTGACTGACAGGGACAGGATGGGCCATATATATTTTCCCCCTGTAGATTGAGAGGATCAGGTGTGTTTGCTTTTGAATCTGAAAAGTAGTGTCATCCAATCTTGATTTTCATTTTGATGCTCAAAGGTAACATAAAGCTGGATGCCAGGGAAGAACACCTTCTTAGTAAGGAAGGAAAAAAAAAAAAAAAAAAAGCCAACCCTGCACTTCTCAGTGATTGGGATTCACTGTTGTTGCTGGGTGGAACTGAGTAATGCTGTTGTTGCTCCTGCCTCTGCACAGTGATGTTTCTGTTCCAGTTTTTGCTGACTCATATGCAAGAAAACACGATGAACAGACACAAGGCACTGTAACTCTTATTCTTTCCCCCACCAACCTCGGTGAGTATTTTTTTTTTTCCTGTCTATGGCTAGCATAGTACTAATATAGCTCTACTATTAGAGTTAATAGGAGGGGAAAAGGCAATCTTGTAAACAAACTGCTAGCAGGCAGATTGATCTAAGAGAGGGCATTTAAATGCAACCTGCTGTTTGTGGTACATCTACCTCTCTTTAGAGCTGATCAATCCTGATAACTTGCCCGTCTCTACAAACTACACTTGCTAGAGTTGTGTTCTTAAATGGGAGAAGTGCTTACAATACCCATTTACAACTGTATTCTGTTTAATTAGTCAGCACAGCCAGTGCTGCAGGGATAGATCACTTTGCTTTAAAGATTTGAGAATGTTAATAGTACAGTATATCATTTTAATTATTATTGGATTAATGTTGTGTCTTGAAGAACATCCAATGCAAATCACAAGAAATGGCCTGAAGTGACCCAAGGGTTGTGCTTTATTAGAAAACTAATAGGTCCATTGGTTAAATACAAGGAGAGGTTCTTTTTTCAAATGTCACTCTGCATTGGGCTGCTGTGTGCACGCATGTGTGTATGTGAAAATGAAATCCTCTCACTTTCACTTTGTCCACAGAAATTTTCTGTAGCTCATGCAATAAATGGCTGAGAAAGCAGACATAATACCAACAGATGAAGAGAAAATCCAAAATAACAGTAAGGAAGACCCATTTCCCACTAGTGATGTTGTAACAGCATCCCCTGGTTGCCCTGCCAGTCTGGTTTTGGCCAGCTTCAATGAAGACAAGGGAAGTTCAGTGGTGCCAGAAAGACTGTCTGTCCTCTCTAGCAAGGCTGTGGCCCAAGCAAAAGCCCTTGCTGGTCCAGAGATCATCAGTGGCAGCCAGGCACAGAGCAGGGCCTCTGGGTTGGCAAAGTACCAGCTGACAGCTGTAAACGCACCAGCAGGGGGCTCGTTGTACCCCTTGGCAGTCTGTAAACTCAAGCCTGTGGACATCACTTCACTACGCTCCAAAAGCCTCTGCTGCGACTGCAACCAGGATTTGGAGGTACCACATCCCCCTGAGGTGTCCAAGGTGGCTGGCGAGCCTCCCGAGGCAGTGAAGAACCTTAGATGCTGCCACGTGCAGGGTGCCAGCACACAGTATGCAGGGAGCGGCACTAAGAGCATTGTGGCCCCTTGCAGTCTGGGCCTGGCCATTTGGATGAAGACCACAAAAGTAATGGAGACTTTAGAAAATAAGAAAAAGGAAGAAAAGGAGAAGTACCGGCTCCAGCTAGCTATGTATCGAAGACTTCTACTGTTGCGTTCGATCAGGAGCTTGCACAAGCAGCTGGAGCAGCAGCAGTCCAGGTTGCAGGAATGTTATGGCATGGTAATAAATACCAAGAAAGAAGTGTTGAAACACATTAACTCAGCCTTGCCCTCACCTTCTCCATAATCATGTTGCTGTATGTAGAAATGAGCTTTGTAACGTCACTGGAGCCATCAGTAAGCTTGCATGCCATGAGTTGGAGTCCTCCTAGCCAAGAGTATGTACCCACATGTGTGGAGAACAGAAGCAGCAACAGCAGGACAAGAGGAAGGGGAAAGTAAAGCATTGGCCCCTGAATTTTTCTGCAGGAAGCTGGAATAAGATTATATCTGTGCAAGGTGATGGCTGATGCACACTTGAGGTCTTAAGCTGAAGCAGGATATAAAAAGTAAACAAATGTATTAAAAAAGGAAAAAAAATATATAAATAAATGGGAACCGAGTCTGACACATGATCAGTAAAGGTGATCTGATGCTAAAGCTGCAGCCCTTTAAATATGGTAAATCACTTCAGCATTAAAGGAACTTCAGCAGAATATATATATATATATATATATATTTTTTTTTTTTTTCTGTCTTCTCAAGGATACCCAAGCCTAGAAAGCCAGGATATTTGACGAACTTAAGCTCAGGATTGATATCTACCCAGCTGCCTGTTTTTCACAAAACTGCTAAGGCCATTTTATGTTTCTGACCTCTACCCTCCTATAAGGAAGGTAGAACAGTACAGAGAACAGGTAGAACACGTACAGAGAAGCAGCACAATTGCCTAAGCCTTATTTCCTTAGGAAAGCAAGCTAGAAACAAAGGCTTTATAATCTGATGTTACATTAGAAGCCCAGACTATCAGTGCCAGGGGAATGTTCAAGGTCTGCACAATTAGTAATCTGCTGCTAACTCCCAATGGCACTAGTGTCTGCAAATCAAGCATATTTTGTGCCTTACTGCTGTCATTTAATGGAAGTTGGTGACAATTAGCACTTTTTATCCAGGTGTATTAGACACTTGGAAAACCCTAGAGCAGTTTCTCCAATTGCAAGGTTAGGATGCCTGCAGGAAATTTGATGTCAGTAAGTAACAAACACACACAGGGAAAATTAAAGAAGAAAGATACAAGTTTGTTGTTGTTGTTTGTTTGTTTGTATGCATTAAAAAGGCAATTTGTGTCCCTATCATTGAACAGCAAATTGAAGATTTGAATGTGCTGGTTGAGAATCTGAAGCAAAAATGCAAAAATGTTTTGAGAACAAAAGACATTGGAAAAACTTCATTTTCTGTATGCAATTCTGATGATGCCACCTTTTCTTTTACCCTGTTTGTTAGAAATGTTTCGGTAGGTGAGCAACCTTTTTTTTTTTTTTTTTTTTTTTGTAAATCATCTATTCCTTACATGAAAAGGCAAGTCTATTATTAAATGTCATATTTTTCTGTGAATAATATGCTATATATGGGAAACTTTTTCTCCGTGTCTTTTTTGTGTGCTAATAGAGGGAGGGTGTGTGTGTGTTTGTGTATGCATGCATACCTATATACAAGTGGTCATGAAAGGTTGGCACTTCATTTCCTGTAGCAGAATAATCTCTCAAAATAATCTCTGCTGTCTATGAGGAACTGGTTGATTAGATTCACATGCGCACATCTGTGAGCAAGGTATTGAAGTAATTCAACAATTGAAGTGCAGCACAACATTGTCATTGTTCCATCTTTATATTTCCTTGCACCCAAAATTATGGAAGCCCTCTGGGTATGCACAATGTTAGATGGGCTTATTTATCTCCTTGGGCCCTTGCATAGTCTCTTACACAGCACAAGCCTGGAATTTTGTATGCAGAATTACTGTAGAAACATCGTTGGCATCAAGGAGATAGCATCCTCATTTGGGGGATTTAGGTTGCCAGGGACCTTTAGTGGGCTGCAATAATGAGTTCTGGGGATCTATGTGACTATTACTCCTGTGTTCTGAACCCACCCAGCTCTCTGCTCAATCTTGGGAAGGTTATTCTCTGTCTGTAATGCAGGTTTGCCAAAGAACACTTAAATACTAAATTCAGCTCAGAAGTAATTTGTTCTGTCTTAATATGCGCTCCAGGAAGGAAAGATGATCATGGCCAAGAGGGATGTGCAAAGATTTTGTTTGGTTGTTTGTTTTAAATGCCTGAACTATAAATAAATAAATAAATAAATAAATAAATAAATAAATTTCATTGGTTAAGAGTGAAAGTAAGTGTTATGTTAAACCAAACACAAGGAGACCACTATTAGGTTGTGTCTCTTGGGGAAAGAAGTGTTGAAGAAGGGGCACATCTCTCAAAACTAAATAAATGCAAAACTACTAAATTCTGAAATCAAATGTCAGATTGTTTCCATTAGGAAGAAGACTAAAAGATGTATTTTGGCATAAACTGTGTTTGAAGAAGAGTTAATAATTTTTTTTTTCTTCTGAATTAAATTCAACTTGGCTAATACTATCATGTCATTGAACTTTATGTATGCAAACAAAAGTAAGATAAAGTAGCTATTTTACCTCAGCAGCTGCTGTAGTATTGCTCCGTCCATTACTAATGCTGCTACCTATACCTATAATACCAATTGTTTTAAAGATGACTTGAAAAATGTTGAAAAATATTGCTCACACAAAACACCATGCAGCAATAGTTGAGTTGTCAATCTGTACAACTGTAAGTGCTTTGTGACGATCTTTGTTTATGCAACACCTCTCATAAGATTTCTTGAGCCTTATTAGAATCAGTAGACGCTTCCACACTGTGAATATTAAATGCCAAGAGATCTGTGCATGAGCAATGCTGTTTGATAGCTGGCAAGAAAATGAAGCCACAATCTGTTCTGTGTATGCATGATCTTTCAAGTAGTGTTTTATGGATACATGCAAAATAAATGTTAACCAATGAAATAAGAACACTTGTCCTTGCAACAATTTGCTGTTTAGCTGGTGTTGCCAGTTTGGCTACTGGTGTTGGGCAAACCAAATGAAAGTTATGTGATTTTAAAATAAGCATATTTTACAAGCTTAGAAAATGTGGCTTAACAGCTATGCTTTTCTATATGTTTTCTATAGCTTATATTTCTATGTTATGTCTGTATTTTTTCTGTATGTTAGCAGCTGAAATCAAGTGGGAAAGTGCCATCATGAGTAACCCATGGAGATGTTCTCAGACAGACCAGAAAAAGTTACAATCTCAGGTTTAATAAAAATATGTCTTTTTGTTGTGGTTTAACTCATCCGGCAGCTAAACACCACACAGCCATTCGCTCACCCTACCCCCTCCCTCTCTGGGATGGGGTAGAGAAATGGGAAAGTGAAGCCTGTGAGTTGAGATAAAGACAGTTTATTAAGACAGGATAATAACAATAACTATAACAATAACAATAATAATAATGTGTATGAAACAAATGATGCACAATGCAATTGCACTGATTGATGCCCAGCCTATTACCAAGTAGCCTGGCCCTCCAACTCCGACTAGCCACCCCTATATGACGTCAGCATGACGTCAGATGGTATGGAATACCTCTTTGGACAGTTTGGGTCAGCTGTCCTGGGTCTGTCTCCTCCCAGCTCTTGCTGCACCCCCAGCCTGCCTGCTGGCAGGACAGAGCGAGAAGCTGAAAAGTCCTTGGTTTGGTGTAAGCACTGCTCTGCAACAATTAAAACATCAGCATGTTATCAGCACTCTTCTCATCCTAATCCAAAACATAGCACCCTACCACTACTAGGAGGAAAATTAACTCTGTCCTAACTGAAACCAGGACACCTTTCAACTATTTAAATGTCCTTTTATGGTTAAGAGGTTTGGTAGTTTGGATAAGGTTCAACTAAAATTTCTTAAACTCTATTTTTATCTGAACCCAAACCACATGAATTGAGTTCTGATCAGAGGTATAAGCTCGAGCTACTGGAATTTCTTACATGTACATAAGAACTGGCAGGTCTCAAGTAATAGTGACTAATTAATTTCAGTAGGGTATTTCTCCCCATTATCTTACTGCGTGTCAGAGCATGTTGAGCTAAAAATCTCTAGGAAAATCTGCATGACCCAACAGGTTGTTACCTACTTCTACAGCAGAGGTTGAATTTAAATGACACTGCCTGAGCCTTAAGGTCCCACTGATTAACTAATTGCTTAGCAAGCCTGATATGGCAGAAAGTAAGTGTATTTATAGTGGAAGAATGAGATGTTTAAAAGGTGCTGGCACCCTCAGAGTCATTGCTATCACTAAAGAAGATGTAGCTTGTGGCCAACAAAAAACAGATCTTTAAGACAAGAATGGAATTATAAACAATTAGTGGCAGAATGCATTACTGACAGTTCTTTAATGTAGAGACTTTTGCTTTGCACCTCTGTCATTTTGGGTGCTGACCTGGAGACTGGTCTAAGCTGTGACTTTTTCCATTTCTGTTTTTGATGGCTATGAATCTGTCAAGATAAAAAGCCAATTTTATTCACTTGTTACCCCTTGTGATAGAGCATCATGTTGTGTGAAGGATTAGCTCACTTCCTTCTTCCTGAGATTTTGTATCAATCACATTATTTAATTAGAACAGTGATGATCTTACCTATTTATAGTAAATTTAGGATATTGTGGTGAACTTGCGAGCTCTGCATTACTAAATCCAGATCATCTAGTTTTGTTCTTGGAGTGAGAAAATTATTGACTCTGGGCATGGCATTAAGTATAAAAAGATTTAAAGATGATGATGTTTAAATCTCCATGTGGCTGATGAGTACATTGGAGGGGAAACTATAGTCTAGATTATAAATGTTGTGGAGTTCATATTGTGCTTATGACTGTTGAAAGCAGTGCAGTAACATAATAGCATATTTGGAATATGCGAATGGGACCCTTCTCTGAGTGTATGGGTTGGGGAGTAAATTTTCTTCAACCTCAAAGCTCAGAGATTCAGATAAATATGATAGCCAAATGTCTGGAAGGTGGATGGAGAATGGAAGTGAATGGAACTACAAGGAAAAATATTTCAGTTTGATTCTTGTGCAGCATGGGGAATGGTATACTGGAAGGTTTCTTGCTCTGAGCATATGCTTTTTCTTTTTTATACCTCAAACAACTATTTTTGAGCCAAATGTGTACTATGGTGAGTTGTGTATCTGCAGTGCACAGGAATCAATGCCTATCTCAGAAGATGAGTGACAGTAATTACTGTTGCTGAAATTCACATGTATGCCACTTACCCCAGTCAACCTGGCTTTTGCCTAATCTGACACATGTTGAAGTAAAGTGTCCTGCTGGCTTTCAGTAACAGTTGAATACAGCCCAGGTCTTTGAGGTGGTGCACCTTGTTCAACTCACTTCTCAGGTTTGATACATTTCTTTATTTTGTCTTAAAACATTATACATTTTTTGGGGGGTGGTACTAATCTTTGTCTTCCTGGCAAAAGATTTGGAAGAAGAAAAGGGTCTTCCTATCACTTCCTTGCGCTGTTGAAGAAAGTTGCAGGTAGTTGTTTAGTCTTAATGAAAACTTGTAGCAGGAAAAATGGCCCTGTGAAAACACTTCTGCAGCGTTTACCAAAACTTTAGGAAAATAACAGCAGCTCCTACAGAAATAAAACTACATCTGAAAACATGTTTCCCTAATTGCACTGATCATCTTCTTACAAAATTTAAGTCAAGTTTCTAAAAGTGTTGCCTTCATTTCTGACAAATGAAGTCTCTAAGTCTGCAGCCCAAAGTGACTTCTGTGTGCAGGAGAGGCAATGAATTCTTGAGAATCTCAATAAAAGTTACAGTTTCCCTTTGATGGGTGGGGGTTGGAGAGGAAAGGGAATGTGTGACCATTCATCACAGCTCCAGGCTCATTAGTACCCAGGAACTTTCTACTCTAAATGACAAAGTTTCACTGTCGCCAAAGAGAAATTGCTGCTGACCTTAGACCTCTTTTTTGGAAAGTAAAATAATGGAGCACAGGAGCAGAGTTTGATATTTGACTGAATTCTACACAATTATCATGCATGTGTATATAATAAAATTAATTCTGTGTCTCTGCATTGTAGCCTCCGGCAAGCAGCATACAATCAGTTTTGTATGTATAATAGATCACAGAGTTGTTCATGAATAATACAAATGCATTGAGCAGATACTAGTGAGTGAGGATGTTTGTCTTTGCATGGAATCGAAGTGAACATGTAATATTGTGATAATATATATTTGATGAATTCAGGTCTGACTTGCCTTTGCCATAGCCTGCTAATTCCCCGACAAGGGTTGCCACAATAATTGAGTTTCCAATAACATTATGATTATTTCCACATGATAATTTAATTGTAGGTATTTTTTAATATTGTAATAATGTAGATTTGTGATTATTATGCATTTGCATGCAGATTTTCATGGTGACTTGGAGCACATCCCTACATTTATAACTTAATTTCCTATATTATTGCATATATATTTTGGGATGAACTCATTAATGCAAACGAAAGAAAGGTCTTTTTAGTTGTTTTGCCTTTATTATAAATGGCTGAAAGCTTTGCTCATTTTTTTAGACCAGTCTAAACAAGTGAATAAACAAAAAGACAACTGTAATTCACGGATGGATTAATTTAAAATAATAATATAATTACAAATCATGGCAGATTTGTCTGAGGTAATTGGGCTGCAGACTGGTACAAATTTTTCTTTTCTGGAGTGAAATTTGTTTAGATGAATCACCAAGTTTCACAGGGGCCATTTTCCATTTTTCTAGTTTCCCTATATGAGGTATTGGCAAAGTAACATTGGCGCAGAATTAATGGGTGTTTGCATGAGTGAGCATAAGGGATACCTGAATATCTGGACCTAACAAGGCATTGTTTTAGCAAGCAGTATGCCCAGAAAGAATAGAATTGGATGTAGGGAGTCATGACACTAGCTGTGCTTTTAACTGTTTTTTGTCTGCTCTGGGAAGAGGCTGTTTGCCTGCCTGCTAATAGCCTTCAAGCTGCATTAGATCATTGCTGAGACTCCATGGGGCAAAGGGAGATGGACCTTTCCCAAGAAACAAACTCCATTCTCATTAATTGGAGCAGACACTCGTATCATTTTGTTAGCATCCTACTTCAGATAAGAGAGAACTTTTCCAGTTATATTCATTTTTTTATTTTTTTAGCAAAATACGACTTTTTTGAAGATAATTTTTTCCAGAGACAGTGTAATGGGGCTTGTGTGTTGTTCCTTCAACTATATGTACTTGAGAAAAAACAAAATTGAACATCTCTGCTGCTTTTTGTTTGTAAAACCTCAGCTCCTCAAACTGAACCCTGGAGTCAAAACAGAGGCAGTTCTTGGTCTCCTCCATGTTATCAGTAGCTGGTAGGATGTTTTTCCATTGCCTGCACAGCAGGCATATGCAGTAAGAGCTTGGAAAGAAGGCTTGTTCCAAATTTTCAGGCATGGTGGTCAGAAACTATGGACTGAAAAATATGATTTACAGCTATCCTTTTGCATCACTCTTCAGTGCATGCAGATTCTGTTAGTTTCATTGTACTGAGGTGCCTACTTTTAGTTTGGATGCATTCTTCTAAATTAACAACGAGAAACAATGAGATTTAGATGAAACAAAGAGATTCCCTTTCTTCTTTCCTCACTCTGTGGACTTAAGTGTTGAACATTTAAAAAGAAATAAAAATAATAATAATAATAAATAATTACAAAAAAAAAAAAAAAATACCTAGGCAGCACAGAGAGCAGCTACACAGACGTTAGAACTTGACAAAGCTCAGTTCTTTTCCTACCTTTACCTGTTGGGTTTTAAACTTAAATCAACCATTTTATCAGGTAACAACAAAATGGGTACAATTTACATTGGGGGAATTAATGTGAAGTCCCACAGCCTCCATTAGTTTTGTTTCTCATTAGATTAAAAAAAAAAAAAAAAAAAAAAAAAAAAAAAAAAAAAAAAAGCAGCTGAATTTGGGCCAGAGACTGAAATATGCAATTCCTTGATGGCCAGGATCCTTTCCTAAGGAGGGCAGGGGGCATTCAATTCAACAGGATTCACTAGAGGATGTTTTTGCATCCAAGTGCCAGTCAGTAGGGTGAAGGGTAAAATGCCTCTCCCTGCTCCTACATTGTGACTTGAGTACAGTCGTGTCCTTTGCTTTGGTCTCAGTACTTGGAAAGGAAGTGCTTAGAGTCAGGTCAGCTGGAAGGCTTCTTTTCACACAAAATTCTTTGGTGCTGTTTTGTTACCTCAGTTGAGGAGAACAACAACAAACCATATTTGGTTTTCTCGCAACTGTTTTTTCCATGTGTAGTTGTATTTGACACAGTGGGTCTATATCACTTCTGTGTGAGGCAAAGGTCTTGTGTGCACAGACTGACATTTTCCAACCTATTTTATGGAAAGCATTCTTCAAAAATCATTTAAGTGAGGAAGTATTTATGTATTGCCCATTGTCTCTACTGCTTGAAAATACATGATTCATGTCCATTAGTTGTTCTTCTCATAATGGGGAAGGTTTATTGACCATAATCCTGGAGGTCTCCCATGTGTCAAATGACCACTGATTGTATTGGAAAAGAATGTTTCGGTGACAGCAGGCAGCCCCTGGGCTGAAAGAAGCGTCCCTTGTCCCTGAGCAATAACCTGTACAGATGATTGAGACTTGTTGATAGACCTCCATGGAAGTCTTGTCCAGTAGTCTGGGTTTAGCAGTGTCTGACTCAGTGAAGGACTCTTCTGTGCAGGATGTTTGAACTTGATTTGTTGCTCTTGTCAAGGAGGGCATAAAGATAAGCAAAAACTGAACATGCCTTGATGCCCTGGCAGATGCAGATTTACAACTTCTGTCTTGGAGAGGAGAAGGGAGCTAGAATTTACAAAATACAATAACTGAGTAATTTCTTTATCACTGAGATCTGTAAGAAATCAGTGATATGTCTCATGAGAGATCAGGGGTGTCACCTCACATCCTCAGGGTGCTAAATGGCATAAAAGACTCACTTTGAAACTACTGCACTGTGATAACCTCCAACTCCCAAGGGAAGCATTTTGTGTACATTTTGTTGTATATAATGACAAGCTGAAAGGGCAATGAAACTGTTAAGGGGATGCTGCATGTCTAAAAAGACATTATTTTTCTTTTAACTAATAAATGAAAGAGAGTCTTTCAGAAAAGCAGTTAAAATAATACAATTTAAATGTAACAAGTGATAAAATACTAGAGAGAATTCACCTGTCAGATGAAGAAATTTAAAACATGAGGTATTCTGTGTAACATACATTTCAAATTGGACCATTGTCCTGGTAAAGTAAGAGACCTCTTCAAAAAGCTTTTAAAACACTTGATATATATATACAAAATTTTAAAGCTGACACAACTAGCATAATGGAAATAATTATTTAAAAAAGTGGATTTGAAAAATAAAACATAAAATGTACTCATGTTATGTAGTCATTCTCTACAATATATGAGATGCTGTGAGATTTTACAAGATCAAAATTGTGAGACTCTGGGAATTTTTCTGAAATGGTGATTTTATAATAGATTTTGTAAACGTTCATTACTTATATGAAAAAAATAAAAGAAACAACAACAACAAAAAAAAAACACTAGAGATGTCTACAGCGATAGCAATAATATTTTGCAATTAAGCTATAAAAGAGTCGTGTTCTCTTCAACAAAATTATGTGTGGACATATTCAGAAATTTTGGGCCCATATTCCAGTAGAAATACTTCTAGCCACAAAATGTATTTCAATGTATGTGCGTGCTTTCTTTTGTCTCTAGTGTAAAAATAACTGCCTTCTGTAAACTTAACACAGAATTAAATTTGAGGCTGTGAAATCCCAGTCAACAAGGTGGCAAAGCAGTTCAGCAACTGTGTTTTAGATTAACTTTAAATGCAAAATTCAAATCATATAAATAACTTATTTGATGTTATTCTGAAATAAACAAGAAATCGTAAGAAAAGTGAATTGGATAGAATAGGATAGTTATATCTTCTATTACCTCAGTACTGGCCATCAATCACTGTCAGTTAATTATCATTAAGACTGCATAAAAAAGGCCCCTGTGGGAGCTGGATAGTCTGTGAGGTTCATTCTTTCATTAAAAACAAGACAAACAATGTAAGACTTCTTTGGTATTTTTTTTCATTTGAGCCTTTTTGTATACAAGGCGATGATGTGAGGAAGGTGAATTTTGAAATGCATAATTGTGCTGGGAGTTACCATTATGTATTGCAGATAGCACCCTATCTGCATAGGGTGCTGATAGAACAAAGGATTCAAAATGAAAGTAGTTGTTTGTCAGGAAGTTTAAAGATTTTTATTATTATTATTATTATTTTTTTAGCTAAACAACTACAACAACAAAAAACGTCCAGTAGCACTGTCCTTTCTAAGGTGCAAAACTTGAGTTGTGTGTTTTTTTTTTTTTTTTTTTTTTTAATTATTATTATTAAATAAATTCTAACTTCTAATTAACTGGGCTTTTTTTCAAGCCTCCAGGGTTTATACTTTTCTGTGCAGCATGCAGTTTGGAAACTTCAGCTTTAAAAAAGGGATAAAAACTAAAGTCTCATGACTCCAAAAGGTGATTATTCAATATAACATTAGCCATAGTGAAATTTGGTGTGAGTTGCAAAGCCAGAAACTTCACAGCTTATGAGCCAATTTAGGGATTTGTGCACTTAGCTGCTTAATGCTGGCAGGAGCAAGAATGCAGTACTGGACAGTAGCAGCTCCTATTATTACCAAGGTATTTCATTGCACTTCCCTGCACTCTTGAACAACCCTTCACACTCTTTGCAGTACCTGGGTCAATTGATAGTGCTCATCAGCATCACAAACCAGGGCTGGTACTTGATTTCTTCACAACTTATGCCTTTGATATGAAGCCTGTTTTGGGTCAGCTAATGCTTGCTTATCCTGCAGACTGGGAGGTTCTCATGGCCAAGATCTCTTTCTGCAGAAACTTACAGATTAGAATAAGCCATTATGATCTTTCATGTTTCTGAGTAATTATCACAGGAAAAATATGAGTTACACAAACATTTTATACTTTTTTTTTTTTTTAAGTGAGGCTTCTTTTTTTTTTTTTTTTCCCTCTCCTGTCATATGACAGCAGAAGTATATTATGCACAAGAGCAACTTAAACGCTGAAGCCTTCAGGACCAAAGACCTCTCTGTTCAGTAAAATAACAGACTGAAAATACTTGTACTGTGAAATAGTTATTTTTTTTTTTTTCACCAACTATCCAAATAACCCTAAAAGCCAAAATAAACACAAATAAAACTAAAATAAAACTTTAAAACAAAACGCCTTAAGCACTGGTGGACAATAGATTCTATGGGAAGGAGTGAATGACTTAAACTAGATTAGAGCTGCACCATTTAGGATTCTTCAGGCTGAAGTCAGCCCATCAGGACAATTCATCTGCTCCTTGTCAACCTCTTTCTCCTGGGGAGGCCTTTTTGCCTGCATGCGTCCAGTCTGCAGGTGGTACTTAGTGTATGATGGGCAGCTAGGTGGTCACAAGGTGGAGATGTGGTAAGATCAGGTAACTCAAACTGTATATGCTTCCCATTTTTCTTTGTTGGGTATTTGCTGATGTGACAGGAAAGATTGTACTTTGGATACAATCTCATCAATGGAACTAAATTCTACTCTTCTATGCTCTCTGTCACATATTGAGTTTCTTCTTTCTTATTTGGCTGTGCTATTTGAAAAAGAAGATTCTCCAGTGCCAATTTTATTTTGCAAGAGTTTGGTCAATGTTAACACGTCTATAAACTAGTTGAAGGGAGAATTAAATCAGAGCAGGAAGGGACAGTGCATCTCAAAAGAAAACTAAAATGGAAACCCTAACCTCTTCTAATTTACATATGGTGACATTTTGCAGAAATATTGTAACATTAGCAGTGGCATAATGAAATTCTGCCTATCAGCCGTGGAAGGAATAATGTTACTGTAAAGGTAACCTGTTCACAGTTTGTTATCGAGAAAATATTCATGCCAAGAAACATACATTTACCAATGAGTGTTAAGAACAGTATTTTTTTTTCTTATATTTTTTCCTCATGGGCTATCCATCTTCCCCTCCAGATTTACTGCATGATCACTCCCTTTACATGCTAATTATGTGCAGCTCTGGTGAATTTGTTAGTAGTGACACTTCGGGCACCCAGTGGGACTGCAACTCATTATGTGGCAATGTCCAGATATATCAGATATTATTAGCTGTCATTAATCTGCTGTGGAAACATTGAGTGCACAGCCAGGAGAGAGACCAGGAAATAGAGTAAAAATGAAGTCTGCAACTGCCCTGGCCCCCAAGAGGTCAGAGAGCAAATCAGCAGGGGAGAAGAATACACCTTAAAATGGCCAGTGCTTAGCAGCAGACTTTTAACCCATTGTAAGCCAATATTTCTCAGAATAGGAAAGACAAAAAGAAACGATCCTGTTTGTAATGTTTCTATGACTGTGCTTTACTGGAGCAAGCAGGAATATATTCTCTCAGACTAGTGCTTTTTTAAAGGGATGTTGTACAACTGCATCTCAGAGAGAAAAGAAGTATGTGAAGAGGAGGCATAGTAGGCAAAAGACAGTATCTGCCTCAATGTGGATAGTGCCAAAGCACAAGACTTTGAAATTATGCACCTGTAACTCAGAATAGGATTACGCTCACTCTCCATTTGAACGTCATGTTTTGTAGAATCAGACTTGGCAGCAGAGAGAATCCTGCAGGAATTGAGAGCTTGCTCTTGCTATTCATCTTGTTCTGGAATTCACCTGTCTGTGAGCATTGTGCCAACTAGCATCTGCTATGCAGCTTAAGAACAGAAATAACAATAAGGTTCACTTTTGGCATCAATTCTGAAGAACAGTCACTTGTAGGAGTTATGCATATTAATTTCATTGCTTGGGTAGCAGAAGCAAAAACAAAATAAAGTTTCTTCCCAAAAAGCTCCATAGAATTTTCAGTCTCCAAACTGGCTTGTAGAATATGGCCTAGAACTCCAGGAAGTCATAACTTCATTCTTTAAACCAGGTGAGCTTAAAGACAAGTGACGTCATCTCTGGTCTGAAATAAAAACAGAAAACACTGAAGTACTGTCTGGAAATCTGAGTTTGGTTTTATATTAATATATTAATGAGGTAGATGATTTTCAGAGCAGGAGAAAGGTAATGGGTTGGTTAGTCTGCATGCAACTTTAAAATTTGGGTGTTACTGACCTTAATATAGAAGTCAACAGTGAGATAGGGAGATTCAAAATAGGAAAAATTAAGATTTATCAACAAAAGTAAAAAAAGATCTTTCGCTTCCAGGATACCAAGGACCCATGCTCCTTTATCTAGAGGTTGCAGTGCTCTTGTTGGCAGGTTTAAGCATACTTAAAGGAATAAAAAACTCTTAAAATTCCTCAACATGCGATTGTTGTGAGAAGCTGAAGTAAACTTCTACACACAGCTGCTTGGAAATTTCCAGGCAGCTGTGTGTAGAAGTTTCAAAATTCCAAAAATTCCAAATCCTGAAGGAATTTGGGAAGTAATGATTTAACTCCAATTAAAGGGGTTGACTAATGTTTTGCAGTCTTTCTCAGGCTGTGACCTTTTGCATGATCTAATCTTGTCTTAATGAGGACAATAACAGATTTTTATTATTTTTTTTTTTTTAAAAAAAAGCTTGATATTTTATTTATGGATCTATCTTCCATTAGGCACACTCTGATAAACCTGTATAAAAACAACCATGGTGCCCTCTGCTATAGGTTGTCTTAAATTCTGCACAATCCTGTGAAAGAGAAAACAGTGTTAGTATTTGGTCAAATGGCTTCCCTTAATAGTTCCTAAACTAATAGTCATTCATGACCTCAGATTCTAGAAAAAGATTTAGAAGTCATTTTGGTGGCATTGTGGGCTTTGTGGAAATACAAGCGTTATGGAGTACAGTGTTAGTAATGGGGCAGGTGGCAAGTACCCAGGGAAATAAACAAGAAGCAGTTTTATCATTGGTCTTGGGACCTTTGCAATTTTGGTGTAACAGAAGGGTTTGTTTATTTTTATTTGAGAGCAATGCAATATCAAAAAAGAGTTACAGTCTAATGGTGTTAATGCGGTAAAAAAATAACTAAAGCCATTCCGAGTGCAGTATGAATATATTTAGTAGGTCAGTAATAGGTTCTTTTGTAGTCTTATTCTAGTGTTTATGAAATTTTACAAATGTGGCATGGCTTGCCCTTTTTCCAGGGGAGGGGAATAAAAATGCATTCTGTTTTCTTTTTCTTTTGAGTGCTTCGAAGAACCGAACAAGAGGTGAATGCTGTTTTAGTGGTGGGTTAATGAGTTACAGGTCAGGCTTATAGTGGAAAAATTGCAGTCAGCCTCCATGGTGCTTTTTGCCAAATTTGCTTTGATGAAGCTATTATAGCAGGCTTGGGTGTTTGCTTTTTCTTGTCTGCTGCAACATGTTTGTTATTTGCCCATCAACATTATGCTGTCTTTTCAGTGCCTGTATTACTCCTTATGATCATGCAGGCTCTTAGTTTCACATTTAACATGACACGCATGACTAGAGATCTCTCAACTGGCAGAACTAGTCAGGTGTAAAACTCAGATGCATGGATGTCCGTAGGGCTGGGGCCTGAGCAAATTCCACAGAATATGAAAGTGTGTTATGTTTGACAGAGATCTGCAGTATTTCTTACTCCACTGTTTGTAGCAAGTTGAATAGTCACCCAAATAAGCCTGTATGAGCAATGCTACCTAGGAGGGATATCTGCATAGCTGGCTGTGATCTTTTCTGTACAGAAAAACTGGTGTGTTAAATGCTGTCATGTTTGTTCCTTTAAAAGATAGCTCTTCAAAAATATACACTCAGAAGAATTTTCAAAGTAAATTCCTACACATGGGTTTAAATAGACTGTAAGCTGTAACATAACAGAAGAAAGCCATCACCTTCAATTTGGAGTGCAGAGAACCAGTAAACAGAAAGTGCCAGATTGCTCTTTTTCTTGAGACTCAGAAAATTAGGAACTATAACATAAAAGCTTTAGCAGCAATTATACCTTCTTGGGTATAATCGAATACTCTTAGGTATATCCTAACTCATGCTTTTTTTTTAGTGATCAACTTTGTAAAAACTTATCATGGTTATAGATCCACAGTGTATGAAGTGTGCAAAGTTAGCTATGATTCATATTATATTCAGCTTTCTGAAAACTAAGAAACAATGTCAGTTCTGAATTGACTAATATATTTGCTCAGGAGTTGCTTTGGTATGTGCACTTTTAGATCGGCTGCAGTATTTCTTCTGAGAAACGCCATGGGAGGGCCCTGTCCCCGGAATTTTAGGGGCATGACACCAGGATCCAACAATTCTTCAGTTCCTCTGCAAATGATGGCAGGTGGCAGGGCTCTATCACAGCTCTGTTCTCATTACCTCATGTAGTGCTTTAGAGCATGCAACACTGCCAACACAGTAAATGATAGGTGCCATAAATTCTATTACCCAATGTAAAGGGTTATCAATTAATATTGTGTGATTCACTGTTTTTGTGGTGATTGCAGGGAAAAATTGAAGGACAGATGAGTTGAATTTTTTCACTGAGGCTTCAGTGAGCAAACATTGCAGCTCTCCTCAAATTCCTGGTCATTTATTCATTATTGCCATCACTGATTCAAGTGACTTACATTTTTGCAGAATGAGTTAGCATGAGTGAAGAAGGAGGAATCTGACCTGAAATTTCTAAGAAGTGAGTTCTCATTATCATTTTATTTGAAAGGATTCTTGTATACCTGAGACAGGAACAATAATATGCAACCAGAACAATAACACCACTAAAACCCAAGGTGAATTGTCAAGAATGCTTATTGGAAAAACAAACAAATAAACTGAAGACTCATACTCTACTTTGAAAAGCTGGGGGTGGCTGTTAGTTTTATTGGAAATTACTCATTATTTTTATTTCATTATCACTAGAAGAATGGAAAAGTGTCTCTTTACTGTTATTTTAGTAAGAAGAAAGATCTTTTTTTCTGAATCCCAGAAAAAATGTAATTTAAATGAATAAAAGCAATAAAAGTGGCCAATGAACATTTGAGAATTCCAGCTCCATGGGCACAAATGGTTGCAGAAGTTGAGTTCCATGTGTTTGCGTATAAGTATGTTAAAAGTGCATGCTGTTGGAAGGGTAAGTAACAACTCCATAAGACTCTGCTAGCCAGTTGTAACTGTTCATTTCAGACATAAACGTATTACTTCACAACAAAATATAGATAAATATAAAATTAACTTTAGTTTCTTTTAATGATAAATTACACTATGCAGTACCAAAATGTAATCATTTTCTAGATTTATTGTGATCTGTTTCTAAATGTTACAGGTGTTTGCAGAGGTTTTGTTTGCTTAAAAGCATTGTGGCTATGCATTCAACTTTTGAACCTCATTTGCACAGAGTTGTAGAATCAATTGCCTCTGAATAATTATTACTATTATTATTATTATTATTATTATTTTCAGGTAAGGGGAAATGTAGAGGTTCAAGGGAAATTTTGATATTTACCTTAACAAGGGCAAGATTCAACCCTGGCAGCCCAGACCTGTATCTAGCATAACACTGCATTAGGTAAATGCCTTTTCTGGGTGCGTTAAAAATGCCACTGATCTTTCTCACTTTCTTCCTACTCTGAGCACTTGAACTGACCCTTGACAATGAATTCTGATAGTGTCCCTTTTGAACAGCTTTGTGATTGCTTCCATCCACAGGTTACTTTTATTCAAGTGGATTTGCCACAGAGCACTTGCCCATTAGCAATCTTTTCTGCTGCCTGCTTTAAAATCTGCTTATGGTTATGGTCAGATAAAAGCATGGGAGGTCAGTTTGATGGAGCAGAGACAAATACTTTAACATAAGGTTTTCTATTCTATGCAAGCAGCTAATAAAAGTGCCCGCAGGTGTTGAGAATTATCCTTCTCTTGGAGATTTCTTTACAATCTGAACCTAATCTTGGCAAAAGCTTTTGCAAGGATATCTGGCACATTAATTAAATGACTCTCCCTCCCCCACAGGTCTTGTGTTGTAACTGTGATTAACCACTTCTGTGCCCAGGAAACGAACTGCTGGTAAGACATTATCAGTTTTGCAGGTGTATGGATGTTAGAGATAACATGGGATTCCTCCTTTATCTAGATGGATGCTCCTTACTGTTACAGCACTGCACAGCTTTTCCCCCAGCTGCAGCTGTAGTGATCCTGCAGGCATGTTATGAGATTTTAGTATGAGAACCTTTTTATTCAATATATATCTCTGAATGGCCTCTGCTGAGAAGTTTTAGATCCTCTGGGGGAAATGCTTAACTCCTATAGAGCTCCCCCTTTATTTAAATTGTTTTTCCTTGCTTCAGTATCACAGCTGTGACACATCAAAGCTGGTAGCTGGTGTGGCAGGACATGCATTCCCAAATCAGTCTCAGTGACGAAAGGCACAAACATAGGTGATTTGTGGTGACAAGTTTCATATTGTATGGTGTCATTTTCATGAATGATTTGGCTAATTAAATTTAATGTGGAACAAGAGCTTGCTTACATTATGCTAGGCTTAAGATGCTCTTAACTTGCACCTTACTTAAGGAACAATTCCTACTGTTGAATAAGGGCTCCAGGATTTAGCCCTCTGTTAGCAGTCTTCCATAAACTCTTTGTTTTCCTAACATGTTAAAAACCAAGGCTTAATGGGTTCATGATGACATCAGTTATCAAGATTTGTGTGGTGTTGGCAGATGTTGAATTTTCAGTGGAAAACCATTAAACAGATTTGAGTCAATGCAAGTTTCACAACATGCACGTATTATACTGGTGGTTACGTGTGCTGACTTCAGGTTTATTTATTACAAGGGAAAACAGGCCTGTACTTATACAATAGCAATGAGAAATTAATCTTCTCAATAGGAAAATCAGTCTTGTCTTGTTAAAGGTACTCAAAGTTGCATGTTGAGCATGCTGAGATTGCAAAAACTGCAATTTTCAGATTTAATAGATCTAAAATTAAATTAAAAAATAATAATAAAAATAAGTTTGGGGTACTTTTATTTTTGGACATCCAGTGTAAAGACAAAATTTCAGAAAGTGCTTAATGTCCATTCTTTGACAACTGTCCTCTCCAAAATGTCTTGTGTATGTATATTTTCATATGTATTTTTCATATCAGCTCACAATATATCAGTTCTATATTAGTTCTAATATTCTTTTACTCTGCAAAACTTGCCCAGTGGTATTGTCTAGGACAGTGATGCAGGCCTACATGTTATGTGCTATGTGAATAAGAAATATATGCTATGCATTGAAACCAAGTACATGGGGAAGAATGGTACTCAAGTAACAGCAAGACCTGATATAAAAACAACAATAAGCAAATAATAAAAATAAAAGGAGAATGGGCTGGATGTGGCTCTGGGCAGCCTGCTCTAGTGGTTGGCAACCCTGCGCATATCAGGGGGGTTGAAACTAGATGATCTTTAAGGTCCTTTTCAGCCCAGGCCATTCTATGATTCTATTACAGTTCCATTCTGTGTATGCATATAGTAACTTGCAATCCATTAGTTGAAGCAATGTTTGGTTCCTACATTATTTAGGACTTGAGTTTGGAGAGGTACTCATGCAATGCACCAAAACAAAAATGTAGTGTCTCACTTTCCGTTCATCTCTAAACATGTTGAAAACTTTGTATTTTCTCTGAAACTAAACTTCACTCAGTTATTCTTAATTACTTAGGTTTTGTTAATGCATCAGAAGGCCTTTAATCTTGGGACAAGTTAGAAGACACTAGTAAATTTGCTCTTATAATGCACTCCTTCCCATCCCCCTGAATTATTCAGAAACTTTGATTGTCAGTGGTGCTGTTAAGGTATGAAGTTTTCTGAATATCAGAATTCTCCCTGATAGTGACTATGAGGTTTCAAGAGGTAAAACAATTCTTTTACAGTCATATGGTGCACTACACAGAGAATTGGTAGAACAAGAGGGGATGTTGCACTGCTGCCTGTTAAAAAGCAAATAATTAGAAGTGAGAGAAAAATAATAGCATTCTAGCTTTTTATGAAACATTACTTAATTTTATATAAATTTTAAAGATAATTTAAGACAATTTAAGGATTTTTTTTTCAGAATGTGCATATTTTTATAAACTGAAGTGCTTTGCAAAGTTGCATTTATTAAAAAAAATGAAATTAGATATTGAAATATTGCTTTGGTATTGTGCAATTCAATTTTTTTTTTTTTTAATATTCAACAGCTTTTCATTTTGTTTTGATTTAGCTTATATCTGCACAAAATAAGATCAACGTGTTTTGAACAGATAATGAAATTTTCATTCAGAGACAACTCCACTGTTTTAGGTTTTGCTCCGGTTTGGAACAGGACCAATTTTGTTTTATACAGGATTGTAGGATAGAAAAGACTTTGACTTCAGGGAAGCTCTATACTTCATCAGGCAAACACCCCAAAAATATCTTTTATTGGGTAAACCCAATAAAACTATTGTTTCTTCATCAACAGCAACTTTACCAGTGACAGGACCCGCGGGAACGGGGTTAAGCTGAGGCAGGGGAAATTTAGGCTTGACATCAGGAGGGGGTTCTTCACAGAGAGGGTGGTTGCACACTGGAACAGGCTCCCCAGGGAAGTGGTCACTGCACCGAGCCTGACTGAATTTAAGAAGAGATTGGACTGTGCACTTAGTCACATGGTCTGAACTTTTGGGTAGACCTGTGCGGTGTCAAGAGTTGGACTTGATGATCCTTAAGGGTCCCTTCCAACTCAGGATATTCTATGATTTACCAGTACATGAAACCAAGCACATGATAAGAAGGACAGGGCAGATGACTAGCTCTGAATTAGGACCTTAGTTTTCAGCACATGAAGAACAAATGATCATCCACAGATGCACACATGCAAAAGAAAAATTGTTCCTTCCCAAGCTTTCCAAGTTAAAAACAAATGATGAAATGTTGGATAATTATGATTTCACTAGTTACGTGATCTTGTAATTATTACAAATGGGTAAATAGAAAGACTCTGATTATTTATACTGCTGACCTGTCCCAGTTTTATGCCATTCATTATAGTCAGTAATGTTTACAGCAATTTTTTTCCTAACAATAACATTTATAATATTTTAATGTGTGTGTATGGAAGGGAATAGCACATGAAAGAATTTCAGTGCAAAATAAACCTAGTCCATTTTACATTTGGAACTCTGCTGTATTATTTTAGGCCCCTAGTCCTCAAAACACTTATGGTTAACTTTATTCACACAATTCCAACGGGACAACTCATATAGAAAGCCAAAGCTTTTCTTAAGCATTTTCTTTTGCCCTTTCCTCTTCCACTCTTCACTTCCCAGAGTGCAGGGTAGGATAGGCGTGTCTAAGCAGATTCCTGTATACACTGAACTCTCTCTTCATTCTCTGCTGCATGTCACTTTAATGATACAGGGTTTTGTGTATGGATGAATCTACAGATGTTTACACAAATATTAATTAATTTATTCTGTGGGCATCAAGTAATTATCTGTTTTGCTGCAAGGGCAATTTGCTGCCATACTAAGCAGAATGCATTCTTTTACCAGACAAAACAAGCATAGAAGCATATTCAGTCATGTGCTGAAATGTGTGTTCACTGTTAAAATGTGTTAAGCATGGCATCGTTATTCTAAAACCAGCCACAGAGATATAAAATGCACCATGGTATTTCAAACTGAGCACAGTTTGATTGTAGGACACCCGGGTAAAAGGACTCAGGGGATTTCCATATAGCCACATTTCTTCCCACATGCCTTTCCAAATCATAAATGGTTGTCTTCCTTAGAAATGGATTAGGACAAATTGCATTAGGACACGATTGTGAATCTGATTAAGGTGGAACCATGATCAGTTTTTTTTTTCTTTTGGGCAACCATGTTTTCTTATAACAACCAGAAGACAAAAAAGCCTTTGGCAAGATGTTTCAAAGACATTTCTCATATGCACATAAAAGCAGTTTTCATGCAAATTCAAAAATTGGTCCACACCTATAATTTCTTTATATAGCCAAGACAAAGCTTTGGGCAAAATTTACAGTAGTATATAATTCAGATACAGACTTGTGGTTTCAGTAAAAGCTCATAAAAAGGAAGTTCTATGCATAATTTCCTTAAGGAGAAAACTGAAGGCAAATTGCAAGAGACTCGCAAGATCAGGCATTGATTCCAAATCGGTTAAGTGAGAGGAACACTGAGAACAAAAACATCGTGAGTGGGAAAACTGATTTAATATGCTGAATAAATACCTTTTCAAATGAACATACTCTCAGAAAGGCCCAAGCCCCTCCTTTTTTGTTTTAGCCTCTGACCCAAGCCAAGCACATTGGATAACGTTATTTTACATGGAAAGAAACTGGCACAGATATGTCTGTAAGTGGGCAGAATTGCAAATGTTTGGATTAAAATTGCTGTTACTTTATTCCTTACTTGTTCCTTTATTTTTTTCTCTCTCTTTCTCTCTTTTTTTTTTTTTTTTTTTTCTTAAATGGTGTTTAAAATGCTGCTTCAAACTAAAGGAAACTTAATTGCTGCCATGGTATCTCCTCATCCTAGTCAAAGCCATTGGGTGTTCTGTTGCAACTCTATAGAAAAACAAAACAAAACAAACAAACTGGAAGAAGCTGGGAAGCCTGTCTTCCTTCACCTCATTACATTGCCCATGAGTATTTGATCTCTTGAACTAACATGGGATTTGGCTGAGAAGCAGAACTTTACTGCATTAGGAACTGAAAGTCTGTATGAGGAAAGAAGGTCCCTGCCTCCAGAAGCTAGCATTTAATGTATTAAAATAAAGTGAATAGGTGGATGTAGTGAACAAATTCTGGAAGCCTGAGGAGTTCCATAACCTTTATGCTTAGTATAGTATCAGTGTTACTATTCTGTTAAAGTAACTGCAGTCTCCTTTATTGCTAGCCTTGCAGGTTTTACAGATTTTTCTCTTTACTGTTTAGGCCAAGATTCAGTGAGGCTTATTTTAAATTGTTTATGTTTGATGACCTGATATTAGCACTGTTTTGGCAAATATAAGAAATAATCTGAATGCTTCATATCTCTCAGGCAGGCAGAGTCCAGATCTCTAAATAAAATTACAGATCTGAAGCATGGTCCAAATTTCAGGATGTACCCATCTGAACTACATTTTTTTTCCTGAGGCTGAAAAACATCTAGTTATCTCTTTCTGTTGTTTTTGGCAACTCATTCTGGTTTCATTCAGAAGCTGAGGGCCTGACATAAATGTGGCTGGAAGCTAGACCCAGCAAGTGAATTCTCACCAGATTTCAAGGCTGACAATTGCTGGGTTACCCTCCAGATTTTGCATGTTTATATAAACTGAAGGTCTGAATGCATTATGAATCACTAAGATTAGCTTATAACCCATTTTCCACAAGTAACAATGACCAAACAAATGTATTTAAAATTGAAAGCTTTTTTTGTTTGTTTGTTTTTGTTTTGTTTTGTTCTTTTTTGTCCCCTGGCATTTTCAAATGGATTTGCTCACAACTGAGGCTGTGAACGTGTCTAGAGGAAGATCACATTGAAAGGGACAGAAAATCAACAATGGTGGGACATGTTTCTGGGTTTCTTGGCCAAGCTGTGACTCAGTTCTGAAATATAAACATGGATCTCCCTTTGACACTTCAAAGTATGGGTTCAGCTACATTTCACAACAGTAATTTTCAGCAGACATGGAGAAGGTGCAAAAAAAACCTCCCCGCAAATAGTCCAGACCTTCTCTTTTACAATATCCTTTACAAGAGGATATCCTGGCATATTCCATTACAGTCATGGACTGTTGTAGAATTCAGGTCTTACTAAAATTGTTAGAAAACAGAAAATCAAAAATAATTAAAGTCAGTGGGAAAATAATTGTGTTAATCAGAAATAAGTCCAAAGAGGAGAAAGGAGAGATTAGCCAATATTTTCATATCAAGTTTCCTTGTCTGTTGGAGTTCGTCTCAGGATTATTCATCCAATTTATACACATGTACACATACACATATTGCATATGTATATAAAGAAGAACTTTAGATCAGAAATCCAAAATATAAAATTAAATAATTGGAGGGTGTAAGAGGCACTGTCTTCAGTAAAGTCTTGTGCTGGATAATCTATCTGTAAGAGCAACTTATTTTTCCTCTCTTTTTCAATGAAAAGTAACCTCTTTAATGCAAATTTTATTATTTTTGTACACAGACATTTTGTTGAAAAGTAGAGTTGATTCAGAGGTCAGGCATTGAAAAATTTCCCTTAAAACAAATGACATGTACTTAAAAGTATATTCAGAGATTTTCAGAAATTTCCCATTTCAAAAGCTAACCAAGCTACTTGCTAAAGGGGGGAAAATGTTATATTATTTTTCTCCGCTTATTTTTCATGATCCTTTTTTATTTTAAACTGACAAAGAACAATTTCAATATATATATTTTTTTTTTCAAAATGGAATTTTTATCTAAAATATCAAAAAAAGTCAATTGCATATCATGCTAACAGTATTAACTTGATTTTTCTCAGTGATTCTGTGCTTGGAATGATTCAGTGCTTGGAACATTCCTTTGAGAATTAACCAATATGATTGTATGAAGTTTTTATCTAAATCATTCAGTTTCTTATTTTCCCTGAATGGGTAAGGTTTTTAGAAACTTCTTTCACTTCCGCTTGAAATAAGGATTATTTATTTCATAAAATTATTTTCATATCACAAATGTATCTTGGTTCGAGAAATAAAAATTCACTGTCTTGACACTGTACTCACATTATCATATTTGTGAGAAGTAAGAATAAAGATAAATTCAGTTTCTTGAAAGTGTAATATCTGAGTATTTTTACTGTTCATTCACTGTTACCTTGTGGCTTGGCCATCAGAGCAAATCTGTTCTTTAATTTCTATGCAAAAAGTGGCAAATTAGTCACCAGAAGGCCTAGCAATTCAAAGTGTACAGAGAGTAATTGGAAAACCTGACTCCTGGTTGTAATTATTCGTATGATTTACCTGCAGTCATGCCATTTTTATGGCACTCAAAGATATGCTGTGTCTATTTATTCAGTTAATTATTCCAGTCAGTTTTTGTGACAAATGTGCTTAAATCCAATAGAGTTGGAAGCCAGATTATTAGCTATCTTAAAGCTTTATGTAGGTCAGTGGAGTTGCAGTGAGTTATGTCAGATGGAAAATCTGGCTGAGGTGGGGTTGGAAAAGAAACAGACCAGGATGATCCTCACAGCCTCCATTCTCTTTCATAGTACTGACCTTTACTGTAAAAAGAAAATGACAGAATCATAGAATATCCTGAGTTGGAAGGGACCCATAAGGATCATCAAGTCCAGCTCCTGGCACCACACAGGTCTACCCAAAAGTTTAGACCATGTGACTAAGTGCACAGTCCAATAGTTTCTTAAATTCAGACAGGCTTGGTGCAGTGCAGTGACTACTTCAATGGGGAGCCTGTTCCAGTGTGTGACAACCCTCTCAGTGAAGAACCTCTTCCTGATGTCCAGCCTAAACTTCCCCTGCCTCAGCTTAAAACCATTCCCGCAGGTTCTATCACTGGTGTTTACAGAGAATAGGTCACCTGCCTCTCCACTCCCCCTCACAAAGAAGTTGTAGACTGCAATGAGGTCTCCCCTCAGTCTCCTCTTCTGCAGGCTGAACAGGCCCAGTGACTTCAGCCGCTCCTCGTATGTCTTCCCCTCTAGGCCCTTCACCATCTTTGTCGCCCTCCTCTGGACACTCTCGAACAGTTTAATGTCCTTTTTGTACTGTGGTGCCCTGAACTGCACGCAGTACTTGAGGTGAGGCCGCACTAGTGCAGAGTAGAACGGGACAATCACTTCCCTCAACTGACTAGCAATGCCGTGCTTGATGCACCCCAGGATACAGTTGGCCCTCCTGGCTGCCAGGCCACACTGCTGGCTCATATTCAACTTGCTGTCAAGCACAACCCCCAGATCCTTCTCTGTGGGGGTGCTCTCCAGCGTCTCGTCACCCAGTCTGTACGTATAGCTAGAGTTGCCCTGTCCCAGGTGCAGGATCTGGCACTTGCTTTTGCTAAACTTCATGTGGTTGGTGATCGTCCAGCTCTCCAGTCTGTGCAGATCTCTCTGCAAGGCCTTTCCACCCTCATCCGAGTCCACAACTCCCCCAAGTTTGGTGTCATTGCCAAATTTGCTCAAAACACCTTCTAGTCCTACATCCAAATCATTTATAAAAACATTGAAGAGGACTGGCCCTAAAATGGAGCCTTGGGGGACCCCACTAGTGACCATCCGCCAGCCTGATGTGGCCCCATTTACCACAACCCTTTGAGCCCTTCCCGTCAGCCAATTGCTCACCCATTATATGATGTTTTTGTTAAGTTGTATGCTGGACATTTTGTCCAGTAGGTTCCTATGGGAAACCATGTCAAAAGCTTTGCTGAAGTCCAAAAAGATCACACCAGCTGGTTTCCCTTGATTGACTAGATGGGTGATCTTATCATAAAAGGATATCAGATTTGTTAGGTAGGACCTACCCCTCAGGAACCCATGTTGACTGCGACCAATGACTGCATTGTCCTCCAGGTGTGCTTCTATAACATCAAGGATAATCTTTATAATTTTACAAGGCACTGACATGAGACTGACAGGTCTGTAATTGCTAGGGTCTTCTTTCTTGCCCTTCTTGAAAATTGGCACAACATTTGCCAGCTTCCAGTCTCCTGGGACCTCTCCAGATTCCCAAGATTGTTGAAAAATAATTGAGAGAGGTCCTGCAATGAAGTCAGCCAGCTCTTTAAGCAACAAACAAATGAACAAAAAAACACCCAGACTGATGGGTCTGGCGTCTCTGACCAGGTATACAGCCCAATAACTAATTGCATTCCAAAATACCTGATTTCATGAACATGCTGATGCTGCTAAATGTTCCTTTCTTCTCCCGGGTTAGGCTCACCACTAAGGAATTTTTACACTCTCCTCTAGGCTTCTCAGGCACTTGTTGCAGTCAGTAAGAAAGGCTCTGAATTAATTCTGCTTTTAATATGAGTATCTGCACAGTGATGGATCTAGTACATTCCTTGATACTGAGAATAGACCAGGAGAAAACAACTCTGAGAACAAACTGATGTCCTGAAATAACAACCTCAAATAGGTGACCCATAAACTTTGAAAGTGACTGAGAAGAAATCATTTTGCTAAATGAGCAAATGCTAATTACAATTAAATATGTATGTATGTGCATACGTGCATGCACACGTAAAATTTGATTTTTTTTTTCTTCAGTATTTCAGCTGTTTGTTTCAAAAAACACAGACTTGGTTAAATAAAGTGGACTTGATAATCTATCTTGCAATTGAAAATTTAGATATCTTAAAAGATAAGTTGCTAATGTGGACAAGGCTGATAATATGATTAAGTACAAGAACTTAACTGAAGTGGTTCACGTAACGTCTTAGAGCTATAAATTGTTAAAAGCAGTGGAGTTTTCTGACAAAACTGTTGTGGAATAATTATAGGATTAAAAAGCTGAAATAAGGTTATTTCAAAACCACTGTAAGGTAATGTGAGCCAGAACTCTCAAAGTCCCTTAATAGGTGTTCTTAACTCAGTGTTAATACTTTATTTAAGATAACGTGCTGTGCAGTCTTTAAATTGTTAGCTTGGAACAGATGATTTATGTTGCTCTTGAATCCAAACTAGAATTAATGCCCTTATCCAATTTGACTGGAATTGTTAAGCACGTTTGTTCAATGACTTATATCAGAATGATAACAAAACCAGAAACCTTTTTAATGAACATGGTGTTAATTCAAAGTGCTCTGATTTACAGGTATTAGAGCAACACTCTCTTTTAAGTATTTACTGGGGTGTTAGAAAGTTTGTGCTCCCATTCAGCTCAGACAGCTACTGTACTGCAGTTGCTTTGTTACCAAAATATTAGAAAATGAAAGTTAAGTAGACCCACATCATATTTCAGTCATTTGTTTTCATTACTTTTATTGGCTAACCTAGTTAAAACTGGATTTTGCCAGTATAAAAGACAGTACAAGAACAGTTATTGATGCAGTTGTCCTTATTTTACCAAAGGATATGCAATTTTATATTCACCTGTACAAAAGATTTTCACAATTTTATTTGAACTACTGGGATAAATGCATGTATTTCAATTTCTTTTCTGGTTATTGTCTGGTTATTGTAGGTTTTGTTGGTAAGGGCAGGAGGAACCACTGTCTGCAGTGCTGCTGCTGGCTGTTAGAGCTGCCCAAAGGAAGTAAAGAATAGGTTCATGAGAAGCTTGTTAGTATTCTCAATTTTTACGAGTAAATCTTTTGTCCAAAATTTTAAGAAAGGCTAAGCTGTTTTATGATCTGACATGTAAGGCAAGAGATGTCTTCATCTAGGCATGGATTTGATATAAATCTTAGTGGAACATCTTTAAAGGGCTATGTAGAGCATATAAGTGATGTCATGTTTACATATATTCTGGAGAAAAAAAAAAAAAAAAAGAAGAAGAAACGTGAGCCAATGAAGGCTTCTTGTGCACGTAGTTGAGAGGAAAGTGAAAATGAATGTTCAATCCATGGCAATGTGAGATGACATTTCCTATGGCACTGTAAAATGTAGGGCACATACGTAGAAAAATTCAGTGAGAATCATAAGATGGCAACACTGAAATTGTCCTGAGATTAAAAAAAATGTGAAAAAAAATAGTGAATATCCACGGCTGGTGGGATGAACACTAGCAGAGAACCTGATGTTTCTTTCCAAACCTTGATAGAGCACTTTGGATTCCCTTGCTCTGCCAGACTTGCCTGAAGACTCATCAAAATGTGATCTCTGATGATTGCATGGGTCTGTAGCTTACCTCAGTCTCAACAGGCAAAATGTTGGTGAAGTTAGAGAGGCATTATGCAGTGTATTTGAACCTCCTACACTTGTTAATTTGACAGATTGTCATGGTTTCTGTCTGTTCGCATTTGTAATCAGATGTAGTGTTGTGGTTTAACCCAGCAGGCAGCTAAGCACTACATAGACATTCCCTCACTCCCCCACCCCCACTACAATGAGATGGGGGAGAGAATTGGGAAAATAAAATAAAATAAAATAAAATAAAATAAAATAAAATAAAATAAAATAAAATAAAATAAAATAAAATAAAATAAAATAAAATAAAATAAAATAAAATAAAATAAAATAAAATAAAATAAAATAAAAAATAAAATAAATACTCTGGTTGAGATAAAAGCAGTTTGATAGAATCAAAAAGGAAGGCAAAATAGTAGTAATAATAATAAAGGATATAGAAAAACAAGTGATGCACAATGCACTTGCTCACGACCTGCTGACTGATGCACAGCCAATCCCCAAGCAGTAGCAGACCACCCCCTTGCCAACTCCCTCTGGTTTTATTGTTCAGCACAATGCTACATGGTACAGGACATCCCTTTGGCCAGTTTGGGTCAGCAGTTCTGGTTCTCTCCCCTCCCAGCTTCTTGTGCAGCCCCAGTCTCCCGACAGAGTGGTGTGGGAAGCTGAAAAGTCCTTCACTTAGTGTAAGAACTGCCCAGCAACAACTAAAACATCAGTGTGTTATCACTGTTATTCTCATCCCAAATCCAAAACACAGCACCATGCCAGCTATTAGGAAGAAAATTAACTCTATCACAGCTGAAATCTGGACATGTAGTTATTCTTTGCTGGATTGAATCTTTCAGTCATAAAATATGTAGTATTTATCTAACACTGCAGCTAGGTAAGATTGCAAATGCTAATTTAACTTATCTGGGCTTGACAGGATGTTCTTTATGAATTAATGCAAGTTGCTACCAAATGTGTAAATCACATATGTTAAATATATTACTTCATTTCCTCAAAGTATGAAGGTCTTGCACTTGTTCGGTGGTTGTCTCCTAGAAGGATGTCGTCTCCTGCCTCATTGTTCCTAAACAGCTAAACTCCCCCATTGTGAGATGAGAAGTATCGGAGAGATGAAACACACAATTTTCATTTTGTGTCCTTCTGTTGTTAAATACATCTTTTAATGTGCACAGAAAAAATGAATTTGGAAAAAGATGTTATATTTCAGAATTACTTTATCTCCCACTGACTTCATCTGTGTAGTTTAGTGGTCTCAAACTGGGCTTGCAAAACTCTGGCAGTCCGTAAAGTCTTTCTGTAAAACCTATAGTGTTGTGGACTACGTTTAGGAACAAGCTATCAAATCATGCCATATATAACTTATATCAAACAGCTCTGAAGCTCTGAAAGGGTCAAGAACCAGGGATTCCATAAAGTCTATTGAGACATTTACTTTTGCTATTGGTTATACATGCAAAAGACACAGATACTCAGGAGATGAGTAGAATGAAAGCCTGAGGAAATAGCATCCATTTCTGAAAATGTTACAATAAGTGACTTTGCCAAGGTTGCTCAGGAAATGAGAGTCAGACTGTATAAATCCAAAGTTTTTAGTCATGCTAGCCCTCCAAAAGCAGCCCTTTCTTTTCTTTCAGATGAAGCTGCTACAAACCACATTTATATTCTAGATGTTGTCCAAAAGAAAGGAGAAATATTTTCAAATTTTCTTTCTGTTGCATCATCTGTTTAATACTTGCTGTGTTGTTGCACATAATGCCAGGATGTAAAATGATTCAGGAAATAATGTCTTCAGTCATGATGTGGGAAAACAGTGAAGCAGTTGGAGAGTAATTTCTCACACCATTCTGCCATGGCAATTCTTTCTGCTATGATTTAAGAAACTATAGGCAGTGGAAAAGGTTCCCTTTGAAAGTGTTTTAAATGTCAAATATAAGATTCATTTCTATACTACTTTAATCCAAATGCCAGAGTTCTGAGCAAAGCTATCAATCTGACCAGAACATCAGGAGCTTTGCCTATCCAAACAGCTGTCTCTTGAACTGGAAGTTCTGCTAACACCAATGCATTATATCAACATATATTGTAGGAAAAGACGAACTTTATTTATTTGTGATCATGTGCTGTGGTATCCTCAGGCTAGTTTACTACAGATATTTGAGAAGGCTCTTTGATGCAGAGCAGATGCATCATGCCTGGTTGTTATACTCCAGAACAATGGGCTGTGAAGCCAAGACTTTGGGAGGAGAAGAAATCCTGGAATTATTCAGGTAGTAGGAGAAAATCAGAAGGGTCAGGGATATTTGTTAGAGAGATGAGAAGCCTACAGCTCATCACTGTCATCATCAGATGGCATCATCAGATATGATCTCTGGAACTGATTCTGTTGATGCTGTTCTTGGAAAGAGAACATCTTTTGTGAAAACCATGCAGCACTCTATATGTGTAGATGGATCAATTACTGAACATTTTCTGTGTAGTTTTTGCAAAGGAAAAGGTATGTCCATACTAAAAAATATGCCCTCCTTCTGCTCGAAGTTTGACTATTGTCAGCTAATTCTGTTTCTAATTTCCCTTTTCATGCTTAATCTTTTACCTCCAGGAGAAATTTAAAATTTCCCACTTTTTTTTTTTTTTTTAAAGTTCTTTAATTTTGTGATTTTTCTCTTAAAATTTTCCAATGATCTGCCCCATCCTTTACATACAGACATCATGGTATATGACCTACTTGCTTCTTCAGGATATTGTCCTGTCTGTACCATCAAGTTAGCCCAGTTTGGCACTATAGTACACTGAGATCCCCCTCCTCAAGTCATTCAGTGTCCTTTCTTCTGAGCTGCTGTTTCACATTTTGCATAAGGGCTATGCTCTTTGATATAGTTTTTCTCAAAATTGTTCTTGTGAATTTTTGGGTCTCCACAGAATTGTTTTTTGCAAGATAATCCATACTTTTAAAATTTCAATGGAATGGAAACTAGATGACAATTCCATTCTGATCTGTGAGTAGTCCTGGATCTCAACAGCACGAAATGACTTAGCCATAAAAATATGTCTGACATTTACTTCTACTGAAATTTAAAGGCCATCCAACATGAGAGACCATGTTTCCTAACATAAAATAAAATTATCTCATATCATTGGAAAGGCTGCCCAGGCAAGCAGGGATAATTTAATGTTTTTGTTTGATTGATTGATTGTTGGCTTATTTTTTATTTTTTATGTGTATTTTTATTTTTTAAAATCTACCTCACCTTATGATTTACCTAAATCATAGTCAGTAGATTATGGGCAGTCAGACAGTCTCTTTCCAGGATGGGCTGTTCAATAGTTTTCTATTGTAGGAAGGCAAATATAAGTTGTGGGAACCAAATTTTGATTTGTGGGAACCAAAATTTGCCAAATTAGATTGGCAAAGGGAGAGCAACATCTCCAACAACATCTCACTTTGCCAGTATGTCTCAAAGCCTTTATGGTGCCTTCTGTTTCTTAGTACCATCTTCTAATGTGAATGTCCAGGTGTGATTATTCACACAAATGTTGCCAGATAACATTTCTTGTGGCTGTATTTGTTAGAACAGACCATTTGAAGCAGGCATTGACATTTATTTTAGATGTAACTGCTCAGTCAACAAAGACTTTACATGCATCTTCCCACCTCCAGCTACCACTACTAGTCTAGCTGTAATGAATGTTTGGGAGTGTGAGCATTCTTATTTCCACATAGGCCAATTTGTTTCAGGTAAGCCAAGCTGTTTAGGTATTGGTTAATCTAAACTGAGGTGAGTCAATCAGACTGAAATTACATTGACCATATGTGGATTTTTCCTTAATTAAAGCATTTTAAAACCCAAACTAGTGAAGACAAATTTAGTAGCTTTTAAGAATAGGGTCTACAGAGACTTCCATCCAAATAGCAGGATGTCTTTTTGCAAAAGACAAAAGAACGTTCTTATAAAGGAACAGATGTACTCTGTATTAACCTGTGGAGATAAAGTGAAAGAACCTGTGCTTTCCTGGAAATAAACTAAGCATGTACTATGCATGCTATAAAAAAAAGTGTTCATACTGTTGAACAACTAATTCCATAGGTATTTGCTTTTTTTTTTTTTCACTTTCTAGTGAAGTCCAATAATAATAATAAAAAAAATAATTAAAGGTTCCCATCATCTACAGACTTCTTTTTATAAGCAAAAGAAATGCTCATACAAAAGTTCTATGTAGGCATGGTTAAAAGAAGGGAAGAATCAGAATATTGCTCAAGCTGTTTGAAGTTCTTTCAACCCCAGTAAAATTCAAAGAGCAAATCACTGAATTTTCTGCAGCAGTTTTTCTTCATGGAAAATGTGTCATCCTTGAAAATTAAGATGTGAAATACTGGTCCTGTAAAAAAATCTTGAACACTTCTGATGAATACAGGAAAGTTAAATATTCATCCTAGATTTATATTATAATGTATCCAGTACACAATTAAAGATTAGGCATTTGTTAGAGTTCTTAATTTTTGCTGATTAAGGTAGAGCACTTGGTTTTGGAAGAAAGTATAATCAAGAAACTGACTTTTATGTGGGTTTTGGAGTAGGGAGAGGAGAGCTGTTTTCTTTTTGTTGTCCTTTTTATTTTTTGAAGCAGAGTTAACAAAAGTGTGTAGACAGCTTACAGAAAGATCACCATTTATATTATTTTAGTGCTGAGCATGTTCCTTGTAGATATATTTAACCCAATATGATACAAAAATCTAGCAATGCAAAGAATGTCACTGTTAAATAAGTACAATAGTACATTTGTGCTGTTTTGAGATATTTCTGTCTTTGTTACCTACTGTGAAAAGTTTTTTTTTTTTTTCCTATTTTTTTTTTTTCCCTCCTCCCTTTAATAGAGAGTTGTGTAACACAAATACTGAATGTACTCCACTGCTGGCAGATGTGCTCTGTATGACTAAATGTTCCATTCTTGTGGTCAACAGCTATTAAGTCTTGAAACATGTGAACTCGGACAAGGCACACAAGTTTAATTTTTTCTTTTTGTTGCTTTGTTTTAATGTGTAGTTTAAATGCAACGTGGTATTTAGAGAGCCAGCACATCCTCTGGGAAATCCATTCAAATAGTAAGCATGGCCATGTCTAAAATGGGATTTTTCTGGAAAAAGATGATCCTATTCATGCTGTTGCAGATGAAAAGAAACAATCGGAAATATTTGGGGTTTTTAACAGGAAAAAAAAAAAAAAAAGTTATGTGAGTGATAAAGGGCCCTAACTTTTTGCTTTTACTTGCATAAATAGTTTCTTTAACTTGGTGATTATACTATGTCTAAATGGGTTGCTTGGAGGGGGGGGAGGGGGGGGAGTAAGGTGTCAAATGGTCCTATAGGAAACAGTGTAATCTTTGTTAATGACAGGAGTCCAAATTTCCTTTGTAACCGACAGGCTAATCAGTTGCAATTAAGAGGCAAAGTAGCAAACTAATAAAGTACACTTGTCACCAGTTGTCATTTTAGTGATCAATTCACACCTCCATGACAATAACATCGACCTTCAAGTGCTCTAATGACCCTGAATCCCTAAAGTGACAGGAGGATTAGGACAAAGATAATGTGCTGGAAAGGTGCTAATGAAGTGGTGGGGTTATAAAATGAGCTTCATCCCTGATAAACAGTAAAAGGGAGTGTTGAGTCCCACACGAGCAATGAGGTTCATGTAAGTAAAGTCGCATTGACTTCCACATCCAGTCAGGATCAGGACCTTAGTTTAATTAATTAGAGATTTTCATTTCTTAGTTAAATCAGAAATGTGTAACTGTGGCAACTCTGCTTCCTGAAAGCAGCAGATATTTCTTAGGTAGTTTATTCTATTTTGCTGTTTCCTAACTTATCTCTGTAAGTTTTACTTTACCAGCATTGATTGCTTGTATCATTTTAACTTTGTACAATCATTTTTAGAGAGATTTATTTTGAATAGAATGTACATAACTGTTTTCCTTTGCACTGATTTTTTTTATGAGAAATTATGTAATTAAAATATAATGTTGTACACATTTAATATCAAAAGTGTCATCTTGTTCAGCATTACAAGTATAAATACATTTATAGATAGATACTTTATGATAGTAGCATTTTGAGACACAGAAATTCTATTCTCTATCTGTTAAATGTGTCCAGTGTGTTTACCATATAAGCAAAACAATCCTGGAACTTCTATCTCATTTTGAACTCTCTTGTGTCATATCCATAACCAAATCAAAATAATGTATCAATATTAAAAAAGGGAAAGAGTATAACAAGCCACTTCTGGTATTTTAAGCCACGGTCTTCATTAGATGTTACTCTGCTGCTTCACTGTAGCTAATTAACTTGTATATTGAAAACACTTTAGAATGATTTGATACAGGGAGATGTGGGAATATGCCGTGCTGGGATTAGCACATTTATATCGCTTTAGCTGTGTTCCTACTGCTTGGGTGCTGGGGGAGGTAACCATTTACAAATTTAGCTGTATTAGTATAAATTAGTGGTATAAATTCTATTGATATAAATTTCAACAAAATCTGCTTTACTTCAGTGGGAGATGTACAGATAGATTGCTGCTGTGCACAAGAGTATTGGAGTCTGGCCTAAAAGATCAGCTTTGAGAATGTTTGTGTTTTTGTTATTCTGTGATTTTTGAGAAGAGGAAAAAGTAGAGCTTTCAAAATACCGATATAAAAAAGTTGGATTTTGAAATGAAATATTGTGCCTTCTTCGATCACTCAAAACAAAACTTTTAAACACATCTGTGTTATCCTCTGCTCCCCTCAAGATTTTGACTTTCCTTTCTTCTCTTCCAGCTTTACAGGAAAGTAGCTAGGTGAGCTTGCTCTATAGTGTTTTTTTTTGTTGTGTGTTTTTTTTTTTGTTTGTTTGTTTGTTTGCTTGTTTGTTTGTTTTCTTTCCTCTTGCCTACATTAAACAATACAGTACTATTACTAAGTCTGTAAAATGTTGCATGTGCACTAGTTAATTAACTCTTCATGGAAAGCTTAGCTTTCTGTGGAAAATTGGCTCTCAAGACCATAAAAGACTGCTCAAAATTTTTTTTTTCCTATTCTAGAGTAAAAATGAAAGAAATCTGTAGTACATAGCACAGGTATGAACTTTCAAACTCTGAATTCAAGCCAAAGAATGTCTCAGGCATTTCGAGGAGAAAAGCCACAAGTGACATGTTTCAGCATCAGTCTGCAGAGTGGCATGAGCCTGAACTAGTAATGAATGGTGCTTTCTAGCTTGTCATTAAATCTTTTTTTTTTTTTTTTTTTAAATAAACTGAATTACATTGTAATGCATTTAAGGTTATTCTTAAAAATAAAAATGAACAAAGCATTTATGTTCTAGGTCTTAACCTTGGCTTGTAATACTCATTTTGAGGAAACTTTTCTGAGTGCCATTTCTCTACACCTCTGGAGAGAAATGGAGACACCACCAGATTCATTTTGAACAAGATACAAAGAGTTTTTGGAGAGAATTGACTTTTTATCACTGCCACACAGGGTTGGTAGAGATTTGATGGTTTAGTCTAGCAGCAGGTGGCACTATCCCTGTGCCAGTTCTGATGCACAGGTCAACACACAGAAGATGCACATCCCAAACTGCAACTGTTTACTTGGGATATTTTGCCTTTGGTTTATTTATATAAATATGGGATCAGATCCTGTTGCTGCTGTAAGGCTATTGAGTTCAATATATCCCAAATGTGAGAGGGCCAGCGAGTAAAGATGTGTATGCAATAGCAATTTTTATTGCAGGAATATAGTCTGAATATTTAATATTTCATAGCCATGTGAATGCATTTTAGCTTTCTGTGATTTTGTTTTACAGACCAGGTTTTGAGCTTTCTTTATGGCTGCAGTACATTGGGGGTAAAGACACTTATTTTGCTTTGATATAGCGCAGCGAAACATTTTTGAAACAATGCATGCAGTCAGTCTTTTATTTATGATTTTATTTGTGCTCAACAGATTGCCCATTTTAAATGGGAGGGCATGAACACTGCCTTCTCAGTCACCTCGCTGTTAAGTTGAAGCATAGCAAATGGCTAATTTATGCATATATGTGGGGACTGTTTTAACCCACATTTCACACCACCACAATAGATTCATTGGTTTTGGGGGACAAAACAAAACTAACAGCTCTTGCCCAGCTGCAGCAGGCAAGAGCTAGAACATATGCCGGTATCAAAGAGGGGGTAGGGAAGGAGACCCCTACCCAAAATGATGGAACAAAGGGAGCCCAATTGTCTTGGCAAGGCATGGGGTGACTTAAATGCTCTATTGTATGAAATATGAATGGGTTGGCTTTGTGAATCACAGTGTGAGGGACTCCTCTGTGCTGCCTGTTAGCTACATGATTAACCAGATTACATGGGGAAATGGCTAAGGTAAATAAGGAGAGCCTTCTGCTGCTTCCTCCCCAAGGCCAAGTGCAAGGTGTCCACAGCCTTCCGTGTAAGGAGGAACTGAAAGGAAGGGGGTGGAGAGGACCAGGAGCTAAGCTGCAAACACTGTGATCAACAATACCAAGGATTTCAAGGGTAACAGTGTGAACACATCTTTCTGGTCAACTTACACATCCGCATTGTGCCCTGTTGCCACGCAATGTGGAAGTAAATTATTTGGTCTTGTGTCCTCTCTGTTTTCTCTCTGTCTTCCCAGATTAAGGGAGACCCACTGAGTCATGATCACAAAGAATGCTGCAGGTGCAGTGGGTGTCCTGCCACCTTCTCTTCCTTCTGTAACCTTCCTAAAGATGGTTAAGCTCTCCACTCCTTCCCTACCATGCAGCGCTTACGGCACTGGGGTAAAACTGTGAAAAGATCCATCTCGGCAGCTCAACAGAGCGAGGAGAACTTACTTCAATCAGAGCTATTTTGTGATGGAGGAGTCTTATGGTACATACAATCAGCTGTGATTCAAAATAAACATACATTTACATTACGGAAGATCAGGCTAGAGCAACTGCACTTTCAGCTGCCTCAGAGTGTTCAGCCTTCAAAACAGCTGTTTGAGATGCTTAGAAAACCAGTGGCGAACTGAGCTGCAGTGCTGACACTGTCCATGTCTCTGGTTCTGTGTGATGATTTCAAAAGAAGCTATATCAGAAATGATCATCAGTGTGTGTTCACAGCATGGAATGTATAATGCACAATATATTTGTATGATACATTATAGATTTAAATAAAAAAAGAAAAAAAAATGTCTCAAAGAAGCTGTATAATATTTTAGCTTTTCAGAAGAAAAGGCCACTAATATTTGTAGGTCTTGTAGCATTCTTTAGAGCACCAACCTCAGTCTCTTTTATCCTGTGGAGGGTTAAATTGGAGGTACTGTATGACTGACTCATTGAAATGGAGCTGTCAGTGCCTAAATTGGGATGCAGCATCCTTGCAGGGAGGAGCCCTTATGCCAGGAGCTCTTTGACGCAAGCAGTGTGCTCAGCTACAGGGCACTTGAAGCAGCTGGGCTCCCAAAGGAAACCACAGGTCCCTTAGTGTTTTTAGGGAGATTCTGGTACCTAAACTTGGAGATGCTCAAAAAGCATTAAGTGGGTTAAACTGAGACCTGGTTCTCACTGGAATAGAAGAGAATTTAAAGACAGTAACTGGAATCATGGTATTGAAATAAGGGGAAAGGGGCAGCCTGATTTTAGTGAATTTCTTTCTTTTTAGTTTCAGGTGACCTAGTAAAAAACTCAGCACAAGTTTATGAATAGTTTGCCTCGGCCCAAATTTTCATTCTTTCCTAAATAAAATATTCAGCCCAAGACTAATTCGGGCTACTACATTGAGATTACTAGTTAATGGCAAAACAGGTTAAGAAACAGACTGGCTAATAATAATAACGCTAAACTCTTCAGTACTCTACGGATGAATAGTCATAAATATTCAAATAGTGCTCTACTTGTGAAAATGTTCACAAATCTTAAGTTTTCCTGCATGTTTCACAGAGAAAGTGGTGTAGTTTTCACTTTTGCTTTGATGCACATTTGGTATCAACTCTGGTAATGCAATCCAGGTGTAACAAACAAAATCTGTGTTCAGTCTCATTGCTACAGAAAGCTGTCAAAGTGGGGAAAAAAACAACAACACAGCACCACCAAAGTGAAAAGGCAGAACTTTTTAGAAGAATTAAGTGGATGTTTCATTGTGTTTAGCAGTTCTTCTTTCAGATCTTCACACACCTAAATGTTTGGTAAAGCCCCCAAAATACAATTGTGCAATGCTCATTTCTTAATTACCATGTGGAGTGTTTATCACAGTTTTCCTAAAGTTTCTGGTGAAAATCAGCTCTTTGCTCCTTGTTCTTTTTTTTTCCTGGGAGTGTTGATATCAGTGTCCTGACCAATTTGGGTATTTATATTATTTTTTGTAATCTAAACTGCTCAGAATTTTAATTTCTTGCCCTAATCTGCTGTGCATTGTTATTTTGCTTAGTTTTATGGTAACCATTTCACCCACAGATGGATGGATGCTTGCCTATCCTGAGGCAGTCTCCTGAGTCTGTCTGTGTATACGTTTTGAATAGCAGGTGTGACCTCTTATTAAGCTTGTGGTTTTTAATACCATATTTGATTATTTTTTTGAATTGCAAACATGTTGATTTTACTGAATTTTATTGAATGATTCTGTTGAAGTGGAATGAATTAACCCTGATTTATAGTCGTTCTTTATTTGAGTGCAGGGTTTGATTTTTTCATTTTTTTTTTCCCCTGCATAACCATCTTCATTTGCAACATAAGGATGTCTAGAGCTTTGTGTATGGGCACTCTATTTGTTTTTTTCCTAACTAAATCAGAATATCCTGTTGGAATAGAATATTTTGTATAATCTATATCTTGTCTACAAATGGTGCACTCTTGCTGCATCATCAAGTTTCTGTTAGCTTGTGTATAGTGAAATTTCCCACGCCCTTCTTGTTTAAAGTACTATTTCTGTGATTATCAGAACAGATGTAATGGTATTGATAAAAGCTCAATTCGTATTCTTTTGTTACCTTTAAATCTGATTCTCTACAGCATTGTTTTGAGTGGCTTTTGTGCTTGCATGCTCAGAAGAAATGTCTGTTGAGCCATCCATACGTATGTAGTCTGCCAATTAAAAGGAGAGAAGCTTCCTAGGTTCTTTCCACTGTTCTGCTTGTTGTTAAACAGATGTAGTGGAAGAGTGTATTGATTCCACTGTGAGAAGGAAGGGTTAATTGATCTGATAGTGAAGCGATAGGTTTTTGCTGAGAGGATTTTTTTTTCCGGTGGGGAAGGAACAAATTGACTTATTGGTTAATTGAAGGAGAGAATTGACTGAGAGAGGCAGTGAGAATTTGATGAATGTTAACTGCAGGAAAGAAGGGCCTTTCAAATATATGGGCAAATATTTATTTCTTTCCTCATTTGTCTGTCTTAATGTGAAATGGAGATGTGTGGCTTTATTTTGACTCCTTTTGGCATGGTCTATTTCCTTTATTTCCTTGGACTTGTGCAAGATGGGCAGCCCTGGCTTTGTGTGAAACATTTTCTCTTCAGAAGTATGACTGGAAACATTCCCACGTTTAAGTCTGCAAGTTTTTTTTTTTTTTTTTTTTTTTTTTTTTCCCAAAGCTGGTTTTTGCACTTCAGTTTGCTGAGCCTGCCAGTAAATGTTCTTTGTCATTAACTGCAATTGCCTAATCCAGGCCTGGATTGCAATGTAAGTTAGGTATCTAACTCCAACTAAAATCAATATGAATTAATACTTTTTCCTCTAAAAAAATCTTCCAAACTTTACTAGGTAACTCTCTGTATTGCTAGGACCAGAATTGCCTCCACAGATGTTGTCACTGCCCCATAAAACTTTGAAGAAAGGACCTTGTTTTGTTCTGCATCCTACAGTACCTGGTGCCATAGCCTTCTTGTTTCTGGCTAGGGCCTTGAAGAGCTACATTAATGAAAAAATAAAATAAAAAATAAAACAATAATTGTAATACGAAAAACAGTAACACCAGTAGTAATAAATAGTTGCATATTGGTGCCACACAACTATTAATTACTTCAATGTTTAATTTAATTTCTAATTAATTTAGAATTAATTTCCCGATTTCTATCTGAATGCAGTTGTCATAAGTTTCCTGTAAGAGACCTGTAAGAGACCAGAAGTGTTTTAATTTCCATTTTGTGGAAATGGAATAAGAAGGCTCAAAACACTGTCATCTGAGTACTCTAACTCCTAGAGTGACCTCAAGGAAGTTTGTCTTCTCCTTGGGAAAACCGTGTTTGTAATGGGGTTAGGGAAGGAGCCTATTCGGGGAATTTTCCATGTTGTGGGACAGCAAACAACAAAGTCCCCAGGGGTCAGAGCAGTTATTGGAGTTCAGTATTGTAATGTTACAATAATTTCCCTCTTGAGATGACATTACCCTAGGGATTGGGGGAAAACTGAATGTTGCAGACCACTCTGACTTGTGAGGATGCTGTATGTGTCCCTTCCTCCTCTACTATCCTTCCAATCTGACCAGACATGCCCTGGCCTTATTTTTATCACTATTAGGTGAGATTCAGTTGCTTTTAAAGCAGGGATGTCATAAGAGTGAGCTCTATGAAGAAGTAATATTCAGATTTATAAACTCCCAGAGGGATAAGAAAGGACATTTAATTAGTGAATAATAGGCCAAGCCCATAAAGTGTCCATTTAAAAAAAAAAAAAAAAAAAAAAAGGCATCAAAGCAGCCACATATCAGGAAGGAAATGGATAAGAAAAAAGTTTTCAAAAAATTGGTACGTAAGAAAGAATTCTTGGGTGTGGGTGGGAGGTTGCCTTATTTTAAAATGCACTATGTTCAAAAAACAGGAGCAGCTTTGCTCCAGCTTGCTTATCCCAGGCAACGAGTTACACCTCCACGCAATTGAGGCAATACCAGAGGGAAATGATTGGGGAAAGGTATTAAGGGAAATTTGTACAGCTGGAAAAAATCTTTAAATTTGAATTCTTAATGGGAAACTTATAAACACACCAGAGCTGAGCAAATATTTCGTACTTTATATGACAATACTACCAATAGCAGTGAGCTGCTGCAATTCACGATCTGGCTAGTGCAGTTTGACTGATAGAGCAGGAGAGGTGTCACTGTCACATGATGATAGCCTTTGCTCTCTCCTGCACTGCCTGGGATTTCACCTTGGACTGAGACAGTCTATCATTCTGCTAAGGGAAAAATAAGTGAGTTTCTCCATAAAACAACCGAGTGTGATTGAAGGATGTTTTGCTCCCCTTTCCTCCCTAATAATTTACAAGTTCTCCCTTGCAGGAAGTGGAACCTGAGAAAGTTTCTTCCAAAATGAAAAGCTCACTCACAGATTGACTGTTAAATGTGCACTGTGTGTTTGTCAGGGATGCTCTAAGTGGTACTAAAGCTGACAGAATACAAGCAGGAGCTGACAGCTTCATTCCTGTTACAGCTGATTAAAGGCTGCAGGGGCCTGGGGGCCCCATCTCTAAAAGAGGACCACTGGAAATTCACCAGAGCTCTTGCAGCCTGTGTGTTTTACACTGTCTGGCACAGAGTACTCTAGGTATCACACTCAATAATCAACTTCTTCCTCCAATTCTGGAGTGTTTGATAACAGAAACAGACAAGAAGTTAAACATGCAAATGAGAATTGCATTACGTTATGTATGTACATTGCATTGTGTACGACAAGCAGCAGTGTAAGATGTAAGCACTGCAAATGTTGGGCCTCAGTGTAAAGTTTAGAGCCGTTTGTGGCTCAAAGCTTGAGGTTGGGTCCTCTACCAGCCTCCTCCCCATTTTCATATAATTTATTTATACCATAATAATCCTTTCATGCTGTTCTATGAAGGCAGCTGAGTGCTGGAAGCCTGTCACAGTCACCCTGCTCGCCACTCCTGCTCCACTCCCATTGTGGCTGGGTTGTGTGACTGCCTGGAAGGAGCTGAACCCTCATCACATCTATGCTCAAGCCGTGGTAGGATGCTTGTTTGGGAGCGCTGCCTTCATTAGATGGCTGAGCACATAGGTTGAACCTTTGTGGATGGAGCATGCTGGCTGCTCAGTTTGGGGGCTCTTATCTATAGTTATGTAGCCAAGGCACTCAAGCCTAGCTAGCGATCCAGTCTTCCTCAGTTCTGAAAACCTAACTAGAATCATTATAAAATATCTGACTACCAAAAAGTGCTTAGTGCTGTCTGGAAAGAAGAGAGAAATCACATCTGCTGTTCAGATTGTTCTTGTTTGTAACTTCCAAAAGCTAACAAGCATACTTTTCTCATGTATGGTGCGTGCACCTTTTACCTACACCTATGCTGAACCAACTCCTCTTTGAGAACATTGCATTCTCTCAGTTCTGTCCCAGGTCAGTTTTACATAATGGGTATTTTTTTGTTCCTTCACTAATGCCTAGAGAACATCACATCACAGTATACCCTCCCAAATATTGGATAATGAAATATGACAGTGTAACAGGTGGGTTATTTTGTTGTTGTTGTTTGGTTTGTTCTGTTTTACTGAAACAATTAGAGATTTTTCTTTGCATTATTTCTACCAGGAGCAGTCTGTTAAGCAAAACAGAAAAGCAAAGACAACCATAAAAAGCAAAACAACCATATTTCCCCCTTCTGCCCTAAATCTCAGTCTTACTTTATTAGCAGAGTGCTTTTTTTAAATACATGAAAATAAATCAAAGCTTGTGGCTTTAAAAATCAGAACTGCAAGCACAATATACATGTATAGTAGGTCAAGTAATAGATTTTCTTTATTACATTAATCTATTAATATATTTTTAGAAATGCTAAATATTTAAAGCTCCAGACTGAGCGCTATTATTAGGGTGATTTCTTTGCTTAAGTTGAGTTTAGGTAATGCTTTTGATCTCCATTTTCATTCACATAACTGGAAATTAGTTTTTCAAATGTGGATAGCTGTTGAGAGGAAGACACACAAGATGTGGCTCAACAAAAGAAACTCAAAAAGCAGATCATTCCTTATCCCTCAGTGATGGGAAATTGTAATTCATTTAGGCAAATTGTTTAATGACATAGTAGTAGTATATCACCAGAGCGTTTTCATACTCTGAGCCCTCTTGTTGTTTTCTAAAAGGCTCAGTAAGATCTAAGGACTTTTAAAGTGCATCACTCAAGGTTTGCTGATTTCCTCTAAGTGAGCAACAAGAACTCTGTATATTTCAGTAGATATGTATGTATGCATCTGCATATATGTCTCTATATATACACATATATAGCCATTTAAGTGTATATGTAACTGTATATATACATATAGGTTCATATCTATATAAATTGTAGGCCAGGAAAAGAAACATATATACAATATTTGTTCGTCCTCTTCTCCAGAATTCCTTGGGTCTATCTTTATATTTTTTTGTTTTAAATCTTTTGGGGGGGCTTAATTAAAGCTCTGCTGGAGCTATTAAATTCTGCCTCAGATGGTATTTCAACCTTATTTTAAGATAATACAGAATGTAATAACAATAATAGGAGAATATAATTGACATTATTGAATGAGTTTATCTTTTTTTTTTTTTTACATAAAATAGCACATAGAAATTAGAATCCATGTGTAAAAAACGTACACGCCTCAGAAAAGATGCACTGATCTTTTGACTTGGATTTGGACTAGAGGAAAAAAAAAAGAGGAAAAAGAGGAGGAAGTGAGTTTATGTGAGAGACTGGAACAGAGAGAGCTCAGGAAAAGCAAACATGCTTTGCAAAAGTAGTTCAGTTTGCATAATTTATTTCAAATATATATCCTCTCTGGTGTGTGAGTGCTCCCTCACTTGCTCCTCCCTCCCCTCCTCCCCCTCCCCCAGTCACTTTTCTTGTAAAAATAGGAATTCCAGTGCTGCTTGCATTCCAATATGCCAGTTCAAACAGGGTGCATGGCAGTAACTCAGCACCTGTGTACTTGACTACTTACTGCTGATGAGCCTTGCTTGCCAGTAATCTAGATTTATGGTAAGTCTACCCTTTTCCTTCATCTACAAGGTCCAGGGACGTTCGGATAGCCAATCTGCCCTTAAATATGTCTCTGAGGAAATGGTGCTAATTAGTATTGGAATTTACAGCCTTCCATTTTATTGACTTGTCCTACTTTCTCCGATAATTAACTAATGAGTAAAGTAATGAGCTATGTTAGTCAGTCATGATGTTCAATTAAACAGCAAATCAATTATTGAAAATAGTTTTGGACAGCTCTTGTACTGTCATAAGGTAGGAGTGTGGATGTATGTGCATGCATGTCTCCAGTGCATGCCCTAGATGTGGCAGCATCTATCTCCAGAGGGTACCTCACTGCAGAGAAGAAGGGGGCTGCATGACCACAGCCAAAGCAGAGCACTGTCCCCTCTTTCCCACTTTGGCTGCCCTCTGCTCAGCTCCACTAAACTACACCATGATCTTGGGGGTTCCCAAAGTGAGCTGCTTTGGATGGGGTGGAGGTTCCAAATGCTTGAGAAATATGAGATGGCTATAAAACAGTGAGTACTTTTTGTAATGCTGAAGACAGCAGAGAGATGGTATGAGGTACATGTACTCATTCACTGCTCTGACCCCTCTGCCTCTTTTCTTGGTACATGCAACACTTTCCACTGGGAAGGCATGATCGCCCCAGAGCTGGCAACAGAGCAGAAGGGACCAATGCACAGATAACGAGTCTTCAAAATCCTGCCTCTCTCTTGGTTACAACTGTACTTAGGAGGGACAGAGGGGATGGCAGAGAATTCAGAATGTTTCCCCAGAGGGCTTTCCATACCACCCTGAGCAGCAGTTGCCCACTGAAAGGGGTTCTCAGGATCACTGTGTCACAAATCTCCTGCACCATGCCCACCAAACTTGGGAGCACCACTGCACATTGACTCCTGTGTTGTGTTTTGCCATGGTGAAGCAGTGACTCAGGGCTTGACTTCAGTCCTTACAACGCAGGTGGCACCTTTTTCAATGGGCCAGCCACAGATCTTTTTGAGAAATAGGCAGTTATAATCTCCCTGATGTATGTAGAGTTGAGGCTATGAAATATGAGGGGCATACAGAAGGCTGTAGTTTGCATCATCATTTAGTAACTTGTCAACTCTTCAGTGTTACTTATCCTTTCATTTGACCTTTATACCCTTCCTGTTTCTGTCAGGTCCTTTCCTTCCCAATTTCTGCTGCATCAGCTGATTGGTGCTGTTGACCCAGCTCCCAGCAGCTCTAGGTGCTCTCATGTTCACCTTCCAGGTGACACCCAGTGTTGCACTTGCTGTTACATTTAGTTCTTCTTCTGTTGTTTTGTACTTTAGCATTATTTCCACATACAGCAGGCAAACATGCCCTAAAAATTCAGCAGTCCAGGAAAAACTTTTACATTCCTACACTTTACCAATACAAATTAGTTTTGACTCAGCAGCAGAATTTCTTTGCAGATGGCAGTGATACCACGTTGAGCAATGTGATGATTTAAAGAAGACCATAAAACAATAGAAGTTCATACTGGAAAAATTAGGTTGGCCTTAAAATTTTAACCTAATACTGTCAGATATGTTAAACGAAAAATAACACTCCTAAAGCCTTGCCGTGCTCTCTTGCGGTTTTGTTTGCATAGCAAGGTGGCACAAATAGTGCCTTGCCATTGTTGTTGGCACTGTAGGCATAAAGATTTGCCCTATAACTATTCATTATTAATAATAGTCATCGCACAACCTTTTTTTTTTTTTTTTCCCCAAAGGTAGTGAGCATGCATAAAGTTAACCCACCTATCCCAAACTGAGAAGGAAAAGCAGGCCAGTGAGCAAGGTGCTTGAATATGGAGACAGCAGACTGAGTGTTGGCTGTAGCCATCCATTTGAATTGAGATTCATTAGAGAAACAACAAGCCAAAACAAATCAAACACAGTTCAAGAAAAGCAACATAAAGTTTTCATTTCCAAACAGTTTTAATTCACTGTTTGTGCTCTTTACTGAGATTATGCAAGGAACACAAACATTCCCATATGAATTAAATTACAATTTACATATGAATTACATTAGAAATATGAGCTACACTAAAGAGATAATTAGCGCTGTCCTGGGTTATGTGTGCGCAAACAAAATTAAATAAGAACAATTTCAAAGCCAAATTTTGCTTTGCCTTTTCAACTAAGCTGGTTTAATCAGTGATAATGACTGAAATAAATCCACTCCATATAAAACAATGCACAACATATCAGACTGTGTGAAATGCCATTACTAAGTCCCATGCCTTGGTAAATCATGCAGTCAAGCAGGAGTACAACGTCATAGACACTATGGTACAGAAAATGTGCCACTGCTGGGTGCCAAATGCTGAAGGTGATGGTCCCTGAGGCTTGCGAGGAAGCAGCGTCTACAACAGGCCAGTGTTGCCGCTCTGCAGATAGTGATGGGGGTGGCCACAAGGGTGTGTGCCAGGGATTTTTTAATCTTTACATAGGAATGAGAAAGGTCAGCCCTAGGAAAATACCAGTGCTAGCACAGTGCAATGGGAGGGAGGGGAGCAGGAGAAGCAGAGATGTTGGGAGGGGAGCAAGTGAGAAAGATAAAAATACCCAGCAGAAGAAGACTACCTGCACAGCAGTGCCTTAGCCCCTAAATAGAGCTATGGTTTATGACTACCTTGCCTAATGAGCTAAACTCTGGTGACCATAAAACTGAAATATAATTATGACATTAAGGATGCCTATATTTGAACTTAATTATTAATTAATTTAATGAGAGAATAGGAGGTTGTAAAATTGCTAATTAAACAGCTCTGTAAAACTGCAGACGGCAGAGGATTTACCAAATGATGAATCCCACAACAGTATTTGGGCTATATCAATATTCTATTAATATACAGTATGCCAGAGGTACTGGCTAGTACGCTACTCACAGTTAAGCCGATGTGACAGGCATACAGAGTGAAAGAAAATGAAGTACATAAAATTCCAGATGACAGCAGCCTTGAAGACGATCTCTGCCCCCGCCTCTGTGGCAGCTTCTGAAATCAGTTAAACAAACTCAGAAATGCAAGATAAAAATCAATCTTACCATTGCAAATGTGAGTGAATTGGCTCGAAGCAAACGACCCACCTAAGGTCTTAGGCACTGGGGTGTTGTGCTGCTCGCTCTCCGCTTGCATGCAGGAATGGTCAGAGCTAATCTGGACTTAAGTGCCACGAAGCGGGAGAGATGCAGCCTGAGAGTGTGTGTGGCGTGTGTGTGCCTGCATGTGAAAGAGGAGCTGAGTGAGAACAAAAAATAACTGTCCCTGTGTGATTAGCGAAATGAAGCTCAAGTGAACCTGCAGGAGCTGCATTCAAACCTGCGGGGGACAATTTCAGAGATTCCCACACTGCGCTGTGAGCATGCAAAGAATTTTCACTGCAGTGTTCGAATGGCAACGCCATTTGGATGACATTCATTTAAAAATACAGGGAAGTAGTGTAGGAATTTTTTTCTTTAAACATAGAGCCTGATTCAAGCAATGTCAAAAGAAAACTCATGGGGAGGTCTCACTCTGTGTGTGTCTAAATGTCTGTCATGACTTATTACTGGGGAAAAAAAAAAAAAGGTATCCTTTATAGTTTTGTAGGAAACAATGAAATACCACTGAACAATGCAACACAAAAACACCAGGTCAAATGTATGAGGTATGTTTTAGTATTTGCAAGAATTCTTAAACTTTTTTTTTTTTTTTTTCAACCTGCTATCTGGCACGGCTATCTTAAACATTTTATTTTTTCAATGTACTGTTGACAGCACCAAGAGGTGATTTGACAAGAAAGATCAAAGTAGCAATATCAAGAAAATAGGGTGGGAGGAGGAGATGTGCCCCCCACTCTAAGGAGAACATCACAGGTATCACATTAGTATCTCCCATTTCTGGAAAATTGATGGAGGCTAAAGATAGGAGTTTTGATCCCAGATCCTTTGTGAGGTCTGAAGAAAAACACAATCAACTTTTCTGCACCTGAGTTTTTTGTTTGTTTGTTTTTGTTTGTTTGTTTGTTTGTTTTGTTTTTGTTTTTTTTTTGAGTAAGGAGTAACAGCAGTTTGTTGCCACCTATTATCAGTTTGTTGCCACCTAAATTACCTTTACATCAGTAAACAGAAGCATGTAAGCAATTTCTGAGAAGGTAATCTCTAGAAGTCACTTCTCAGTGACTGGTTTGGGACAAGACTTTAGGAAGTGTCACTTCTTGTTTTGTTTTTTAACATCTATCTTGGGACATATGAACAAGGTAATTTTAAGGAGCTATGTGCTTCACATGATAGTCTGGTTTAGCAGATCTTAGATACTAACACAATTCACAGTCTCTCGATACTCAGAAACCTCACTGGTGAGCTTTGTGTGAGAATCTATAGCTAAAAGAGCTTCTGCTTTAAAAAATCTTGATACCAATTTAGAAAACTACTCTCTCTGGTTTCCATCTTATAATATGTGCAATTAACAAATATGAAAGCTTCTATGCATTTATTATCATAGTTTCATGCCCTGCAGTTTATAGACCCAATTTCTCAAAAAGTGACTCTTGCCAGAAATAAAACCAGACAGATTTCTTCTATTGTGAGACCAGCTATCAAGCCTTCCCCACTGACTGAAGGCTTTTGCAAGGTCTGAACTGTTTCATTCATACAGGTTTTGATCCCAGCAACACAGACAGTGAGTTAGCAGTTGGAATTTGTGGGTTTCTAGTAAAATGTAAATGCCAAATGAGTCATCATCACTATGTTGCAAGTTACATATTTAGACTATTGAAGCAATTGCCTTGTTATGTTCCCAAGAGCAAACATGGGCTGAACTTTATTACTTGTTTATATACTTTTTGTATATGACTTGTGCTCCTTGCCAGAGAAATTATACCTGCAGCACAGCTGCAGGCCAGAAGGGAAAGAGGGGTACAAAACTAGGGGATGTTCTTATCTCCAAACTTTTGAGAAAGAAATATCTGAGAAAGGGAAAATATTGGTGAGAGTTGTTCTCAACCAAAAGCCTATTGGTGTTTTTCTGTGATGCTTATTGCCATGCAGTTATGAGGAGGTCCTGGGCAGGACCTTCATTGTAAGGAGTATGAGAGGACCAGCTGACAGCTCTGAACCTGAAGTTCATGGTTGTCTTCACAAAACTGGTCATTGTAGACCCTGACAGAACATGTTGTTGTCTCCTTCTGCTCCGAAGGCTGCAGAACTGTCATCTGGCTGTGGTTGGAGAATGTGGCAGGCATCTCTCTGGGTACCAGCAGCCATGGTAGCAGTGCTGCTCACAGCCATGTACAAGGGATAACCCCGAAGTGGTCTACAAACTGTTACTAGCAACTTGGCCAGCATTTATGTATGTCACAGTTTGCAAACCTCGGGTGTTGTGAATTCCTTGAAAGTTATGGGTAAAATCCATCTGTGAGCCAGAGCTCAAGCATGGAGAAGGGGTACCTGCCAGGCTTGATTACCAGGAAAGAGATCCAAAGTAAGAACAGGCATGATCAACTACTACTGGTATTGCAGTCATATGCCAGGTTCTTGCTGTGATACACATGAAAAGCCTGTACAAACCCCAAACTTTCACTGATTTGATTTAATTTCTAAGGATTTGAAATGTTTATTTTAACTAGGATTTAAATCATCAAGAAGGTTAACGTGATTTAAGTTAGCTGTTACTTTTGTTTGCATTTGTCCTTTTTTTCTCCCCTTTAGAAAGCTTGACTTTTGCTGATTGGTAAGCAGTAAAATATGTGGCTTACTTCATAGCAAGTTGCCCACTTCATGCGTTTTTCACTTATCAGAAAGATGCATTATATCTTTACCCATTTTCTTGTCAGCTTTTTAGTTTAATATAGTTTAGGATCTTTTTTTTTTTTTTTTTTTTTATAATACTAGAATGTGGTGAGTGTATCTCCTTTTTATTAGGTGAATATAATTTTTATTTTGGTTGTGTTATAATTTATTTCCATAGAACTTGCAACATCTTTACTAATGTAGGGAAAAACAATGTAAAAATAGTTCTCACTAAGTAAATCTATCTTAAACTTGGTGAGTATACAGAGTGAAAAACGAAATTCACTTGAACAGATATTTTTTCATTTAAAACAAGAATATTAAATAAAAGAAATAGTGTGATTACATACTTAAGCTAACTGTTCCTGTTCATAATATCCATCAAAGCCTTCAAACTGGTAGAGCTCAAACTTTTAAATCTACTATGTACGTCAGAGTTGAAAGTCAAAACAAGCTCTTTGGGTTTTTGTTTGTTCTTAGTTTCTGATTGGTTTCTCAGTGTTGACTGAAGTATATATTGAACAGAACTGAGTTCATTGAAACAGAAAATAAAAATCCTGAAAACAAAATTACTGCACATTGTACAAAAGTACATTGGTGTTCAAACTAACTTTAGTTTATAGTCCTTTACCAGTGATTCCCCAAGACTGGTGTTTTGACTTGTTTTTAAAACCTAGAGTGAAACTAGCAGTGTTTATAATCATGTGGCATTGCAATGCTAAATGATAGAGAAGAGAAAAGGCAAGGCCCGATTGATAAAAACATGTTTGTTTGTTTTTTTTTTTTTCCTTTAGTTTGAAATAGAAGATCTGAAAGTTGAAGTCAGTGAAAATGGAGGATTACTGAATTTACCAAGTGAAAACAGAATTTACATTAGTTTGTGCTATTGCAGTCTTTCTTTAAATCAAAAGAAAAATGAAGAAATGGAATGGAATAAAGCAAATAGGAAATAAAGCAAATAGGAAATGGTTAGATTCAATGTTTCCCTCTCAGGAAAACATACCATTTATTACATTTGGTTTGAAATCTGAAAGCTAAAAGGTGTTCTGCCAGATATATGAATTACCAGTATGATAAAAGTTTGAAATTATATCAACAACTCTGTTGTTCCACAAGATGAAAACAGTGAAGCTACATCCACAAGATAACTGAAATGGGACGTGAAGAAATATATGCATATATTAATCAAGTAAACCCGCGTAGCATTAAGATGGTATTTTTGACAGATGGTTTATGATCACATGATATTTGAGGAGGTAAAGTGACCTGATTATTTTTTGTTAGGTATTGAGATCACAAGTTCTTCTGGTAGGAAGGTATAGGAAACAACCATAGGGTCTAAAATCTGAAGAAAGCTCATTCTTAAATTTTATTTTGCTGCTAGATCACACTACTAGTTAATCTCTCTAGCCAGCTTCCTTCACTGTTTATTTATGAACAGTCTGTGAACTTTTCCATACCTTAATTAGATAATTATCATAAACTCTCTTCCAAATGCAAGTGTATAGAGGACAGCAAACAGATTTCAGCTGCTTAAGCAAGCTGCCATGACCTCTGGATATTTTGCTGCAGGGAATTACACAGCCTTTCAGATGATGTCACAAGGAAGGTGGAAGCCTGGCACGGTTGAACCCTTTATGCTTGGCATGTGTTTGAGAAATCTAGCTAGATACTTTTCTTTTGTTTCAAATCACTAACCAGGCAAGCATCATAAACAAGAATGAGTCAGTCTTTCTGTTCCCAAACTCCAAATGTATTAATCTTTTCCTTACTCTGTTGGTTTTGATTTATTTGTGGAGGAAAAGGAAGGTAAGAAAGCAGCCTGGCTCAGGTTAGCTGCATTCTCCTGCAAACCTCAAGAACCAAGGTACCTCTGTTTTCTAGCACTTTAAGTCTTGCCCACAAGGAAAGTGAAAGCAGATCAGCCTTTGCTTTAGCATTCAGAAATGGTTGTTCCCACAAAGCCTGGGTGCCAAGCAAACTGCTGCTTTGACAACAGTTTGTCCAACTGAAGGAAGGCATCAGAAATAAAATCACTCTACAGGCAACCTGGGACAAGCATGTAGCTTTTTTCTTTCTGTGGTTGTTAATTGTGTTCTGCTTGAACACAAAATTTGTTACAACCGCAGTTGGTCAGAAGAGTGTTTAAAAACTGTTCTAAATACAGTTCTCTGTCCTAGATTTCAGCAGGATTATGCATATAGTTAAAGCTATGTGCCTGTTAAGTACTAGACTGTGCTTATAGGTATATTTTAGCTTTTTAGACCACCTTTGGATTTTTTTTCCTTTTGTTTTGTTAAATTAAGTAATTCTTATTTGTTGTATAAAAATCTTCCCTTATATGTTAAAGGCTTACAGAGAAAACCACAGCCATGCTTGACAAATATATTAAAAACCCTAATAAAAAGAAACATCAGAATAAAAATAATACAGAAAGAGGTAAATCTCAGCTATGAAAAAAAATATCTATAGCAAAGGTGTCTTACCTACATGCATATAGTTCAGGGCATTGTTTTCTTTTTCTGAAAGAAAAATCTTAATATGGAGTTGACATAATTCAAGTAAATATGACATAATTCAAGTAAATATTGCCTAGAAGAAGAATAATTTTATGTGTTTTCAGCAGATCCACTTGAGAAAGTAAGGGTAAAAAGAAGATTAGCAAAGTGTGTCAGAACTGCAAGTGTGAATGCGGAAGAAAAAAAAAAAGATTTGTGAAGAATTAAAGGAAGGGATTGTACTGTCATTTTCTTCCTCATATGTAGCAATGGCTTGAAGGAGGAAAGCAAGATAGAAACATGGATGTCTCTTGTGAAAGGCTTCTAATGTCATGAATTGATTCATTTATAGCTTCACATTTGTTGTTACAAGAGAAGCCATAAGAACAGGGAGATAAACCATTCTGCATTCTGGGATAAGGAGAGAAACCCCCAAAGTTCTGAGTTCCTACCATTAACAGCAGAAGAGATGCCTCATATTAAATCAGACTAGAAGGATTAAATAACAATTTGGTCTTTGCATTATGAAAAGTAAAATGCCATCTGCTTTGAGTTTGCTTCCTGTTTACAAATTACTTAATTTGAATGAAGAATAGAATAAAGAACTATCACACATTCCCTTGAGCTAATGGAAAGCCCAACTGATGAGGGTCCTCCTGTGTAGGCAGGTCAGCAGTATGGCATTTACAAATGGCCATGGATACACTATTGATGTCTCTAAAGATAGCCCTATATGTAGACATGCAGTTGGCCATCCCCAGGTTTTTCTGGTGATGTGAACTTCCTTCAAATATATATTTCCTTTTGCTGCATTCTGTCACAGTGATATATATTCTATCAGTGCATCATCAAATGATACTAGGACACGTGACAATAGCCACCCAACTGGATGACCTCACTGTCACCCAACTTTGATCTAGTTTAATAATTTCTGGTGATTCAGGTGTATAAAGCAATTTCCAGGTAATGGCTGAAAAAATTGCTGATTGCATAGTTTACGTATACATTTGGGAATACCAACTGCAGTGAACAACTGGCCAGCATGAGTCCATGTTGCACAAAAGATTTAAAACATACATCAGAAAATACGTTTCCTAAGACTATACTGCCTCTAATTACAAGTTTAAACATTTATTTTTCTCTAAGCTGTCTTGCTAAGGGGTCAAATTTGAAAATGCAACCTACAATTAAAGCATTAAAGGTGATAATATATCAGTCTAGCATCTTTCTTGTATTCAATGAGAAGGAAAGCTACCTGTGCACACATAATGAAGAGACAGAAATATAGTAATTATAGCCATGTTAACATAAATTCTTCTGTGTCAGGACCTATGTACCTGTAACGTCAATAGATGTACATGCACATTTATGACCATATGAATGAGAGCAAAATGTGTCCTATTAAGACAAAGGAGATAACAAGTGAGTAGTATTAGTTTTATATTTGGGTCTATATTATTTAAGCTATCTTCGGGAGTAGTTTGAGAGCAGAAGGACTGAACTGTATTTATACTAATAACATAATAATGTAAAATAAACTTAAACAAGGGTGTAAATTACATTTAACCTGCACAACATGATACAAAAGGGACAGTAGTATAAATGAGAAGTTGTCTCAGAAGCTCTTCCCCTGCAAATGGATTAATATATCAATGCTAGCTGCAATCTAGTTATCCTCTAAACAAAAAAAGACCTAGTGTTGTAACAGAATGGGAGTTTTTTCTAAACTGCTTGACTTGAATACAGGGAAAAATAGTACATCTGTATTTCTTCTTCTCTTTATTTTTTATTTCAGTTTTTGTTTTATTTTTATTTTTCCAGTTGGTCAAATGAGAGGCAGTGGTTTTCTCAACATACCTTCCTTCTCTTATGTCTCTTTCACCAGCACAGTAACAGGATAAAAGTATCTGTTCCATTTCAAAAATGCAGCAAAGGAGAAGAGAAAATTTTTCAAGTCATTTTTCCTTCCCTCTCTCTCTCTGCTCTTCAAGCTCTTCTGTATTGCCCCTTTTTTTTTTTTCTGCCCTGCTTATAGGGAGGTTTATTTCTGCTACAGAAATACATTTTGGAGGCAGGTGGATCACAGTTGTGTGTTAAATCAAGAACAAAACCAATCTCTCTCCCTCTCCCTTACTCCCCATTTCTTGTCTGTTCTTTTTACTTAAACATAGCTGCTAGGTTAATGATTCATTCTTCTAAAAGGCTGCTGTGCCTACCAGATTATACTGTAAAATCTGTCATTCTGTTTATGTTTAAAATACATGATTAAAGCAGTGGTCATGCTGAGGGAAATGATTCTCACACACAACAAGAAAGGATCAATCCGTGTCTGCTGAATCCAGGCTGTTTTAGTAAAGGCTGCTGTTTTGGTGTGCTGCCAGACCCCAGAGAAATATATATGAGCTTTGAAACTTGGTAGCTGTTCTCACATTGAGCACAGCAAGGACCTAAAATAAGGCTTATCACACGTTAATGCACCTTTAAAAGTTACAGGTTTCTGTAAATTGCAGGGAAAGCATGAGAAATAAATTATTCAGTCCTAATGGGAAGTGAAAAGTTGAAAAAATTTATTACCAGGTGGCCTGTATGGCACCATTTAAAGTATTTGGATTCACTATGGGATCATACATGTATATAGCCAAATTATCAGTGACACTAATGCCTCTTTATAGTGTCAAGTATTATCATAAAGGAAAATCAGAGGCAATGTCAGTATATTCTTTTTGTTAATACAGTGTGACATTCACCAGATCAAATAGGTTGATACATAAAAACTAGTTGGGTATGTAATGCCAGTCAGATATTAGATTTGAGACTTGCATACACTAGAAATTTTACAAAAATAGCTCATTTGAAATAATTGCTCTGGAGCAGCTATTTGGGCATAAAGCTGTAGGGATATTTCTCAACCATTTTAGAATAGTTATCTCAGTAAATTTCTAAGTATAAACACCCTCATGATGTGTCCTGCCAAATGAAGGTAGTTCTATTCAATTAGCTCTCATTAAGGCAGGCAGAGAGGGGTAAAAGAAGATTCTCATTAAGTATAAATTTTCATATTTATTAAACAGAAGAGAGAATATACAAATTCAATTTCACATTTACTTTTTACTCACTGAGTGAAGCAGACCTTCTAAAGAAGCCAGGATTCTATTTGCTTGAGACTTAGTGTCTGAAAATGTTGCTAGGTGTTTGAGGGACCCATAATGTTGGGGACACTGCAATTCTAGATGGGGGTTTGAATTATGTCTTTGAATCACAATTATTTCCAAGGAAGGTGGCAGTGGAAGCCTTTTTTTTTTTTTTTTTTTTTCTTCTCAAAATTCATAGCTCAATTTTTGAAGCAGATAGGAAGTATGCTTTAAATAAAAGGTAATCATTTAAGAGGCAGGGAGTGATAGAACTGAAAAGGCTGCATATGAGATGTCAAATTCTCCATAAAAGCCAGAGATGCTCCTGAAAACTTATAATCTTGTCTAACTGCAGGGTTTCAAGCAGTAGTGTGTTTAAGCACCAAGCAAACAGAGTTTAAGAAACCCAGACTTCTATCACTTAGACATGCGATTAGAAAATGCCACTGTTATGTTTATAATGCATACACCTTTATTTCAGTTGTTGGGGATAACCAGTGCAGTCCTCTGCATTCAAACTGTTCTCTGTGTTTGCATTGCTGCCCATGACTTTTTACTATTTCAGAATACTCTCTTAGAGGAAAAACTTCATAATTCCTTCTAAAATCCCATGACTAAAGAAATTGCTACATGCATATGGGTTAAAAGCTAGACTGTTTATTATACATATTTAGATCCTAATTGGGCATAGATTACTACCCAGGCCAGACTAAACACTTTTAATTTACCAAACCACTGCTGACTATAAAGAGAAGGTGAAATAAATGTTTAATATATCCTATATCATCTTTCCCAAAATGGTTTCTATTTATCATTCAAGTACCTAATCAATGCAACTACATATAAAATCCACAGATTTTATAGTGCAGTAATAAGTACATGCAAATTATGTTGTCATATAAGCATAAAGACTCAAAAAAGATGTATAATACCTATCAGACTAGTTAGTCATTATCTTAATTTTGAAAGGATTATCCTTATAAAGGCAAGGCCATAATATAATAGGAGTTCTGAAATATGAATAATTAATTCAGAATGCACTCACATTCCCATTTCCCCTTTTCTACTTTTTTTTTTGTTGTTTTGTTTGTTTGTTTTGTTAATGTTTATGTTTCCCTTTGTAAGCAGCAATATGGTACAGCATCACATCAAATGCACTATGAAAGCTCTGAAGAGCCATCCTAAGTATATTAATCCTCCATAAAAATAAATAAGCTATATGAGAGAGAGCCTTTCTATAAGGCTAGAATGGTAGTACTGGCAGCTGGAGCATGAGGTGCTGAGATTGTACGTGCCAGCTCTGAGATTCATGCATAAGAAAGCTCTTTGTAGTATTTTTTCTGATACGGGTTTTGTTGATGGATTTTATGTTATTTAAATTTTTTAATGCTCTTAGTAAAGACTTATCTGTAGTAAGGTTACTGTCTTTATCCCTCTTTCTGTGGGTGTTAAAAATGCCTTCTGAGGCTCGGGTAAAAAATTGGGAAGTCTGAAAGGGATCAGGTCACACAAGAAAGATGTTTCACAGTTGGGACTTTGCAAATACAAAATAGAAAAAGCAACAAATGTAAGAAGCAAACACCCATCTCTTCCTAACATTACATTTCTTCTGGTGTATTTTCTGAAAGCTGCCCAAGTATAACTATTTATTTTAACTAAAGTAATCAAGATTAATGTCAGCAGTTATGACACACGCTGTTTGCTAAAGAACACATAGAACAATTGCTCAAGGCAAGCTTCATTAAGAAATCAGATAAAATTAGTAAAACTGATTATATTTCAAAACTCAGCAGCGGCAGCAGCTCAAATTGCCATTCAGGAGTCTCCAATTAACACAATTGGTCTTGTTCACAATCAGCTTTGTAATCTCATTAGCCTATTATATTTTAATCATTGGGATAACTGCACAACAAAACTTATTTTATTTTTGCACTTACTGTAGATGGCATAAGTGATCGTGCAACATACTTTTTTGTGTCGTGTGTCCATCCCCTCCCCTTTTCCTTCCCAGAGAACAATGCAGACTCCTTGGAACATTAGAAGTTATCCTGGTTACAGATTATTACCACACACTCCATCAGTGCTAGGGAATGCTGACAGCAGGCATCTAATTTGACATTAATTGGCAAGGGACTAATTGCATAACTGACATTGCTAGTGATACTTAGCGAGCATGTAAGGTAGGGATGGTGCAAAGTATCAGAAAAGAGAGAGGGGAGAAAGAGAGCAAGCAAACTCCTGCAGACAGCTCTGCAGACACATGCATATAACTCGTTTGCCTCCTTGGTGTGCTGCCTTGTTTCATAAATGTGTTCCAGAGATATTGGCCCTTGTAAAAACACAAAGTCTTTCTGTCCTTTAGGTACTGGCAGTCTGCAAATACCTACAATACCAGTGTTTCATTGATATTGAGTATTGCCTGCTGCAATGAGATTATGTTCTATTGATGGGAACTGGGGTGTAACATAGCCATCTACAGAAAGCAATAGGTTGCCCTATTTTCAAGCTGAAAATGCTATGTATTTTATGAACTGCCTCTATCTTGCACACCAGGGATGTCTCTGTGGCTAAAGCCATAATAGGATTTTCCTAAATGATACAGAAATACAAATATTCTGACTGAGCACTTTTCTGGGCTCGTCTTATTTACCAGCAAGCTTTGATACAGTATTTTACTTCCATCTTTTAAAGGACATTTTCAATTTCCCATTTCCCTTATGAGTGCTTCCTGTAAAGGTGTCAATAACCACTAATTGCATTCTGCTTGGCCAGTCTGCAAATCAAAACAGCAGAGGCAGCAAGCCAATATGCATTCAAATCCCGTTACTTGGCTGCCTCATTCTCAACTGGAAAGATATGAGAAGGCAAATATTCATACAATTGTACAATGGGAAATTCAGAGTTGTTCCTGTGATCTCCAAAGATACCTATGCAGCTTCTCTTAATTTTCAGACTTTTTTTTTTTTAAGTGGGAGTACTGCTACGGATGCCTCAATGCTGTTTCTTTTATTTTCAGTCCAGTAAGTTGCGTGTCTTAGACCAAAGCAAATGTAAAAGGAAATAGTCCTGCAATAAAGCTGAGAGTATGTAATGATTAAATTAAGAGCCTGCTTGTACTGGCAGAGCACTAGTGGCAATTGTAATGGCAATTTTAATGTATTGGTGGCCTAAACTAATGATGAGATTTAGTTGCATTGAACACTGTACTGCAAAAGCATTGCTTTGATTAATTTTGCTCCTGTTTCTTGACTTATATGTCAGTAGAGTGCTGATTATCTTAAATTTATTGTTCATGCCAAAGTATTAGCTGACTAATATCTGTTTGTAATATTTTGCCTGGTGTTTGGTTGAGAGCAGTTTGTTGTCATCATTTGCTATTGCAGTTCCAACTGCTTTGACTTCAGAATTTTGAGTGGGCTATTTGCCTTTTCTGATTTGACAAATAAGCTTTCTAGGGTGGCTGTCCATGAGTGGAGATTACAGAAACACTTTGTACATATGTTTTCCCAATTTCACTTAAAATTTCAGATTGGGCAAAAGTTTCCACCAGAGAAATTCATATATATAGGAAGGATCTCCAGGAGAGCTAGCTCAAGCAAGTATTATACATGTATATACTTGCCTGTATACAGGACAACACATTTACAAGCCTACTTGGTTCTTTGGGCAGCATCCCTAGAGGTATGGTCCCTGATACTTCCAACCACCACAACCCAGCTTCAACCACACTTAGCTTGGCTACCAGGTGGCCACAGGTCTTATAATCCTGGTAGCTATAGGGATGACCCTTTCTGATGATGATGGAGGATCCCCAAGTCATATATTTTTTTCTTCTCTTGTGCCAACAGATCCAAAAGCAGCAATTTGTCCCTCTTCCACAAAATAGGTAATCAGGTGTATAGGTAGGTGGAGGAAGATTAGCATTGAAAGAGAGCAAAGGAGGATCTTTCTTTCAATCTGCTAACTAGCATATCTGACTGCATTGATAATAAGCAGACATTTATAGAAGAAAAAAGAAATCACCTTTTTTTTTTTTTTTTTTTTTGGGGGGGGGTAGTAGTTTAATAGACAATGTATTACATTATTGACTTGACTAACCTCCACTGTTTGTTGCTTTTAGTTTAGTAAGCAATTTGTGACCATCTACCGTATTCTGCTTGTTTTCTAAGAAAGACAAAACACACAGATAGGATGAGCAAGTGATACGATACTTTTTCTCAAACTGAAAATTGTAAGGAGAGGGACATAAAATACAAACTCAAGCTCTTTCTGAAAATCACAGAGAGAATACAGTGGTACAGTAGCTAAAGGCGTCCAGATATTTAAGGCCCATCTGGATGCCTACTTGGGCAGCCTGCTCTAAGGAACCTGCTTTGGCAGGGGGGTTGGACCCGATGATCTTTTGAGATCCCTTCCAACCCCTTCAATTCTGTGATTCTGTTATTAAAGGTGAGGCAAATCTGGCAGAATTTTGTTGTTGTGAGATATCAGCAAGATATTCATTGACATTTCTTTTGTTGTCATCCCAGTTTTGAGTTGTTGTTGACTTCTTTCTTCACACTGTGTTTTGCCAAGATCTTTGGATGGAAGCAGTTTCAGAAGGGCACTGATCTCTAGACTGTTGTGGCTAAACACATGGATGTAACTACTCCCCCCCCCCACACACACCATGTCCTGTGTGTTCTGCATTATCACTTGATTACACAAACTGGTTGATGAGGATTTCTGCTTTCCTTTAAAGGTTTGCTAGGAGGGGAGCTGAGGCTGGCTCATTCCTCATTCTCAGTATTGAGTGATGCTGTTCTACGAAGATACTGCAGAGTGTCAGCCAAATCAAACTGATGCTATTTAATGCTATAAGACATGGTATCTGACAGCTGCTGGCTTATTGGTGTATTTTGTTCACCAAGCATATTTTGCATGAATTACAAAGGTGATGATATCAGTGGAAGTATGTGGAACTGTGATGGCAGGCAGAAATACACAGGCTGGCAGTAGATGCCAGGGCAGTGGAAAAGGTTTGGGTGAGGAAGAGTTGTTACAGTGTTTAGATGGAGCCATGTTTTGCTTTAGAATATGCAACTGAGCATTTCTGACCCGTAAAGGAGAGCTGCTTGCTTCTGTCACTTTGACCGTGCTCTTCCTTTGCTCTTGAAGCTTAACCCTGTTGACTTCAGTGCGCCTTGGAGCAAGCTGCTTGCTAGTTGCAGTCACAATGTGTGTGAATATACTCCCTCACTGCATCAGGAGGGTGTGTGGGAAAATTGATGAGGTTATGCTTCCAACTCCTTCATCCACTTACGAGACAAGTAAGCTCCTCCTGGGCAGTAGAATGAAGTACTCACAGTAGTGCCTCCTTACGAACACATGCACTGTGCCATGACGTTAAAATTCACTGTGGAGTTAAAGTGCATTTGCTATTTAGGTATTTTTTTAAGATATTTGTGGTATTATGAAAGGCTAGTACAGCTTTCTAAATATACTCAAAAACAATCATTCATAACACTAAAGAAAGAAGCATCTTTTTCCTTCACGATCAGGAGTATTTACTAATATATTTCTTTGCCCTATAGAGAGGTGGTTCTCATTTTCTCTGTATCAGGTTCTTTGCAGCACCAGACAGGCATTTTAAGACTAGGAACACAGTTAGTACATTGTGTACAGTCAAAGCCAGCTTTTAAAATACTGCTCACACCTAGGGAGGATCTCTAGGTCTCTCCCTTACAGAGCATCTTCTCCCTTCAGACCTGTGGTGGTGGGGTGCAGTGCACCCTGCAGGCACAAACAGCCACGTGTGTGGCCTACTGTGCAAGTCTGGCTCTCCCACTGTGGTTGAGCAGCATGTGCTGTTCGTTGTGTCTGCCATTTTCCAGCCTTTCCCTAGTAGTCCAGGCACACAGTGACTCCAGAAGACCATACGCAGCGCAAATTAAAATTATGGGTCTTGGGTTGTGTGCTATTGGGTCTCAGTTCAGCTTCAGAAGTTCATTGTTAGTCTTTTGATGCAATATCAGCTCCCTCAGCAGCTCAGACAGCAGATGGGCCTTAGAGTTATGCTCCTGAGCGTGCCTGCCCCTCCTTGCTTTTCCTGCCTGTCAATGTGCTCATATTTTGTATTGTAAAATCACACAGCATGTATCCCAACACCACCCCCAACAGCAACAACAGCAAAACCCTGGGACTAGCAGAAAAGGCATCTGTGGGACTGAAAGATACCTCAGAATCCCAGGATCCTGCTTTCCGCAGTCCCAGGTTGCAATCCCTAGTTAAGCACCATCAATATCAATACTTAATGGTATTCTCTAAGCTCAGGCAGTGAAGAAAATAGGGTTGTTATCTATCAAAGCACATTTTAGTTTTTGACAAGTAAAAAGCAGCATGGGGAATGCAGTAAGTCTGAAATGAAAGCCTAAAAGAAAACTCATATAACATCTGGTGTCATTTATCCCCTGTTGGCCTTTCATAGTGTGATATGATGAGCTTGTTCTGATTTAAGATCAGATGATGTGGTTTGAAAGAGGGGAGTGGGGGATGCAGCCAGTCTGGCAGCAAATTGGGATACAAAATCTGCTCAAATAATTGGAAACACGACAGATTTTCCTTAACTGATGCCAGTGGCATCTTAGTTTATCCATCTCTCTCAGCTGAATTTGTTAAGTGCATTATCTTATTGGTTTTAAAGTTTTCATCTCACTTATTTGCAGGGGAAAATGTGAGCAAATCAGTCATGATGGATTGCCTAATTTTCTGGGCTGAATAAACCAGTTTTATAAGACTGTTGATTCCTGGGTTATTAGTTAATAGAAACATTTATCAATTTCTTTATAGAGAAGGAAAAAAAAACAAAACACAACTTTAACCAATGATTGTGTTTTAAAACTTTCATTAATGTTTCCACATAATGGTTAGTGTTGGACATGAATATGATAATCATAGATTTAGGGTTGGCTTGAAGCAGAATTTTTTTGTCCTCCCTCCTCCCTCTCTCTCTCTCCCCCCCTTTTTTTTCTCCTAGAGAAATGTAAAAAAAAAAAAAAAAAAAAAAAAAAGTCAAAGGATATCATTAGATTGGTAGTTATTCTGAGTGTTCTTTGAGTTACCTATGGTTCCCTCAGTCCTTTAGGGTTCCTTAATCCTTAAAAACATAACAAAGCAAAACAAAATGACAACTCCAAAAAAACAAACAAACAACTGCTTGTGTGGTTCACACACAACAGTGGAACCTCTGAAAATGTTGGTTTGTTGATAAAAATCCAAGTGATATAATCTGTAAGATGACCCTGTTAAAAAAAGAATAATAATACTGAAACAAACAAAAACAACAGGAAAAAAAAAAAACTACACCCCCAAACTCAAATATTTTACCTCTTAAAGACAAGGGGTCTCTTTTCAGTTTCAAAGTATCAGGTCTGAGTCTTAATCATGATTAATTTTAAAAATAAGGTCTCCAAGCAAACAAAATGATACTGTAAAGGGAAGGGGGATATGGCACTGTTCACTGCCCCATATGATGCAAGCAGGGAAGAAAAAGGTCCTCTTCTTATCCAGGGTGCATCTGTTCCCGTTATCAACATGTTATAAAGCCCTTTGTGTAAAGGGTTTTAATGTAACTAAGGATCCTAGCACACTGATCAAACCAAAGTATCTTCAGCCTTAAAAAAGATACCAAGTTCAGAGAAAGAATGCATAATGTGTGAGCTGGTGAAAAATGAACTCATGATCTAGATGAGATGCAGTATGTCCATTAATTTTTTTAACACCTCTATTTCAGACTCCATCTCCTTTTTAACATCTCTGATACCTGTGTTGAGCCTTGGTTCCAGAAGTGCAAAAGACACTTCCTTCAGAATAAGAATGAAGGGAGTTAAAAAACTTTTATGCAAGTAGACTTTGCTGTGAAATGTTATCTTTTGTTAGTTCAAAGGTTTCTGAAGATATAAATTCTTCACGACTGCCCTGAGGTACTGAGAATGTAAATTGAATACTTTACAATTTGTAGACTGTTCCTGCAGTAATGTGTATCTCCTCTGTGAGTGAGTGTTTGGGGATTTTTCAATTACTGTAGTCTGAAAACTCCCTGAGATTCTTTAGGGCAGAAAAAGACTTCCTTCTCCAAGTTGAGTCACTGATGTTCAAATTAGCTGCCAAAAGCATTCTAATGATCTGTGTTCCAGATTTTGCAAAATGGGAAAAAATTGGCCCATTTCACTAGGGGAAAGAAAAAAAAAATCCCCCACTGTAAGTGTTCAAGGGTGGTTAGGCATCTTGCCAGGGTCAAGAGTGAGATGAATTATTGACAAGGTGTGCACCTTTTTCAATAGGTCAAGGTCATTATTACGGGATTCAAAGGAACTTCTTTACATTTCCAGGGCTGTAGCATTTGTGTGGCCTCCAGGCTCACAGCATTGTTTAATAGCTTTTGTGAAACCATAAGTTAAATGATAAATTGGTTGAATATGTCTTTAAACTTAGTACATTTCAAAATCATGTACAGGACTTTCATGTTTTTATATACTGTGATCAAATGTATTTTATAGAGCATAGTGCAAATGGTCAGAAATACCCACATAGTACCAGCTGATTATGATTTAGCAGTGTTTACTATAGACTACTCCCGCTACAGTTTATTGCTGCTAAGGTCAATAACTAATACAATTTAACAGCTATTGCATTTCTAATAAGTAAAACATCCTAGCATATTTCTAAATGTGATGTGCACTGAAAATAGTGTGGTTAAAACCACTCAGATACTAGGGGCAAGGGAAGTCCATAATATTAAGTAACTCCTTAGGACATCAGCAATGCCTTCTGTGACAGCTAGTGGAGATGGCCATCTTGCACTACCTGGTTGCCCAGTGTTGAGCTGCTTTCTGGTGTAAGAGTGGGCATCTGGGGTGCCTCTCCAGGCTGTATAGTCTGTAGGATCTTCCCTTCACGAGTGTATCAGTCATCTGTCTCCAGATGCAGCACTAACAGAATTAATTCCCAGATGAGTGAATGTGATTTGCTTGCCACAATTTGGGTTGCTTCCACCATGCTGTTTTGGTATTGCAAACAGTCCCTTGGAGCCACTGCTGACCCAAAGAATAGGGAATGTTTTCTGAAACAAACGGCAGCAGATGGAAATGTGATGAGAGGGTGGTTGTGCTACAGGTAACCTGTGGAATTAATTGCTGCAGGGTAACATATTCTGAGAGCTGGGAAGTTAGAAATGAATGAGAAACTCAGTGGTACTGGAAAACTGCTTCATTCTGCTGGTACCCTGGGGTACGTTCAGCCTGTCTGCTATCCTGACATTGTTTGAAACATAGCATTGTAGAAACAAGTATTTTAGGTCTCCAAAACGATCTTTTTCCTAGCCCCTGAGAAAGTTGCTCTCTGGCAAACCTTGTTTTCATTCAGACCCTGCCTATCACAATCATTGTAGTGTCCTCAAAAGAGGAGATCTGCTGAACAATAGACCTACCAAAGATTCACCCTATTTCATTACAAACTAACACCAACACCAATTTGCACCATCACTTGCACCACCACAAAGTCACCTTTGTGTGACTTCCTAGGTCATCCCTGAGATATTGTAGGTCATTTAATTAAGCAAACCATGTATGCTTTTCAAAAACAAAGTACACTGCCTCCCCTTTTCACCAGCTTCTGAAAGACTATAATTGTAAATGAGAATTATATCTTTACAGTGGGTAAATTCAGTTCACTGTTACCAGTAAACTTTGTTACCCAATATGTGCTTCTCCTCTCCCTAACCCCAGTTCTGCAGGCACCCCTTTCCACCCCATTAGTGGGCCGGTACGGTTTTGGCCATGCCAGAACTGCCACCCACCCTTCTCAGCAACTCTGCCAATGGTCAGAGGGTACACTGTGCACACTTCTCAGCCCATCTGCACAATGCCTGGTTTTCAAGCATGTGGTCCAGCAGGGTGGAGATTTGTCAGCACAGGAATTCTTCATGTGATTCAATGAATGCATAATTAAAAGAGATTTTAATTTTAAGGATCAGAAACATATCTTTGACCACCACGGCAGGGCTAAGGCATAACAGAAGCCTTTTGGTGACTTAAAAAAACAAAGTCACAATTTATGAGCTTTCCCTAACTGATCACTTCTTAAACTCCTCGGATAATTCACCATCAATAATATGGGTTTAAAGCAGGGAAATAAGAATGATGCCAAATAGGTTGTATGCTACAGGTGAATCCTGTGAGACTTAGGAATTATGGTGTCAAGAGCAGCTGGGTGAAGGCACTGCAGGCACAGCAATAATTTCTACCGGGTGTTTGCTGCAACCCAACTTTTTAACCTCAGCTCTTTGACTTTTCTCTAGTACTATTTATTTGCACAAATTACCCTGGATACATGGAGTGACTTGGACATATTATGCAGTTTGATGTGTTTATTTCTTGACAAGCCGTTTTTGGGTCCTGTTAACATCCACCAGCTGGGCTGTGGAAGCACCAACTTTCTCCATCTCCGGAGCATGCCAGTGTTTTTCCCAACTGGTCCCTCACCTGTGAGGAGGACATAGGCTGCCACTGGGCCTGTTCCCTGGCAACCATCCCATTTCTCAGATCTTCCAGCTGAAAGCCCCATTGAGTTGTCCTGAACATTTTCAGTGCATCAAACAGACACAGGCTAGAGTTAATCTTGTTAGCACAATGAGGCAGTTTTCAAACATTGCAGCAAATCAAATCATCCCTAAGGACTAGGAAGGAGGAGAGTGTGGAGGATAACCATCCAAGGTAGCATTAACGTGGAGGGAGGGTAATGAATAAACCACAAGCATTAAGGTGGAGGGTAGCATTAACGTGGAGGGAGCCTGGCTGCTGCCAGAGAGCTCCTTGGCCAGGCACTGCCAGGTGCCCCAGTGCCAGGTCTCCAGCATCACCTCACTCTCGGCCCGTCCCTGCATCAGCATTGTGCTCTGTGCAAAGACAGCAGTGGGCAGTGAGAGCGAGGAAGCTCATCTATCTACAAGGAAAGAAGCAGCTTTGATGGTTCCCCAGTGGATGTAATTGTGCTCATTACTGCCCATTTACATTTCATCACTCGATTATCGCAAATGCCTCATTACTGTTGATAAGGGTTTGCTGTTGAACCACTTGCTAACTATTCATTCCTGAGCTTTTCTGTCATCAAGTAGACCCATGCGGAGCTGTGAGAGAGGGGGGAGCATGGGTTAGGCATGGCGGGGAGAAGAGACAGGAGGTGAGAAAGGTCTTCTATCAGATTTGATTAAAGGCTGTGATTTAAATCGATATTTAATAAAGTGGCTGCTGCCACATAACGCGTGCAATTCCCCATGCAGGCAGAATCATGAATCCGAGGGCCTTGCTGCCTGCTACATAACTCAATTGCGTTTTGTGCACTGGTCTGGCACCTGTGTCCCTGAGCACAGCGCCTCCGAGGTAATGGGTTTATGAGCCGATGAACAGAGCTGATAGGTTCTAAATGGATTAACTAGGTGTCTGCAGCCTAGTGATGAATACATCAGGAAAAAGAAGGAAAAAAAAAAAAAAAAGAGAGAGAGAGCAAGGGAGAGAGGGGGAAAAAAAAAAAAAAGAAAGAAAGAAAGAAATGTCTGCATAAGTAGAGAGTGATAGAACATGTTGACAGACACAGTGGCTGTTGTGAGCCCCACAGGGTGAAATACTACTCAGCTCCCGTTAGTCAAGTGCCCTCCAAATAATGGGTGAAGATATCAGGCAGTGCAGCTTCACAAGCCTGCAGATGCCACGTAGCATCACCCTGCTGCTGCTCTGTCAGCTGCTGCAAAAGGCTAAAGCGGGGCATGGCTCATCTCACGGCCATGGATGGCTTGCAAGTTTGTCGAAGGCATTGCACATCTCTTCAGCTTGTGGGCCTGCCTTCCGTGACAGCTGAGACGCATGCTCAGGCCAACCTGTGTGTGTATTTATAGTGCTGGAAATAGATTATTGTTGCTTTTACTGTGGTCTTGTAGCTGTTCCTCAAGCAGGGGTGGATCTCTGCAGTGCTGATCCCTGTGCACAGACATCCACTGTAGGGCAGTTCCTGCCCTTAAGTGCTTTTTAAATGAATAAACCACAAGAATGACAAAAGAAGTATTAACGTCTTCCCAGTTAGGGGATAGGAACAGAGAGATTCAATAATTTGCCCAAGATTCCATAGGAGAGCTGGAAATTGAACCCAAATCTCTTAAACTCAAGTCTAATACCTTAAATGTGAAGTCATCCTTTCTCCTGTGGAAAGGGCCATGGAGTCTCATCATCCGTGATTGATGTACAGAATATGTGGTAAGTGGAAAATGAAATCAGATAGACTTTAATGCTGACCTCTGTTTACTACTATTAAGCTACCAATAGTACAGTAGTAGGTTGGAGAATTTAGTGGAGTCTTATGTCTTTCCTACAGTGTTTCATATCGGATAACAAGATACGTCTTTTCCAAGTGCCATAATGTGCCATAGCACTACACAAAAAAATATAAGTCATGCTATTATATTCAGACATTAAATAGGGCATCATCTACCATCACAGTTACACAGGAGTTAACCAGACTGGATTGAAGTAGGCAGATGTTCTGTGGAATATGTTGACTCTTGAACAAAAATTGAAAACTGAACTTTTTTTTTTTTTTAAATACTTCCACAGTGCTCATGGGAGCTATATTTTGGATCTTTATCCCACCATTGTTATTGCTGTGTGATGCTCCCTAAAAAGATTACCTAGCATATAGTTTTCATCTCTTACTGAGCTGCTGCAATGAATTGTAGAATCCATTCATTTCCAGTGGGAACTGGAGTCTGAAATATCAGTATCCCAGCTATTTCCAAATTGAAATTATTAGTTTTAAAACAAACAAATGAAACTCATGTAGGCTCATTTTGTGAGAAACAGCAGATTTTCAGTTTTATTGAAAAATTGAGTCATTTTTAGCCTTACATATGTGTAACATAGAAGAGGGTTGGCATACTAGATAGCTATGCAAGATATTGTTGCATATAAACCACAGTTTAAAACCATTGTCTGGTCATCTTAAGCCATGATTTCAAGAGTCTGCTCAATCTAGATACCTTCAGGAGAGCAGATTCTCTGAGGATGCGGACCACCTGTTTATTTCTGGTATTGTCCAGCACTCACAATTAGCTGTTGCTTTTGAAATTCTTGTCCTAAATTTTACTACGTCTATTTCTAATCAGTGATATGAATTACTTTTTTCTACAACACAACATCTACAATGAAATTGCATGCATTTAGAATGACTGAAATCATTCAGTATTATTCAGACCATCTATGTGAACTATAGTTCTGCCATTCTGCCTTTAGCAAACTGCATTCACAAGTATTAAGAAAAGAACCAGGTTTTTGTGTAAGGGTGCATTTTGGGAAAGGAAAAGAAAGTTATGTGCATGAAGGTAAAAATATCCACCAAAGGTTGATCAAAAAACGATTAGCTGTGCAAAACATAATACAAACAAGACCCTTTCCTCCAATCATAATATTTATCTGACACACTAAATTTCCAAGGAATTACCTTCTCATTCTAAGTTCACCATGTGTAATTCAGTCAGTTGATCTCAGCCATACAGGCACCTTAAGACCTGGGACACAAGCATTAATGAGTTCAGAAGTCTCTAAATGATGTCTGTGACTATTAATGACACAGTAGGTGTTATGGTTATATTTAATCTCATAGAAGTTTGCCTTAAATGACCAGCCATTAATTGAATCTTATTATGTCTGTATCTGTTATGACTTTCTTCATATTGGTTAGTTCATTGCAAAACAGATGAAACTAGAGAATTTCCAATTACTGTTTGGAGATTTTTCCCCCTGAAAAGAAAGTTGAGACAAAAAAGGGTGAACTATCCACTGGCAACAATAGTTTGACCCATCAAAATGAAAAAGTACTTTTATATTGGAAATACTAGTGCGACAAACATGCAAGACACGTTAATGGACTCAACATGGAGGGATGTGGTGTGTCATGGCTCATAAACTGTCTGGGGAGCAAAGGCCTCAACATGAAAGTCTGAGGTTAACCTACAATTTACAGTTCTCATCAGGTAAAGAGGTAATTTTGAAAGAAAGAGAGGCTGTGACTGGCCTCAAGGCCACCTTTTATTGAGACTTTCCTTAGGGAAAATGTAGTGAAAATTGATCACTTTTAATGGAAATTTTAAGTTCTGGAAAATTCTATTTTGCTTAAAATTCTACTTTTCTATTTGTTGTTCTCCTTCTTACTGATGAAGTGTCCTGCTTAATAATTATTCTCTTGAGATGTAATTTAATTCTGTAGATAGGTCACACGTACCAGCTTAAGGCTGCCAACACTTAGGACATCAGTTCCTTAGTGGAAACTCCAGTACAGATAGAGTTGGAAAGATATAGACATTCAGGTCTGTGTACTCAGTGTGAGAAGAAAGTGTAGCTGCTTCTGCTCAGCTAATTGGGAGAAACTAAAGTGAAACCTTAGAAACAAAATTAATCTTTTTATTTTGTGGCACAATGTTGAGAATGTACAGAAATGCATTCTTAGTATTTTTGTATTAGAATGATTAACTTAATTAATTAACTTAATTAAAACATCAATTAAATATTCTTGTCCTGCCCCTTTGCCCCTTAAGAATAAAAATTACCCTCCAAAATAAAAATACTTTTATGGAGGAAGAATAGTTGCCTCCTGGCATCAAAACATGGGCTTTATGCACCCATCTGTTCAATGGAAATTAAAGAACCTTGAGTTACACTTAGAAACAGAATTAGAGTGAGATGACCTTGAGGAACTCTCTGACAAGCCAACTCTGATGCTTTTGTTATGGTTTGTGATCCCTGATCACACCTCATTGTGCCTCCTGAAGAGCTTAATTTTTGTGTTGGGTCTGTCTGGGATGGAGTCACCTTTCCCTGCAGCAGCCCACACAGTGCTGTGCTCTGCACTCGTAGCTGGAACAGCACTGATATCACTCCAGTGTTGTGTCTATTGCTGCATAGTGCTGGCACAGCACCAGGACTCCCTCCAAGCCCTCAAGAGCCAGCAGGCTGGGGGTGGACAAGTGATGGGGAGGGGACATCTCCAGGGCAGCTGACATAAACCAACCAAAGGGATATTCCATAATGCCTGATGTCATTCTCAGCAATAAAAAGGAGAGCTCTCATGGGGGAGGGGGCTGTCCTCATGAACAACCACTATGCATTTTGAGGCCCTGTTTCCCAGGACATGGCTGAACATCGCTCCTTGATGGGAAGTAGAGAATAACTTTTTTCCCCTTTCTCTGTGTGCTTCTGCATGGCCTTGTTGTTTCTTTTGTTTCTTTTTCTCCCCATTCCCTGTCCCTTTAATTAAATCATTCTCATTTCAAACCTCAAGCTCTTTGTGTTGTATTTTCTCCCCCTTCGGTTATGGTGGAGCTCAGCTACCCACTCAAGTAAAACCACCACAGTCCTCTGGAAAGTGCAGTCAGAAATAATTTCTTTGGGCATACCAGGTGGTAATGTACCATAGGGTGCACGTTGATTCTTCTTATTAAAGGTTCCTTTCCTTCTGTTTGTTGCTCTCTTTGGAGAGGGAGTTTTCCTTGGTCATCCTTGTATCACGATCACACCAGCTCAAGCTTACAAAGTTCTCTCAGAAGTCTTAGCCAGCAGCTAAGTTCTCTCAGAAGTCTTAGCCAGCCTTCTGCTCTCCCATTCCCACCAGGAGCATTAAAGACATGTCCCTTCTGGTCTCACCCCATGAAAAATGAGGGACACATGTACATTTATATATGTGCTGAGGAGTGGTCCACAAGCATTTCCTCTTTAGAAAAATTTTGCAACACTGAGATAAGAAAAATTGCTGATAAAATGGTTTAAGGTGTACAACTGCCTATAAAATGGTTCAGGGTGCTGAGCTCTCACAGTCCTTACTGCAGGAAGAACAGTTCTCTGATTCTTGGCCACATGGTCGAATCATAGGAAAGATTTACTCATACCTCAGCTGAGAAATATTTTGCAGATGCAGCTCAGTGAAAGCATCTGGATCAAGGAAGATAATTAAACCAGGACAGAAACAAAGACAAACTCCTTTCATAACCTAAAGAAGATTTGACCAATTGAGTTCTTTTGTTTGCATCAGCTAAACATTCATGCACAGAAATCCAATGGTTAGAATAAATATTTGGTGCCTACTTGGTAATATTCACAAAATGCATTTACTTGTTTAGATTTTTCCAAATCTGCATACCTAAACTTCAAGCATATGTGCAATCAGCTTCAAATTTTCCAAACAAAAATAGATCAAGAAAGGGGGGAAAAATAGCATCTGCTCCTGAGTTAATCAAACCACCCAGGGAGATTGTCCATAAACACTGCAACTACCAGGTCCTCATGCTGCTTCTTATTCCTTACATGTCACATTGTGTAATGGTGTTTAACTGAAAGCAGATCATTAGAGATAGTTAAAAAGTATTTTCCAACCTTGGTTGGTACAGCAAACCCAGGTTTCGCTGTAGAGTCTCATACAGCTTCGTTTTCCAAGTAAGGCAGTTTGGACCAGACCGGAAGTCAATGTGAATGAGTTTAGCTCCTTTGAAATAACAGAAGTTATGCCTGATTACCATAGGTGTGGTAGGAATGGCACTGTTTCATTTTTTTCCTTTGCTTCTCACTGTCCAACTTTACTTTCACTGGTGATAAACTAAAATAACTTTCCCCAGTTTGAGTTTGTTATGCCCAAGAGGGTAACTGGTAAACAAGCTCCCTGTCTTTATCTTGACCCACGTATGTTCTCCCCCCAGTCCTGTTGAGGAGGAAGAGTGACAGAACTGCTGGGTGAGGCCAAAGTCAGCTCACCAGAGGAGGAAAGTCCTGACAGAAGGCAACAAGAGGATTTTGTTAGCAAGCAGAGCTATAGTATTTTTGAATAGCAGGGTGCCATCTGTGAGCGTATAACATAGTTTATAATAAAATAACTGGAACAAACTATCCAGTGTGTATGTAAAAACTATTGTGTTATGTTGAACAGAATGCTATCTCTTCCTGGCATACCTGCATATCGGTTAATAAGAGTTATCTGCCATCTTGTCTAATGAGAGCTTGTGCATTGTGAAAAAGAAAAGGGAATTTCTATCTTTGTGCTGTTAGTGTGTAAGTATACGTTCAATGTTATTTTCTACTTCGAACAGTATTACATATGGGACTTGTGGGAAACTGAGATTAAGAAACATGCCAAGATAAGGAAGAAGGGTGATGCAAAACCTAGCTGTTTTATCCATTACAATTTCATGTTACCGACAGCGACTTGTTAATTCTTGGTGTTTTGCTTCTTGCTTCTCTTCTAGACGGGGATTTCTCATGGCCTCATATAATACATAACAGTCTTTCATTTGCATATATATATATATATATATATATATTATTTTATTTTTCTCTGTTGGGTGGTCTTTCTGGCAAACATGTTATCATGTTAAAACCAGCAAAGGGAAAGGTATAGTCTACATTGGAAAAGACTTAGCATAAGCAGAATGGAAAGTGGTTGGTGTTTTGGGGTGGAAAGTGGTTTTCCACCTCCTCCCTCCGAGCAGTGTAAGGAAATGGGGGAATGGGGGCTGCGGTCAGTCTATAGCACTTTGTCTCTGCTGCTCCTTATCAGTCCCTCTCTGCCTCTGCTCCAATGTGGGGTCCCTCCCACGGGATGCTGTCCTTCCCAAACTGATCCTGCGGGGGCTCCCCACAAGCAGCAGCTCATCAAGAACCACTCGAGGTATGGGTCTGTACCATGGGGTCCATACTTCAGGAACAAACTGCTTCAACCTGGGTCCCCCATGGGCGGCAGCTCCCCAGAGATCCCCTGCTGCTGTGTGGGCTCCTCTCCACAGGCTGCAGCTCAGGCCCAGGCCCTGCTCCTGCAGGGGCTCTCCATTGGCCACAGCCTCCTCCAGGCCACATCCACCTGCTCCAGCGGGGGCTCCTCCACAGGCTGCACCGTGGAAGCCTGCTCCACCATGGTACACCATGGGTTTTAGGGGGACAGCCTGCTTCACCATGGTCCTCACCACAGGCCACAGGGGACTTCTGCTCTGGTGCCTGGAATACCTCTCCCCCTCCTTCTTCACTGACCTTGGCACCTGCAAGGCTGTTTCTCTCTGCTGTCTCTCCCAGCTGCTGTGTAACAGCAGTGTTTTTTTTTTTTTTTTTTTTTTTTTTTTTTTTTTTTTTAAGCAGGGCCCTTACCTGGCCCTTACATGTGGCAGCTTCACTATTCTTCTCGCAGAAGCCACCCCAGTTGGCCCCCCCACTACTAAACCTTGCCAGCTAAATCCACTACAGCTAGTCAGAAGAAAGCCTGTGCTAGTAAGGAAACAGTGATGGGGGGTAAGAACTACCACCTGTGGAGGCAAGGAGTTGCTTCCCTTCCTTGTACTGAGGGTGGTGCCAGCCATGTTGCAGCAGCCTTGAAACTGTGCACAGGAGTATTGTTGTGTCACTTCACAAATTCTTTATCTATATGATTGGTATGGGCCATTCTGCACTTTTTAATATGTGGGCTGCAAGGGGAGTTTGTTACTAAGCAAGGTATTTTAGAGTGGAACCGTCAAGTCACTCCTACTTGGAGTTGTAATATGCTGTAACGCACAGTGGAGGTAGCTATAGGTTTTTTTTGTTTGTTTTTGTTTTCTCTCTCTGTTAATGCCATGCCACCTCCTGACTGTGAGCAGAGCTTAAAGCAGCAACTAAGATGTATAGAGAAATTACTTCAGATTTATTTACAGAGACTCATTTGTGTTGAACTAGTGGTTTCCTATTGTGCCAGCAATTCTCTATTTCATTTATTCGTTACTGTGACATTAGGCAAGAGTACAATCCTATTGAACCTGTACATTACATTTCACAGAATTGTAAGCTTTTTCTGTTTCATGGAATGAAAAGAAATATGAATTCTTAGTGCTGAAAATTCCTGTTACAGCACTCAAGAATAAAAATACAGTCACTCTTGGAGTAGAAGTTTTATTTTTCTTTCATTTTGTTGTTGTTGTTGTTTTATAAACCTGTGTGTTCTATAATAACTTTACTCTTAAAATAAATTTTATTGTTCTGGTCCACATATCGAGATGATAAGGAACATCCTGAGACTATTTTTAGTGAGGAATTATCACTCCAGTCTTTCCAGGTAGCTTTATATTTAACAAGGGGTTTCTTTGTTTTTAGTTTACCTTCTGTCATTTGTTCTGCAGTTAGACTATTAATACACAATTCCAAAAATAATTTTTTAAGAATTTGAGTTTAAAATCACAATATCACCCTATCAACAATTTATATCTTATCTGCAACAAATACCAGTGCAATAAGTTATATCTACGTGTATGTCCATTGAAAAGTTATTTCTTTTCCCTTTAATATGGTATGTAAGAAAGGGAGGAAAAGGAGTTGTGATTAATATTATTTATATATATATATATATATATATATATATATATAAGTGTCTGCTCTAAATCTATACTTTGACATCTGAATGCAAAATTATTTACAGATATACAAATTTTTGGAGGCAAGTTCTCAGCTGTCATAGAGATACATACTTCTATGAGAATGCAACAAGTTCCACCCATTGAAGATTTGGCCTGTTGTATTTGTGTTAATAAAACTTTTACCTAAAAATACATTAATGTTAAACATTAGCAACAAGTCAATTTATTTTCTGTCATGCAGTTATCTAGTAATCCAGTTATCTAGTAACATGAAACTTACCAGCCTGAATATTTACATCTTTGTCTCAAGGGGTCTACTGTGACAAAATAACATTTTGTACAGAACTGTTGAGTTAATTTTGTTGTCATTTTCTATTCCTTTATTAATGGATCATTATGCAAACTTAAGTGAATATGTGTTTTCCCTATTACTCATTTAAATAATTTTCAAATGCTTATACAGTTTAGAATTTCAAATCCCATATGGAATAAATAGTTATATCAACATGTAGGTTATCTGCAAACTTGACTGCTCTGAATCATGTGTTCTAACATGATCATTGTTTCCATGTATTTGAATGGTTGGGATATTAAAAGACTTCTGAAATCTTACCTGGTGACAAAGTTGGAGGTTTGGGGAATTTTTGTCCTGTAAGAGCTAAACGAGGCTTATCAGATCTCAGTGTGAAAGACTAAGAAGACTCACAATTATTTGTTGGCTCTTCTTGAGGTAGCCAATATTTTTTGCTTTGGGCAACTATTCACATAAGGATTTACCTGTTTTTCTCCTTCTAGTAGGGAGACATTTATCCATCCTAACTCTCTAATGTGATGTATAAAGGTCTGGAGTAATGCTTTGAGTCCATTTTCAGTGGATTTCCTTGGATGAAATTTCCCTGTGCAAGTATAGTCTAGAGGCAGCAGAAAGGAGGGCCAAGCAAAAAGGGGTTCCCCAGAGTAGAACCACTGACTTCTGAGGTGTCAAAAACTCAGGCAATTCTGCAGCAGCCCAGTGAAGCTTCCACAGCTCAGACAGGGTGAAGAGACTTGTCTCAAGCAAGGAAGGATTTTTCAGGCTCTCAAGCAATACACCAAGGTCAGAAGGCCGGTTTTGTCTGCTTTCTCAAGTGTGAGTACAGAAATACAGGGCAGAGTTTCCTGCTGGTACTTCTGAGTTCAGGCTGAGGTTGGAAAGTGCTTCCCATCCCAACACATTTTAAAAAAGTGAGTCATGGTTGCACATGCACAGCATGAGACAGCAAAAAGATGCCAGACTCACCAAGACTGAGTGTTTGTTTTTTTCAGCTGCAGCCATCTCAAACTAGTCAAGGAGCATGAATATGTGAAAGTACTCGAAGTCTCTAACCGTGTTTCAAAGGGTAAAGTTTATAACCTATAATCTGTATTATAATCTGTAGAAAAACAGGCATACTTTTCCAACCCGTGATAGTCGTATCATGACATCCCCAATTCCTTGCAAAATACTCTGCATAGCCACCTTGTTTTTCATGCATAGGAATATCTTATTGAAGGAAGATATACTTATTGGTAGATGACATTGTCAGGTTTCAGTTTATTGAGAAATGTTTTTAAGACTACTTTCTGTCATCTACATTTTTTGATTTGAAGAGGTGTTTAACTATTTTGCGTTGCAGTATTTTACCACAGATGTCCTGGGTATTAATGCAAGTTACTTTGACTGTATTGTGTGTGTCTGTGGATAAACATATACCATTCATCTATGTTCTGTTTGAAAATGCAAGCCTATATCATAGCAGTATAATTTCCTTTCATAGTAGAGCATATGAGTATTTCCATGAGTATTTGACATCATACATAGACAGCAGCTCACAAAAATGAGACACCTAGCCTTTAGTGAAATGGATCTTTACTCTTTTTTTTTCATGATGTAGCATGATTAAGTACTTGTACTTCTGTTAGGAAAAATATAGGACAAGTTCATTGACTTCTGCTGACGGTGAATCAGGAAGATATGGTGAAAGTTATACTAGCATAAATCCATTAATATTTAAAACATGACATAAGCTTACAATTTAGTTGTTTTTTTTTGTTTTGTTTTGTTTTGTTTGTGGGTTTGCTAGAGAGAGAGTTGGAGACCAGATGCAAATCTGTGTTTGTCTGATCTGTCATCTACCTCTCTCCACCAAATGTTGGACTTATTTTTTAGAAGGGGTAGTTTTTTGTTTGTTTGTTTATAAATATGCTTGTTGTAATTTAAATGTTAAACATCATTCAACTGGGAAAATACACGAAGAAAAAAATGTGTTACTTTCCAAGGAAAACCTGATATTTTCTAGAAAGTCAAATTCATTAGTTAAATGCTGATGAACAAAGAAATATAATGCAAAGTGTAGGGAGCCCTTGGGAAAACTGAGATTGGTGTAGTCTATGATTGTAATATAATAACCGATGTAATATAATTTTAAAATGTTTTGCAGAATTTCTTAACTGAGAGAAAAAAGAAATCTGGTCTCAGGGAAGACAGAATATATCTCATGGTACTGCAAAGTGCAATAAATCCAACTAATATACGTGAATATTAGAAATTCTGTTAACAAGTATTTTGTTTCCATTGCTAAAGAAGGGATAACAGATCAGTTTTCTGAGATTTATAAAATGGCTTCTTATTTTTTTTCAGTACAAAATCATCTGTTAGAAGAAAAGCTAACATTAAAAAGTTTCCCAAACTTTCCTCTGATCCTTAGTATGTATTGGTCATCTGTAAAAGACCAGCTTTTACTAATAATTTTTTATGCAATAGCACTTGAGATCCAGAAATAATGCTACAGTTCAGAAACCGCTCTGTGGTGACAGCTGGCAAACACCTCCTTTCTTAGTGGCAGTTCCAGTGATACATATTGGAACACATGCTGGAAGATGAAACAAATACTGTGAGGACAGCTCAGAAAACTCCCAGTTTGTAATTTATTTTTCAAGATGAATTCAATTTGTTTGCTACATCAAAAAATCACCAAAAAGAATAGCATGAAACATAAAAGAAGTGTCCAACAATTGTAGTTTGGAAACAGCATAATTCCCCTGTGTATTGCTCTGAAAATTGTTCTTTTGAGAAAACAGTGTTGTATCAGCAGTCTCTAAGACATCACTGTAAAGTTTCTGAGACAAATGATACTGAGTGACTGTAGCTCAAAAGAGAGAATAAATGAGGTTATTGTTGAGGCAGCATCAAAAAGATCCAGAAGACTGCAAAGGTTAAAATGATCTGTTGTATATTCACAGATCAACTCATCCTAAACTACCTAAACTATAAGGTAATGTCAGCATTCTTTTTCTTCTTTACAATATATCATCCTTCCTATTTGCCAAAAAAGCTGTGTGGAAACTGTATAAATATTGACATGTTTAAAGAATTTTCCAAAACTATGTCACAAAGGAAGGTATATAGCTGATAATTGGAATAAGTTTTGTGCTGCAGACGGTGCATCTCTCACTTATTTGTCCTGTGGGTCTGAACAAAGGACATCAAAGCATCTCCTATGCTTATCACCTTTGTCCAGAGATATTTCTTTTTAGGGCACTTTGGACTATCTTTCAAGATCCACATTAAATGATATTTAATTCTTAGATGTATTTTCCCTGCTCTATTTATTTTAATCCAAAATAGATACATTCATATATATATAGACTTAAATATTAACTAAATATAAACTAGTCTTTGTAGGTGCATTTCAAAGTTTAGAATTCCCAAATAAAACAATATTCCCAGAAGTATTTTCCTAGTTTAAAATTATTCCTACGCATTCTCCAGGGTACTGGGAAAGCAGATAGCAGAAGCTTTTTATATACAGCATATAATTGACAAAATCAGGTTCCTGGCATCCAGATGAAGAGGTGTCCCATTTCTGCTAGACACACTTTTTGAAAACTCATGTGGTGTTCTTTGATTCACCGTGGGCTGAAAAAAGCAATGGCTTGTGAAGAGCTGGGATAATTCTGCGGAGGGAAGAGACTGGTGTTTCAGGAAAAGTGATTACTCGGTGTCCAGAGATCATCTGGGAATGAAGCAACAGAGAATGTGTGTGGTCTGAGGTTAAGTGTCCCCATTGTTCCATATAGTTTGTCTCTCAACAATGAACTAGTCTTTCTGCAAGCTCTGCCTTTATAATAGAGCCAAGAATAGGGAAAGGTTTTAAGAATGCATCTCACTGATGCTCACATTTGCCCCCTTTTAATTTCATATATGTTTTAGCATTGCTTTTGAAATGTTACCCACTTATTCTTACTCCTTTTGCCATCTGAGGGACAGGCAAACCAGGGGAGGGACAAGTGCTTGCTGTGGAAGTACTGGCAGATCCAAACCTTTAAATCTGAGGAAAGTGTAGACTATTGAGCCTGACTTGCATGGTACTGTAAATAATAACTGCTAGTTCTACTTCTGAGGCAACAGACACTATTTATCTGTTGTTGAATTAGGCTATATGTAGGTTATTTTAAGGTTTAAAGATGATATTGTTAAAATTTTAATCTTCTAACACTATTTGCTGCTTTGGAGACACAGTGGGCTGTGGGTAGAATTATTTAACACTTTTTGCCAGACAATTTGGAACCACAATGGCTAGTTGGTTTAAATAGTTGGGGTATTTGAGGAGTTTCTTTTTTTTTTTTCTGGAAAATGTTTACAATCCAAAGTTAATGCTATTTCATAAATATTTTTCTTTCCTGAACTCTTTCCTCTTAGAGGCTAGGTTCAGTTTCAAACATTACTTCGGACAGTTCTCATAAGCAAATGTTGGGACACGTTGGATGGGCTGATTTTGTTGGAATTGTTTCCTTTTGGGGAGACTTTATTCTAAAATTTTAATTTGAATATTAGAATTTGTCACCCTAAGGTCCTTGGACACATACAAACATTCCAGAAGCAAAGAGGATAGCAGATCTTTGTGTTTAATAGTTCTAATAGACCTTTCTTCTAGATAACTATCTAATTGCTCTTTTAACCCCTATATTCTCTCTGGATCCATTATTTCCTGTAGCGATAAGTTCCATAGTTTAATTAAATGAAAAAGTATTTCCTCCTGTTTGCTTTAAACTGGCTGGAATAATTTCATGTTCTTATGTATAGAGAAGTAATGATAATCATTACCTGTTCATTCTCTCCGTGCCATTGGCATTATGGTTTACTTTTCTGGTATCCTCATTTATTTCTTTCTGAAGCAGTGGAGTCCTAATCTGGTCTGACACAGAATGTCTACTATATTGCTGATTCATTGCATGCAATGGTCCCTCTCTTTCTTGGAGAGAGAACGCCATGGTGAAATTCACTTACATAATCTTTGCATTGTCCTGGTCTGTGTTAACTTTGGAGTGAGGAGCAGAAGCATCCCATTTGATTTCAAGTGCTTTGATGCAACACAAGAATAAGGATATTCCTGTATGTACTTTCTCCATACCTTTTAAGTTTTAATGCACTAGTGGAGCAGAATATTTGCGGTTTTCCAAAAAGAGTACAGGTCTGATTCATACATGCTTGTCTGAACAGTGAGAGAGTGGTCACCTTCTGCAACCACAGCAGTTTTCCAGTCAGCTTCAAGGGAATCCTGACGATGAGCAACTTGTAATAATCTGGTTTGTGGAGAGTGTACGTAAGCAAGTGTAGGTTTATATTGCATATTTTATGCCAGATTCTGCTTAGTTTTAAGTGATGTCTGAGTAAAGGTGTGTGAAAGGAGAGGGAGATCAGTATCAAGTAAGAGTGAAAACCTGGAGAAGCTTTCCCTGTACCATGTTTCCCTGTGCAGGGACTGGGCTAGAAGTCCATTTGGGTCAGGTTGCCTGCTGGAATAGCTAGACTTTGGTGGTGCACCCCTGATGTCTTGTACCCTGGTAAGACTTTGTATTAAACAGACTGCAAGAGTAGGCAAGAGCTGAGTGATGAGCAGTAGGCTTCAACAGCAAGAACCACACAAAAAAAAGGAAAGAGAAGTAAGACCTGGCAAACACCAATTTCACTCCCAGTACAACCTGCTTCAGAACAGAATTTATGCTTGTATTAAAGAAAAAGAAAAAAAAAAAGAAAAAAAAAAAAGAAAAAAGTGTCTTTTTTCATAGTCGTGTCTCTGAGTTAAACAGAAGGTTAAAATGCTTGGAACCTAACAAAGATGATTCAGTACTTCTTCTTAAGGATTTTTTTTTTAAGAACTGGATTCACAGTGATGTTATTTTCTCTTTGTACGTTATTCGGGATCATCATAGCTAACTGACACTACAATCCTTAGGTCCAACTGGTCAAGAATTAATTGTATTCTCTGCTATGCACTTTAAGTGAAATAGAACCATCCATTCAAATATTTCTTTTGGAGAGTTAGATATTCTTTAAAATATAATACATGAATCATCATGTATTCAGGTCTTCTTTTCTTGACCATTTTCTTTTGGGGAAGCAGAAGGAGGTGAGGAGAGAAACAAGAGGGAAAAATAAGCAGAAGTTGAAAGTCAGTTTTCATTTTAATTAGGGAGGTGAAACAAGAACTTCAATAAAATTAAATTCTTCCGTCCTAAGGTTTAGTTTTAATTTGGGGCAGGACATTTTGCCTTTTGTCTTGATCTAAAGCAGTGAAATGGACCTAGTTCATATCTCCTTACTTGACCACACTGATCATTAGTCAGATAGAAAATTGTACCTTGCCTAAAACCTTTGCCTGACTGAAAAGTAAAGGACTGAGCCCATTGACTGAGACTACTGTCTGAGTTTTTCTAGACTTGTGGTTGTTTGTATTTTTGCATTGTATTTAATTTCTCCAGCCCACGCAGCAGACTAGATGGAACACAAGTAGCTCTGCAGGAATGCCACTGTCTAAGGGAAAATACTGTAGGTCTGCCCCCTTCTGGGCAAGGGGGCTCCAGAGCCTGCTGTGACAACAGGTTTTTTGGTTTCCCTCATACTCTGTCACAGCCAGCTGTGTAAGATTTGAGGGTCAGTGCACTGCTATTGAGTAATCGTGGCTACCACCAACCAGACCCTGTGCATTCTGCTACCTCTTCCTGTTTGTTATCCCTATTGTCTCAAACTGTGATGCTGCCATTCTCAAATCTGTTACAAAATCACAGAATTCAGGAATTGAAATGATACAAGAGGTCATCAGCTGTTAAGCTTGCTGAGAAAAATAATCTCTGCCCTTCTTCCTTGCGTGCTCTTGTGGTATGTGGAGTGCTCATCATGAAATGCCTTGGGATATGGCTAACACAAATCCCAATCTCTCTGTGTTGAGTGTCCTGCACAGTAAACATGATCTTGAATACCACAATACAGCAATTGGCAGATGTCTTCTCAAAGGTAACATACATTTCTACATTAATCATGGATCAGAACGAAAAAAAAATAAAAAAAATCCAGAGGCAGAAATCTCAACTTAAAGAAAACATATGGCAATAGTCTGTCTAATCAGGAGGTGCAGTTTCACTGGACTATACACAACAGCATCCTGAAATCCAAAATGAGCATTTGCTCAGAGGCAATTAAAAATACTCTTTCTTTCTGTTCCATGGGTAAGTGAACATGAAAACATTTCACTGTGTTGTTATTTCAGATCTTTCATTCAGTTGCTTTACACATTTGGATTCTCAATTGCAGCCATCTAAATCCTCAGTGGTTTCCTAAATATAAGGGGATATTTGTCAATATCTTTCCTGCCTGGGACCACCAGACACTGATACCACCTGTACCCAGTTGCATTTGTGTGGCTCTGCAGTTGATTTAGGGCACATCCCATGCTGTGAAATGACATGGTCAGCCTCCCTGGGTTTGCTCGCAGGCACATTGTTTGGGGCCTGATTGCTGGATTATCCCAGTGTCTGTGAGGGATGTTGGGCATTCCAAATCGTGGTCTCACATCTTGTTATAATCTACCTTACTTCTGCATGTGTCGTCAACATTTGGCAGTTTTCTTCTCGCTGAGGCAGTGTTTGTGTATCAGATCTCTGACTTAGTCTGGAACTAAGAACATTCCCACCCCTCATTTTGTTTTTGTGAAGCTCAGCTTTCATGGTCGCTTTCCAGAAAGACAATTTGCATATTTCATCCATTGTTAGTAAACAGATTATAAGGCACTCATTTGTGTGCTAAATCACAGCAAACTGTGCTTTGCGAATCTGATTCTCATCTTCCCTTCATTTCAACCTGGCTTAACTTCATTGATTTCAGTGGAATTACTGCTGATTTATGCTGTGAAAGTGAGAGGAGAATCCAATGAGCAAATTTCCCTTTTGCACATGAATGTGCCAAAATAAGTCCTGATTTACCACTGTGAATTTCATCCAATATTATGCTTACTTAACATCTTTTGAGTTACTTCACTGGTATGCTACTGCAGTGAATCAGGCTCAGGATCCATATAATTCCCTTTTGTATGTTTTTTTTTTTTTTTTTTTTTCCTCTCTCTCTCTTTTTTTTTTCTCCCTTCTATGTATGTTTTACTGCATTGAGACTGAACTTTACTGCCTGGTTTGCAGGTGTCTTGCATGTGATTCTACAAGAAAATCCATGTTAAAATTACAATGTCAGTTCAACAGCAAATGACTACTAGAAAGAAGAATACCAACACAACAAATCTTTCTGTTTCTGGTTATGTCATCTGTTAAGGTATCTCAGTGTGCACTATAATTGCTGAACATTTTTGCTGTAACACATGCTTGGTAATAACATTAAAATATTGTTCTGCCTGTCCTTTTATCCTGAGAGGACAACATAATATAGTTAAATAAATGATAACTGCTGACCAGTGGACACTTGTATCCAGCCCTAACTGCATGAAATTTACTGTTGTCAGAAGTCTCCTCTGGCTCTTCTCTCTCTCTCTATTTTTTGTGAATCCGGTCTGAAAATGAATATACCAACACATTTAAAAATAAAATACAATAAAATCAGTCCAGCTTTTTAATATCTTAGTGAACTATACACACAAACTGATTGATGCCACACTGAAATCTATACATGATGTTGGTAAGAATAACTGACATTCATGTGTTATGAATCTTCTGTAGAATGAAGAATTTTCTGTTAGTATGAGCAAATGATACCATTTTAATTCATGCTGTTTGCACTTACTCTAGGCAACTTACAAAAATAATATCTAAAATAAAAATCTTTGCAATGATTGAGGTTCCTTAAGTTTATTAGTGGTTTTTGCACACTTGGCAAATCAGCAGGATTTGGATCCAAAGTTTAGAATTTCATAGAACTGCAGCTTCCAAGGTCCTTCTTACTTCCTGTAAAAAAGGACTAGCTGAAGAATACAATGTTAAAATTGGATCCCATTAACTTGGTCATTACAACAGAGACTAATGATTAAAAGGAAATCTGAAAACATGGAAAGCTGAAGACCATGCTCACCAATGGGGAGGGGGGGTGGGAGGGGAGAGAGATGGGGTGTAGATAATTGGAAGGGAGAGAGAGAGAGAGAAAGGAAATGCCTGGATCTTTTATAACTAGACTATGAAACCCTCAGTTCTGTAGAATGTCAATGTTAACATTATTACAATGAAAAATAATTAAACGAGAGCAATTTTAAATCAACATTCTGCCTGAACACCACCTAGTGAGTAACTAAGGTCAGTATTGCACCTTATAAGTCAAGCTCCACACACTAGAGCTATTGAAATATAATTTTCTTGTACCGCCCTGCAAGAACCACTACACCCCCTCCCCCCCCCCCCAATGTTTTGCAGGAGATGGCAGCCTTTAAGTTTTGAATCTATAATTGCATATGCTAAAGAGGGAGAATAAAAATATATTTGAAAAGTTAAATACTTTTAAACATTTCCTAATATAAGATGTCAACATTATTTTAAATACTGGATTACATTTTCAAAGGAACAGTAATGTGGTTTGTTGAGTTACACCCAACTTCATACATTAGTATTTTCTCTCTCATGCACTCATAAATGCACCTGAATTCAAACTGGCATACCATGTTTGTATAGAAATGTGGATAGAGTAATATCTGGCTCCCTAAAAGGCCTGTATAAATATTATATTTGGAAAGGGAGTGGAGGAACACAACTAAAATGAAGACCCAATTGTTCCTAAAGAAAATAAACACTGTGGTAGAATTGCAGTATCTGTTGCAAAGTGATGTTAACTGTATGTATTCGATGCCAGAACAACAACTACAGAAAACGATAAGAAAGAGAAGTACAATTCAGCACCATTTGGAAAAGTCTAGGCTGTCTTATGGTTCATTCCTGGAAGGTGCAGGGCAATGCTGTTCAATTTTTGTCTGCTCCAGGACAGCATCTGTCACATTGTAGGACTGGGCCATCAGTGCATACAGAGGATAAGCAAGAAACAGTCCAAGAGAAATGAAATTGGTCTGATGCCAGTTTGCAATGATTGAAAAGAATGAGCTACAGTGCAAATACAAAATCAAATGCTAGGAACTGCCGTGGGACAACATGCAAAGCTGGAGGGTCAACTTACTCCCTCTTTACTAGAGGGAGTAATAGAATAGATATAGAGTAGGTTGTTAGTTTAACATGGTCACTTTCTGCTTGATATATTTACTAGCAGGAATATCAAATTATATTGTCCCCTAAAGTGTTTGCTATACTACCCCTTGTGCTCCCTCTGTTTCAAGGCCAGTCATAATCAATCAACGTGATGAACACAAGCATCTTTTCTCACTGCATCCAAGGCTTTCCTGAGTATTTTACAAACAAGAACAAAGCATGTAACAATAAACATGAAACAAATGACACACAGCAGAGTAAATAAGCAGTGGCATGGCAGGGAATTCATACCACCAACTTCATTCACATACTAAGTTAGATAGTGAGGAGTCCCAGACTCTTTATGTAGTCAGTGGAGAGGGAGAAGTCCACTATAGGGCAGTTCAGAGAAATTCTGAGAAAGTCTGTTGTCAATTCAATTGCTTGTACTAGGTAAATTCATTTAGATGTCATGAATACTGTCTATAAAGGAGCAACAGGACCACTGCTGCAATGACTGGAACAGGGATCACAGCCCCACGTGGTATTGTTTTCCTTCTAAAGTCGGGAAGAAATACATTTTAGTCAGGGAGTGGTCTTAGATAGAGTAAAAAATTCTGGGAAAAAAAAAACTCCCTGCCAATTCTGTAGAAGATTCAGAAACACTGGACAAGTACAAGAAATTTTCAAATTGTTTGTGAACACTATTTCTAGGAAGAAAAGATATGTCTGCAGGAAGTCCACGGTGCTAAAACCAGAGCCTTGCGATAGCTCTTCTAAAGCCTTATGTAAGAAGAACAGAATATAGCACAAAACTATCTTTGTAACTTAGATCACTATTTCTCTTAAGCTGAAACAGAAGGAGCCAGTTCCATGTTGGAACAGAAGGGGAAAAGGGTTTTTGTTGTGCCCATTATATCCTGTCTTTATCAGACCTGCAATAACATTGTGACAAAAGAGAAGGCGAAGGATAAAATGCCTGGATTTTAGAACTAATAAAAGACAAGACAGTAGGAATATTGATGCTGGCCTTGCAACATGACTGAGGGAATTTTCTCCAGCACTCATACTTGGACTATAAGAAAAGTAATAAAAAGATAAAAAATAAATAAATAAAAACTTGTGCAGAAAGGCATCTAGTTTGGGGATGCAGCAGGAATTACGTAAGGAACAGCTTCAATTCTTATTGTTGGGAAATAATATTGGTAATAATCTATGTGACTGCCTATTTCTGCCAACCCTGCCTTCTATTCAGGCTACAATACTGGCCAGTGCTTTAATGGCACAATCTGTCCCAAGACGGGCATTGATTCAAAACAACCAACTTAGAAATGAAACTCAGAATACCTGGAAAGGGAAAAAGCAAAACAAAACTCCATGTGAAAGGAAAAAGATCCAAATAACCGATGGTCTTTCTGATCCCTGAATAGATGCCAGTTGTCCTGAGGCACTGAAGTAGCCAGCAGATAATTCCAAACTTTGAAAGGCGTCCATATCACCACTCAGTCAGACAAGGGGAAAAGAAACAGCGTATTAAAAAATACAAAAAAATAAAAAAATACCCCAGTTCCCTGTCAAAAACCTTTATAAAAATAACATTTAAGATTAAATGGACCTCAGGATAGATTTCTGTTCTGTCTGCCAAAACCACATTTACCCACCAGCTCTGCTCAGCCCAAGTTTACCATCCCACAGCAATCCTCACGATCCGGGAGAGCTAACAGCAACTAATGAAACTGCATTTTGGTAAACTGTGACAATGAGCACATGGGGCATATTCCACAGAGGAGTAAGTAGAGAGTTCATAGTTGGCCACTTTGCGTATGTGTGCTTGTGGGGGAAGAGGCATAAATCATCCACATTCACAAAGGGAGCAAACAAGCATTCCAGATATACTGGCTCCTTCATGACGAGAGCAGGACACGAGCCAGGCATGTCACTCTCACTTTCTGCCTCTTTTATCTCTCGCCACAACTAGGGACTGCAGAGAGGAGATTGTTCTGGCTGGAAGCTGAGGGACACAGGTGGTACCAGCAGCTGCAAGCTCTTTAACTCTCGTTGGCTCCACTTATTAGACCATGCATTGTATTTTTAATACATTGCATTTGTTTGTGTGGGAACAAGAGTTGGAGGTTGGTGGTGCTGCACTACAGTCTCTTGTATTGCTGGGGAGGGAAGGAAAGGTGAAGGCTGCTCCTAGTTAGAGATAATTAGAATATGGGGCTCCTGAAGAGAATTTGGTAACTCTGAAAGAAAACCAGCTGTCCTTGATTACAGTGAGATATTAGTCACTCTAAGATAGCTGTGCCAGTTAGTATTTTGCAAACAGAAAATAATGCAGTGATATTTTCAGGGTGGAAATATGTGGGGATCAAGCTTTATGCATGGTGAAGCCCTGAAATTTGTACGTTTATTTATTTTTAAATTGCTGGCCATAAAGAACAAAGGATTTCTGGAGGTCTGGGTCAGGCATCTTTCTTCTATTTGCATTTTATATGTAAACATCACCATGTTTTTGATCTTGCAAAAATTACTGTGTGTCACACTGCTATTCGTGTATGATACTTATGGGGAACTTATTTCCAGAAATTTTATTTGATTCAATAAATTACTATGTGCCCTGATAGCTAACTAAAACTTTATGAACAGCTATTGACACCTGTGGGAAACTTTTCCATGCTGCTTATCTCAGGTAAACTCTTAACTGGAAAATTCTATTTACCTTAAATGGTTTCTTTATTATTATCATTTTAAAAACTAGTGGGCCATGATTTGTAACTGTTATTCAAGATAGATTTTAAAACAGGAATCATAGAATGGCTCAGATTGGAAGGGACCTTAATTACCAACTGTTTGTCTGTCTGGAATTTTGTGAAGCACTGCTACCATGCTGATGGAAAATTAGTGAGGCATAAAGGGAGGATTAGGTCAACAACTTTGAGGTGGGGCAGAACAAATCAAAGGGAATATGACAGTACTTTGTGCTGAAAGGACATATATTGCAGTCACAAGTTCTTGCAGGCTAGGTCTTAGGACAGGTTTTACTTAATACTTTCATGATTGACCATGTCATAAAAAGCAGAAGAGTAATGAAACTTGTTGAGGTTTCCCTAACCTTGGGAAAGCCTTGCCAAGGTTGAGGAGAAATAGCATACGTACCAAAGAGGCAGAACTGGAGTCTTAGGCAATGGAGAGATAATGCTGCACAAGAGAACAGCAGTAGCACAAAGTGTTTGGTCATTCACACAAGAAGGAATAACAATTTCAGACATTTTGTTAGAGTTCATCATCTAGGAACACCTCAGAGGGGAAATAATTGGTTGTATCACAAGAGGCAATCACGTTGATGGCTAATACCTATTAGGCTGATCCTGTGGAAAAGGGAAATGCAGTCCTAGGATGTACTGGCAGCTAAATATATTCCAGCCTTTTATATATCCATACCTATGACAAGGACTTGAAAATCATTCTGATCTATGGCAACATATTAAGCTTCAGTGACAACAAGATGAAATAACATCCAGGTTTCTAAAATGCTTGAAAATACCTATTTTCAAGACACCTGTCAAAATAATCATTGACAGTTTATTGGGGTTGTTCTCCAGATTGCCAGATTTTGCTTAATCTTTCATTTTTCTGTTAAACTTGAGTACAGTCTTAAGCCTCATTTATATTGCATAATTAGTGTGAATTTCCCCCCAAACTGCTTTTTATTATTATTATAATTGTAATCCTCTCTATATCGTTATTTGTATATCTAACAGCAATGGGAGGCAGTTGGGCAGTAGAGGGGAGCTAGTATTTAATATCAAAATGAAAATAAATTTGCCAAATGAAGTAGAACACTTGATGGGGACTGGGAGAGTTTGTGCAGTGCCACATTACTTCCATGGTCACATAAACAAGATAATACACATCCCTTGAGCTTCTTTAATCTCCCCACACCTCCCAGTAACAAACAAACCATTTCTGCCCTATACAGCATGTTTTATTTTTGAAAGTGATGTGCAATTTGTGTAATTCACTATGGCATAGTTAACAGTCTTGAGATCTAATGTATGCATTTCTCTAGGACACCTTGAGGAAACAGTACTTGAAAATGTACAGTTCATCTTAAATTATCACCATTATGATCCACCCCTCATTATTAAATACTTCTTCTGCATTGTGTATCATCTGCAAGCAAAGTATTTTTCTCATTGCCAGAGAAATATATTCTAATATATATAAAATATATAGTCAGATTAATATACTTAAGTACAGCACAATACAAAACTCCCACATAAGTTACATCCAGCTTCATTTACTTGCTGCAGGGTTTTGTTTGGTGTTTTCTGGTTTATTTGTTAGTTTAATACTGTTCCCATAGTGACCTAGAAGATAAAAATACACACTTATGAGCTTTTCCATTATTTCTGTTAGTGTTCCCCAAATAGGAGACTAAAATGCAGGCCTATCAGGGGAAAAAAAAAAAAAAAAAAAAAGGAAGCATGAAGTACTTTTACTTTTTACCCAATGTCAGTGGATCATATGGTCTCTAGAACCAAGCTTTCCATGTGCAGATTAATGTTTCCTGAGACATTAAGTCAAGTAATTCTGAACACAACTTGATTGCTAGATGTAATCAAAGCCAGGCTTGCTCTTTTGGACCAGTTTTTTCCGGCTAGAGTAAGCAGTGTTATTACCAAGTCTTGCTTTTCCTGGTTTTCATCTTGCTTACAGGCTGGAAAAACAGAAATGTCATAAGCAACTGAGGGAAAGCTAGGCTAAGTAGAAACTTGTCGTGAACTTGGCCTCATTTCACTCACACCCTTTCCCAATATTGAAAATAGACTCCCAAGAGCAAGCATCAATGCCATGCAAATCCAATTGGAAAAGTAATAAACAGAAACCTATATGGACAGTTTTCTTGTTGCTTATAATCCAGTAAGCAACCTAAAAAATCGATTGTGTTTCACTGAATCTCTGTCAACATGTTTTAAAAAAAAAAAAAAGGAAATGTGTGTGGGGGGTGGGGGGAGTAGGAGTCTTGCATTTCTGGTACTCTTAATATTCATATTTCCTGTCATTGATGGTAGTAATTAGAGAAACATTAGCTGGTATCTGTCTGTAACTTCCTTGCATTTTCCCTTGGTCCTATTCTTGTGCTATTTTATTCCTATGGAAGAAAAAAAAATTAGCACTCTGTAGATCAAGTAATTATAATCATGAGGCCACAGGTTGATAGGGCCTATGGAGAAATGTCTACCTTTAAAAATGTGAGTATAATTACTACATTATGCCTTGGAATAAATGGGAGAGAGGGGGAGCTGTGGATGTCTGTCATGGCTAGTGAATCAAAATGAGAAGGAAAGGAAACTTTATAAGTTTGCATAGAAATTAAGCAAAAATTAAGGTTTAAAATATTTGTGGGCCAGATCCTTTATCAACTTTGGTTCATTAGCTACTTTTAGTATTACTGCTATCATTGATGTCTCATAGAGTTTTGTAAGAGGTGCAAGGCTAAGTGATTTTGCATCTCCATGTTCCAGCTAAGAAGCTTTACCATTGCTGCAAAGCATAATAGTGCTGTGGCTTGCCCACAGATCCAAACAATTCAGCATGGGGGTGAAAACTTGCCTCTCTACTCTAATATTCCCCAGCTGTCTGGGTCTGAGGTCTGAGCAAGAGGTTTAAGGTCCAACTCATTTATAGTTGATCTGTAAATTGTCTCTGATTGTCTCTGTAAAGTTGAGAGAGTTGGTTTTCTTTCCTCTTTAGATATAGATGTAGGATATGTAGATATCCTGATTTTCCGTATTTGTCTGAAGCCCTCTTTCTTCTACTTTCTGTAGAAAAGGGAAATTTTCATGAAGTCTGAGGAATTTTACATGAAGTTGGTCCCCAAATTTAACTTTATCCCAAGAGGGGACTGTGCATAGATTTTACTTTTTCATATGTGAAATAGATACAGAAATTTCCTTGCTGTAGATGCTGCTGCAGTTATGAACTCACTAAAAAGCAGTTGACAACCAGTTGGCATATTTTCAGGCTTTAAAGGCACCCCTTGGAAACCTATATACCCACAAAATTATCCTCCTCTGATACCTGTAGCCTCAGCTGACCCCTCAGGAAAGGGAGGCTACTGAGGAAGCTGAAGTAGAGAGCCAGCATGGCAAATGAAGAGCAGGGGGAACCTGGAATAAATACACTTAGACATGAGTGCAACGTAAGTGTCTCCTAAATCAATGCAGAAAGATGGTTAGCCCATGGGTTGTGCGCATGAAATACCATAATTGGGGAAATACAGTAATGCTAGCTGCTGGAAGTGGGGAGGAGAATTTGCATGAAGTCATGCTTGAGATATTTACTGCTACTATTGCTGTTAATTTAATTAGTTCTCTTCCCTTTCTTCTGACTCATTGGGTAACTTTAGACAAGGCATGTAATATGCTAAGGCCTCTGTTTACTCATTAGTGGAGTGGGCATAGTAACATTACCTACCTCAGAGGTTAAATGATTGAAGCTTAATTAATGCTTTCTGCGATCTCTATTGAATACTACACAACTGCAATACTCTTACTACATTATTACAGTTCTTAAATTTTATTATACCTTCCTAACCTTTAGACTTTGTTGTCGTCATGATCTCTTAGTATTTATTTTGCAAAAGCAACTTGAGAACTCTTTCAAAATAGGAGGGGAAAAAAACAAAGTCATGTAGCAATAAAGAGGCAATAGCATTACAGAGGAAACACTCCCCTGTGGTGAATTCTAGCCACATATAGAACCTTCCAAAGTGGGACTTATGTGGGATGTGAGCAGTACCTAGCTCCCCGAGATGAGGAGAGGAGCTCCTGCTGTGCTCCCCATTTGTGCAAACATAAGACTAAAATCTCAGCTTTGTCTTAGATGTAAATATTTACAAGAAGGTTCATCTTTGGATACTCTTACAAAATTTCAAGCCATTGACACTCTGAGTCAGTAACTTGAAACCTGTTCTTGTTTTTGTCTTCTTTGTATGGAATAGAGCAGAGCAATGGAGAAATCTTTCAAGCCTTTGAGGGAGGAAAAAAAAAAGAAAATACCATATTAGCTGGCTGGACTCAGTGGGATGAAATTTTGGATGTTTGCATTAAAATCTGAAAGAAGGAAAGGGCTGTACATGACATGATCACTTTCATTTGTGATAGAATTGGAGGTGTATCTGTGCTGAATCAGCTAGACCTGGGCTTGACCACGTATTTCACTGCCACAAACCATGTTCACAGGAGTCTCAGGACACCTTTGTGTCTTTCATTAGGGAATGAGACCCATTGTTCCGGCAGGCACGGGACCATGGGCTGAGAGAGGTGAATGCCAGTAGACACTAGATAGAGTTATCTGCTGGAACTGTTTGTGGAGAAAGATGTCTATAAGCCTTGCCTTTCTCCCATATCTGTGCAAGAGCAAAGCTGCACTCTTGCCTGTCTGGCACCTGTAGCACAGCAGACTGCATGTTAGTGAAAGTTTACAGTGAGGAGGATCCATCACATAAAGAGAAAGTAAAATGAACAAGTGAAATCCTTCTTGCTGTACTGGAATTAATATAATAATTGGTTAAAACCAAGTGGGAAGGAACATTATTATTCTATTAACTGTATTCATATTTATGTATTTTAGAGGATAACTCCATCTTGCAAACTAGATAGCTTGGATTGAACTGAAAAAAATATTTTTAATTTCAAAGTAGGTTTGGAAAAAATTATGCCTCCAGATTTTGGACAGTGTTCTGCCACCAGTAGGAGTAGGTAAAATTAAAATAAGTTTAATGTTTTGTTTTCTTTTATCTGGACCTTTGATTTCTGGAACATTTTTGTAAATGCTTTCTGGTTACTGATGATGCATGAGTCAAAGAATAAAGTGTGATTTTTCAGTCCTCAGTTGAGTTTGCATTGTGCTGACACTGAGCAAACACCTTCCTTTGAACTACAAATTGAGCAAATTTCATATAAGTAACTGAGACAGAATAAAGAGAGAACCCCACAGGGTCATTTTTCCCAGTCACTTCTCAGAATGTAAATGAACATAAAGATTTCCAGAAACTAGACATTCATTGCTGCCATTTCTTTCTTTATGTTCCACAGAAATAAATAAATAAATAAAGCAAACCAAAAACTTATTCTTCTACAGTGAACCTATGTATTCAGCCTTCTTGTGATTATTTTATGATTAAGGTACTGATCTGAGACATGGGAGATCTATGTCAAAATTCTGGCTGTACAACAGACTTCCTCTGTGACCTGGGGCAAATCAATTAATACTTCTGTGATTTCATTCCCTGACTGTTAAATGGAGATGATACTGCCTTTGCCTGTCTACAGGACTACATTGCCAACTACCTCTTTCCAGCAGCAGGGTAAAATTTTGGAAGGAAAATTGCTCTCCCCCTCATGTGCCTCCACTTCCAGCCCTTTAGCTGTGTAAGTACAAGTATTTGTGGGATCTGGGAAAAAAAAAAAAAAGTGTGTGTGTGTTAAAACATTTAACCTGGATTAGATTGTTAAATTGATGGACACTGAGCTGAGGGGTCTTGGAAAGCCAGAAAGCCTCAACTCAGCATCTTTACTGAGAAAAAGGTACCTGGAGCTGTACTCTTCTAGTTGTGCATGAACCCCATCAGCACAGTTGCTATTTACATCACAGTAGCTAGACAGCCAAAATATGATAGACCCTAGAAATGTGAGCATTTTTAAAATGACTATTGTCCTGAAATGCTACTGTAGAATGAGATACGTTGAACAAAGGAAATATTATCTCTGTTTTCTAATTGGGATAGTGAGTACAGGCTAATGAAGTAATTTGTTGACAGTCAAAATTGCAGCAACACTAGGACATGAAATAAATTCCCTGAAATCTCTACTTAGTGTTCTTCTTACAGGACTCTCTTTCCTCCCCGCCAGCTTAAAGAACATGTGCATACTTAGAGAGGATTCAGACTGTACCTTTTATGGAATTCATAGCCATTTCTGCCAGATAAATAGATTTTCTGGGGTCCTGTTTCAGTCCGCACCTTGTAATCTTACACAAATGCAAATAGTAGTGATACTAATCAAAGTGTATGAGATTATACTGAAAAGTCAGTGGAAATAAAGCTTAGCAGACCTATACAAGATGAGCGCTCCCACTCTGCAGGCTGACATGGCTTTTTCCAAGACGGCAATAGCCATAGAAGCAGCTTTATCAGGATGGAAGTTTACAAGTTAAGCAATGAACAGCAGTCCACACTCAGAGGTTCTGGTGCTCCAGACCACGTGCTTCTGCCAAAATCTCTTGGTTCACACTGGGGCTGTGTCAGTCCTCTTGCTGTGCTGCTCAAGGAAACTCCATGGTTTCTGTAGCAGCAGAGGTTCCAGCCCTTTCCACGTGTCCCCTTGGTGCTTGCTCCTGTGTGTTGGTCCAGGCAGCAGTAGCGTGTTTTTTCAGGGGTGCTGAGACCTGCCCTTCTCCCCTCAGAGCCTGGCCATGATGATGCTCCTTTTCTTAGGCAGGTTGACAAAACAATCTGGGCCCAACCAGCAGCTGGGGAGCCAAGGAGTGGGCGACCCTGGCACCCTGAGGCATGCATGCCAAGTTAACTGCTTTGCTCATTGCTATCCGTAACTGAAGAAAGAGCTTTGTCAGTTGATTACCAACATAATTACAGAGTGAATACATGGCACCTTCTCCTCTGGTGAAGAGCTACAACCTACTTGCAGTGTTATTATTATTCATGTATGGGTTGTTTGCTGTCTGCTGGGGCAATTAGATTGCTTTAATTTAGGTCACTAATGATATTATAAGATAGTTTGGCAATGGTGTAATTTCTTTTGATGTTTGTTGTTACTTGATATATCAGCTGGTTTTGATACCATAAAACACATTTCATGTCCTCCCAGGGAGGGGAAAGGGGAAGAAAGAGGTACCAGGGAGGCAGTCAAGGAGGAGGGGAGCAGAGAAAAGGTAAGGGAAGTCATTCAGTGCTTGCCTGATCTGCTATTTGGAGTGAATGATAATTTCTTAGTACAGCAAAGCTGGCAGCAGTGCTTTTGCTATCAGGGTTTTTACTGTGCTTCTCTGCTTATCTCTCAGCGTGACCACTGAAATCTGTGAGATCACACTACGAGCTGTGGTATCATGTCAGGTTTGAAATTATTTCTGACAGGCTACAAAAACAATTGGGCCCTCACTTTGGCTGCTTTTACACTAGTTGAAGTCTAATTTATAAGATAGATCATTCGCTTCACTGGTTCTGTCCTTGATACTTTTCATGCTGTGGCTGGTGTTGGTGATTTTTGTTTCATGCTTCTTACAAATTCTGTTTTTTTTTTTTTTTTTCTTTTTTTTTTTTTTCCCAGCCCTATTTAGTAGGGACAACTTCTTCATCCAAACACATTATTTCTATGCAACTAGCTAGCTCATTGTTCATATCCGCTTTGACCTTCACAATACATCACAGTCTGCCTGAGCTGAGATTTATTTAATACTCTCTAGAAAGCTCTTGAGTTAGATTTTAATAGTATTTGTTCTGCCTCTGTGCAGGAAATAAGAGAAAGCTTGTTTTCCCTTTAGACTGCAGGAAAATGTACAATTAAGGCTATGTACAGTTAAAATATTAGGCAGCAGCCATTTAAAGCTATAATATTGCTGAGCCCAGTTAAGCCTATCTATTTTTTTAATCCCTTTTGGTAATGTAAAATCAAGTATTATATTTAAATCATATTTAATTTCTAGACAAACACATACTGTGGGCTTTGAAAACCCACAAACTAGGGTACTCTGCTCCCACTAAAATACCTTTGAAAATCTGACCTAGAATGGAAGATGATGATGTTTTCACTAATAAATGAAAAGTTAAAACTTGCACCATGTTCAAATTCCTGTTTGAATAAAAAATGTATTGGATTTCTATGACTACTGAAACATAGCTATACTTGTAAAATATTCTCACTGCAGTGTGCAACATTCTTGTTTTACTGGTGATATTATCAACACTTGTCATGTCAGATAGTTGAGGAGTCATAACTGTCTGGATAAAACAACTTTGACAAAATAAATATTCTATCTTCTTTGTACCCATTACGATCTTCTGCTTTCTAAAAATTCAGGAGCCCATTCAAAATCCACAGGTCTGAATTCTTTGTACTTTGTGTCTTTCAAATGTTGTGCAGTCATGGCATCATTTTGGCTTCTGATCTTGCAAGCACCAAACCTTGCATTTAAATGAAACATCCCAGCAGCCTCATCACAGCTCTTGGTATGTGGAAGACTTGGTGGAAACAGCATATTAGTCAGATTTAGAAGATGCAGGTTTCTTCCCTGATCCTGTGTTTGTTTTGTGGCTTTGCTGCATAGAAGACTCTGCTCCTCAAAGTGCATTGTTATGTTTAATGGATTACTGCTACCCCACCAATGTTCTAGAGTTTCTAATTTCTGTTCCATAAAACAAAGAAAATATTACTTAGCATGTTAGTAAAGTGCTTGGACAATTTTTTGATGAACAGCATCACGTAGTAGGTAGCTATTACTAAATGCTGGATAGATCACTGTGTACTACATAAAATACTCTGTATTGGCCTGCCTAAAACCAATGATAAAACAGAACCTCGAATTTATTCTGTGCTAAAGAATTTTGCTTTAACATGGCCAGAATTTCTAGTGTTTAATGGGATGTAATCCAAAGTGTAAAAGACTCCATGAAGATACTATTTGCTGCTTTTGCAAATATAACACAGATACCCAGAGACCATTCCTCTCACAGACAAAATTGTTCAGCATGAGAGACATGAAATTTTTGTTTCTAGTATTATAATCTTTCTGGTTCCAAGGTGACAGACAACTGGGTGGCAGAATGTATGATGAATAGCTTGATTATTTTAACAATTACATATGTAATGAAGAGCTGGAAAGGTTCCATGTAAGTCTCATTTTCACCCTGGTTAAATATGATGTGCATAATTAATTTTCAAATATGAAAGGGCTCCAGCAAGAAAAGAAATGAAAGAAAGTTGAAGAGACAGTGAATATTTTATTAAACGTCACTCATTCAAAGCTCATTAATATACATAGTCCAAGAGTAATCACCTCATATAAAGTTAAACACAGTAGTGCTTATTTTCCCGGCAGATTACCTGGTTTATTGATGAGTGTAATAGTTTAATAGCGGACACAAATCTCACCATTGGCCTTTTTCTAGCTAAAAACACCCTCTCCTGTGTTCGTTCTTCAAACTGGATGTATCTGGAGACAGTGATTTCCTCATTTTCTTTCTGAGACTATGATTCATTCATGTAGCAACTGGGTAGAGGAGAGAGGGAAATGGTACAACACTGTCACACATTTTTGGACTTAAAAGAGATGATGAAAACTTCGATGCTAATCTTGAAGGAAATTCCATTACTTCAAAATTTATGTGTTCCAAATTACAATATTAAGAAAGCCTCTCCAAATTTTTTTTCACTGTTTAGCCAAAATGTTTTTAAAATTATTTTTACATATTTTTCAGACAGTTTTTAATAATAAATTACTAAACATTCTATTTCAACTTGTTTGAACCAAATTTACACATTCCTTTTTGTTCTTGTTCAATATTAATATGAATAACTCTGATCTGTTTAGATGCTACAGATGAGCATACTGTGGTCCTCATGTGTTCCTGCAAGATCCAGGCTATTCTTTAAGCCCAAGACCCCCAGATATTTAGATTCAACCATGAGCTAGTAGGAGCTATACCTCTCCACCCCATGAAATTGTAAAAAAATTGTTTTCCTTTAAAAAAAATAGAAGGGAAATTCTGGCTAGTTCTATAACCTAACTCATGAGCAAGGTGATTCATGATTAGAGAATGCTTTGAAGATGTAAAGCGTTATGTAAATGCAAAGCCATTATTATTATTATAATTAGAATATTATTAACTATGGAAGGAGAGAAGATTAAACAACGAGGCTTCCTTACGAAATCCATTTGAATGAACTAAGGCTAAGGACACTTATTAAATGCAGTGCCATTCCACTGCAAAAGAATCCTTGCTCCTGCATGCAGCTTTCTGATCTTAGTGCACATCCTTACCCTTTTAACATGAAACAGATATGAGCAAGAAACCTAACATAAGGAGAAAAAAAATGAATGTAATAACAGAGGCACTATTGTATTCTTGCTGCCAAAAAGAGCCTGTTTTTATTCTCAATTACCCAATCATGGCTGGCTACCAACTTGCTAGATGCATTATACAAAAGATTCTGAGCTTCTCTGTTCAGCCGAAAGCACCGTCCTGGTCCATCTGAAATATCAAGTGTAACTCTGCATGTTGAATTTTCCCTGTGTTATTTCTTCTCACCTGGCACTGCAGACAACAACTTAATTTTTTTCAAGAATGCCTTTCTTTGATTTTCTGAATATTTGATGTTGCAAGAGGCACAACTGGTTGTTATAATTGCTGTTTACTAATTTCATTTGCTGTGGTCCCTAGAAGCTCTAATAAAGCTCAGAATACCACTGTGCTACGTGCCATTAGACTTTTATTTAGCATTTCCCTAAAGCCTAGATTAACTGGGAAGTATCTTTCAGATTGCAAGAAAACTGACCTTTAGTACCTTGCTAAAATAGGGTTTCAAATTCAAGTCGGGAGAAATGGTAATATCTCATTCCTTTGCAGTCACTGTCAGCCTACTTGTTATGGACTCCCTACCTTTGGCAGCTAATCACAGCTGTACAAAGTCACTGTCTGGAATAAGATTTCTTTTACATCTGTGGATACAGCTGACAGAAAAATGCAACTTCACTAAGAGGCTGTGCTGGAAAATACTACATTGACTCCTGCTAGTCAAAATTTACCCTTAAATGTACCACTGTAGAAGACAGAAATCAGAAGAGTAAAGTAGACGGCCTTAAATGTTATTCCATTTTGTGTGGACAACTGTAACTGCATGAAATATGGCCCCTGTGGTAGTCAATGGCAGCCCTGTCATTGACTTCAATGGGCTATGATTTCGCCACAGTTGCTTATTGTGTCATATAGCCCAGACACTAATTGTCTGTGGCTGATGGACAAAGATCCAGGCTGGGTGTGGTGGGCCCAAAGGAAACAAAACTGGAAGGCAGTGTGTGGAGAGTCTGGCGGCTGGCTGGGCCTTGTAGATTTTTCTTTTTAGTTTATGACAGTCTCTGTCTCCATACATAGCAACAATAACTGCATCCAGGAAAGCAAACTGAGGTCTGGGGTTCTTTTGAAATTATGTTACTCTTAAGTCATGCTTTAGATGGATAGTTTCCCTGGCATTTGTATGATTGGTTAGGTTCACTCTTTTTTTTTTTTTTCTTTTTTTTTTTTTTTTTTCCTGTCGTCTGTCTTTACAGCCCTTTTTATGCTTCTGTTGAAGTCAATGGTGAAGCTTGTGTTGACTTCACAGACTGCACAGGCAAAATACTGTCTAGTAGATGAGCAATGTATACTAGAAACTTGTATTCATTTTTGTCAAATTGTGTTACGCAACAAATACTCTGTTGTCTCAGAGCAATTCCTGCTGAGGCATCTGGCTTTGTATCTCCAGCACATTACTGAATCAGATATAAGGACTGAAGCATTTTTTGATCCTCCATGTATTTATCTAACATACATTCCTGAAGCGTTTCTCTATAAACCACTATTTTTGTCATACAGTATATTTTATCTAAAATTATGGTTTTATTATTTGGTACCCTGTTATCGTATAGAGAATAAGAAATCTTCAATGCATGTTTTGTTCTCATTTTTAAGAATATGAATATATTCTTTAGGAGAAATATTTTTTTTAAAGAATATCAAAAGATAATGTTTAGAATATCTTAATAGGTCCTCACAGTCAATTGACCACAAACACTTATTTATCTGTTTTCCTAAATGAGAATGAATTTATAGGCAGGCTTGCTTGCTTCTTTAAGTTCAGGCCCAGTGAAATGGAAGTTTGGTCTTCGCTTTTTCATCTTTTTCTCTCATGCAATTCTCCCAATTTTTAGTGTAAATAACACCAAGAATCATTTTGACTGTATCTGAAATTATTCCCTTTGCAATATGATCATAATTTCTGCTTCTCTGAAGTGAATGGTTTTCCCAAACATTTAAGTTGTATTTAAAAGTCCTCTCCAGCTCACTTCACATTGAGGATCCTGTACACCATTAAGAACAGAATGTATAATGTTACTTTAATTAGGGACAAAGAACAAAAGCCTTCAAAGACTTTGTATGGATTGATGGATGGGAAGATCCTATCTTTGCATGCCTTATAAACTATACTCCATTTACAGAAGACTTTAGAAGTTACTTATCCACATTTTGTGGTATTTTTTTGTTTGTTTGTTTGTTTTTTTGGTTGGTTGGTTGGTTTTGTTTTAAACAAAGAAACAAAACCTTCATGATACTTGAATAAAAAATATCAATAATACCACTGATCTCCAAGGAACGGCACTGAACAATTGTTTCCCCACATTTGGTATGTGACAGTGACAACCATAATGAGAACTGTTAGCTTACACTTTCAGTAATATTTTGTTAGTTGCCACCATAGCAGACTGTGTTGGAAAAGTCAGGTTAGGTTCTCTTTGCTTAAAATACTTTCTTTATCTGTGACTGCTCTACTCTAAAACTGATATAACTTTACCATGCTCAGATAATACCATTAGTTATGAGCAGGTATGCCTTGGGCTTCTGACATAGTTGCCAAATTGCAGTGGAGGCATAACTAGAGTATGATTAAACTGTTTAGAATTTTTCTAGAAATAAAATTTAGCAAACAATTCTGTTGATTGAGAGTCTTCACCAACTTTTTTATTTATAAAATAAAATAAAATAAAATAAAATAAAATAAAATAAAATAAAATAAAATAAAATAAAATAAAATAAAATAAATAAATCTCAATGTTGCCATTAGTTAAAGCAATCTGTAAAAGGAACTAATTTCTCAAGGAAGCTGGAACCATTTTTAAGCAGTACCATGTGCAGTCATATCAGTAAAAGACTGTTCAGCCACTGTCTGTTGATAAAATGGAGATCAGTGGCTTCCTGAGTCAAGGTCACAGATGACAAAGGCCCAGAAGCAGGGACAGAAAGCCTAAACGTCAGATCTGATGCCATCTTTCAATAGCAAAATAACTTCAATATTTAACTTCCTTTTCTGCCAGAGCCTTTGAGGTCCACAGAGGGTAAAAAGTCACTCAAGTCGTTGTCTTCATCAGTTTTAAATCATTCCAAGAGATGTAAATCACTTCCTATCACGGACCCCTCCTGAGCTTTGTTTGCATTTTGTGGAATAATAATAAGGACTTTTTAAAGCTTTCCATTTGGCAAGGGGGCTAACATCTTCTGTTCTCTTTGTCAAGTGACTTTTGAAAGAATATGTGGTACCTTTTGAGCATTGGAATGAAAGAGAGAATCACTAGCTCTGTGGGGATTTTGAAAACAAGATATTGCAGATTAAAAAGAGCGTCTTGAAGAGATTTGCTGATGTGAGGCTATTACAAAACATCATCTTTACAGATTTTGGCTCATGTTAGAACCACTTTACAATTATTGATCAATTCCAACAATGCTTCTGGTTAGTTTGGTTTTTCATCATTATTTTAAAAATATGCAGTTTGTGCCCAGTCTTGGCTTGCCAACTTTTAGATTTGAATTGCCAATTCAAGTCTTGCCAACTTTTAGAATTCAGTTGTCATTTTTGACTAAAATACATTTTATGATTGTACCAAATAACAGTAGGCAAACATTTGGACCGAGGAAAGAAGTATACCTAGTAGTATGTTGAATGATGTATCTACTCTAGATTGCTTTTAAGTGACAAAATCCCAACTGTGTACTACTTACATATCTTAACTGAAACTGGCAGTAGAGGGATAGGATCCAATTAGCAAGAGTTTCCTTGTCTGATGGAATAACATAAAAATTCCAATAAAGAATTTATTTTCCAGCAGCATAATCATAATAAGCCCTTTCCAACTGCATCCCAAAGACAAGATGGTTTGCCAAGCAGTTGGTGGAGAAAAGTTAGGCTGGCCAAAAAACAATAAATTCCATTTAATGACAAATTTTGAGGTTTCAAGATCCGTTTTCATTCCAGTGCAGAATGAAACCAAAACCTCCAGGAATTTTTCTCAGACACATACATGAGCACACACACACAAGCACACACACATACAAGCAATGACTCTGCAGTACACTCTACCTTGCCCTTTAGGACTTTCACCTGAGATATGAGAAATAAAAGTACAGAGTGTTAAAAAAAAAAAAAAAAAAGAAAAGAAAAAAAAAAAGAGGAAACAGAAAACAGTGTAGCAGTACTACAAAGAAGCAGACAATAGTATCTCTCCCCATCCTATTCATGTGTCTGAGATTTGGTAGTATGTGAAGACTTCTGAAAGAATTCTCATCTCCTACAGTAGTTATGAGCCTGAGGGTTAGTTTTTAAGAACTTGGTCTAGAATTCAGTTTCTATAGATTTTAAGATCTAAGCAGACACATCTGGCTTCATGATCTGGGTCTGTGACAGTATTTTAGTAGTATGTCCATTAAATTAATATTTTCTAATTAAAAATCAGTCTATGGAGCTTGAGGACACATCTAGGTGGCACCTTAGAGCCCTGTGGTCTGCATAATCATCATAAGCAGTAAGTCATATTTTCAGACATTTCTAATGATAAGCATCCTTGGAAATTCAAACAGAACATTGCTGATGGCCTGCAAGGCCTAAAAACTTATGAACTATTGACTTAAAAGTGCTATTATAGATTTGTGCTTTCTTTACATCAGGTAAAAAGAAAAAAAGAATTTTTGGTGTTGTCTTAGAAAAATACACTCTCTAACTAGAAGAAAAAAAAAAAAGTTTTTCTTCCATCACATTATCCACTATTACTATTTTGTGCTATGTATGTTGTAAATACTATGGTGTTGGGATTGTTTTTCCTCTAATATCTATAAAATGCTCAGCACAATATAATTATCATTAGCGTCTAATGCCATAACTGATACTGAATGTGTGCATATAAATTTCTTGCATGAATGAAAATTCCCAAGTGAACATTTAGATTCCCAACTAGATTGTACGTATAGAGATATTGATACATGATTGAATATGCACTTATTTGCATCTGCATGCAAGTTGGAGATTTTTTTGGTACATTTTTGGAGAAACAATTATGTAAAAGAAATGTATCAACATATTTCTGTCTTTGGTGGAAGCTATGCTGACAATTCACAGAAGGAAAGGCAGACACTTGGGTATCTTGCCTAGCTGAGAAGAGAAAAAAGTTTCAAAATAAACCATTGGCTCTAGAAGACTCAAAGGCTGCTGCAAACCAGAGGAATAAAGTGAATTTTAGAACTTGTCTAAAGCAAGATAATATTCATTTAGTCAAAGCCTTCTTCAGGATACCTATAATCCAGACATAGTTGTCTGTGGAGGAGGGTGTCTTGTCATCTCACTTAAGACACCACCTGTAAAATACAGTTTGCTTGCTCACCACTGCCACTCCATAAACCAGGGGAGCAGAAGAGTGATTTGGCTGAGCAGAATCAAGAGGGTGAAAAAAATAACTTAATAAAGTGGTTGACCAGCTGTCTTCACAGCATCTTGGTTTCTGTTGGCCCTGGTAAATTTAGGATGCTGCAGTGCTCTACAAAACACTCCATCTCAGTTTTAAAAGGCTTCCTTGTGCCTTATCACATCAAAGCAAAGCATCTGCATGTTTCAGTCGTGGGGCATCATGTGTCTGGCTCCCCTCTGGCTCTCACTAATCCCCTGGATTATCACAGCTCTCTAAAGCAGCTCTTAAAAACCTTGTGAAAATAGGACTCCAAGTGGGTGTGTGAGAAGCGAAGACTGAAGCAATAAGGCTGCCTGCCTCTGTGGAATTCATATCACCGTGTTACGCAAAAAAAGATGTTGAAAAGTCTGCTTCTTCACCAGCTGATCCCAGAAAATATTGGTTCCCAGTGAGACAAAACAGGATTGAGTCCAGTCAATTCATTTTCTGTGGCTCATCCAAATGCAGCTGTGAGATATAGCTCATGCTGAACACACCCATGCAATGCTCCTGAATGATCTTCCATCATTTAATTTTTTTTCTCTTCTGTCCAAGGAGCAAGGGAGTCCTGAAAGGTGGTGCTCTAAAGGTCTGTGCTGGTTCCCATGGGATGGGGGCCAGCTGGAATTAGTGCAAGCTGCAGGGTGTGAGGAACTGAGAAGCCTTTGCCATGGAGGTGGTGCATGACCCTTCCTGATTGTGGGAGGCTGTCCATTCAGTTCTGTAGGGAGGAGGTGGCCTCACAAGGTAGGGCAGCTATCCCAGCAGCTCAAGTACTGTCAGTCCAGCACCAAAATTCACTGTCATAAGCCCCACATTCACTTCAGAGGAAAGGAGCAAAGTAACAAACAGAAGGTGAAAGTTTTAATATGTAAAGAAGAAGTTTTAAAAGAAGTTTAAAATAAGTTTATGCAGAGAATGCAGCACTTTCTCTGCCTTTAGTTCTGTTGACATTCTCAAAGGAAAATGAAAATCCCCATGAAAGTCATGATATTGAGAGTTAAACAATAGTAATACCTAAAATCTTCAGTAGTCCATGAGATTTCTTTTTTTTCCTTTTCTCTCTTTTAAAAATAAAAATATTATGTATGTCTGACATTGACATAAAGTCTGGGGAACTGACCCGTAAAGTAATTAGAAGAGGAATTCAGCCTTTTCTCTGCCCTCCTCCCCAACCTTTCCCATCTCAAAGCCAGATCAGATGAAAGGCAAGCTCTGTTTACTTCCTGATCTGTCTAATTTCAGTAACAAGGACCATCCCGACTTCATCTTCCTGCAGCTGCTAGAAGTGAAACTCAAGAGGCTGCCCCAGGCACTGCACCACCTTCTCAGAACTGCTTGACCTTAATGGATTAGCTTTTCCCTGAGCAGGTGGCAGTTTAACAAGAGGAGACAAACTTTTTACACTTAGGAGACCTCTGGTGAATGGCATCAAATATCAGAAGATTGAAACAGAGCAGAGACTTATGATGCCTTCCCACCTTGACCTTGTGCCACCTTAACCCCCTTGCTATGCGCATAAGTTATGACTTTCCAGTTAGGATCCTAAGTCTATTTATTAAGGAATCAAAGTAAAAATGGCCTTATTTTCTTAACATGTCATACTCTCACAAATCCTATTGAATTAAAGAAGAGCAATTGGTGCTTTGATTTCAGTCTGCTTAGGTCTGAGTGTCTGAATAGGGAGTTAGTATTACTTCAGGCTCTTCATTTTTGTAAGTATGTGCCATAGTAAATACATCATAGTAAAAGTAATAATAATATATTTTTGCTTATGAAGTTGTTATGCTTATGAAGTTCTACCAAATAATTCACAACTTAAACTGTCAACGCCGAATACATTGTAGTATACGCTTTCAGTAGGCAGAAAAGTAAAACAAATTGCTGGTTTACATATATATATATATAAATAAAAGCATAGTTGCTTACTGATTCCTCTTCCAGAAACAGGCCCTAACAGTCAAGTTTCTACATTGTTCGTATGTTTTCACTGTCTACTATGATCTGTTTGTTTAAGGATTTATCATAATAATTACAAGTCAAAACTGTCAAACAGATGTCCAAAACCTGATAGCCAGGTGTCAGATACCATATCAAAACCTGAAGACAGAGATACCTTTACCAAGGATTCATTATAGTAGGTCAGCATTTCCAGAGGAGCTTAGTACCTGCAGGTCTCATCACGATGATTTAGAAGATGAGATTTTGTATGTTTTGAAACACAACAGTGCCACATATGACTGCATTTTCTAATCAGCAGCTAAGAGATATGAGATTGGTTAAAAAAAGACCAAGTGAAATGCAGTGATAAAATGTCTTGTTTGTTGTAAAGGAACCTGCTGCTTTCTGAATAGCTTGTTATTGTCACCTATACGACTGTTAAAGGTATATTCATACACATACATCGATGGTTAGACTTGATGATCTAGAAGGTCTTTTCCAACCGAAATGATTCTATGATTCTATATGCATACACATGTTCACATATGTGTTTTTCTATATGCATTTCTGTGTAGCGTTCCATACATTTAATGCATGCACTCAGTAAGTTCACTGATGATACCAGGTAATGATCTGCTTGAGGGTAGAAAGGTTTGCAGAGCGATCTGGATAGACTGGATCAGTGGGACACATCCAACTGTTTAACATTCAACAAGGCTAAATGCTGGGTAACTGCACTTGGGTCATACCAAACCCATGCAGCAGTGTAGGCTTGAGGAAGAGTGGCTGGGAAGTTGTGTAGCCAAACTGGGGGTTCTGGTTGATAGGCAGCTGAACATGAGCCCAGGTGTCCAAGAAGGCCGATGTGTGCAGTGAACAGCAATAAGCTGGTGATAACAAGACTTATGAGGAGCAACTGAGGGAATTTTGGTTGTTTATTCTGTAGAAGAGGAAGCTGAGGGGAGACCTCATTGTTCTCTACAGCTACCTGAAAGGAGGTTGCAGAGAGTAGGATGTCAGTCTCTTTTCTTAGGTGACAAGTGATAGGACATGAGGAAATGGTCTCAACTTACACCAAAGAGCTAACGCTCTAAGGATAAGAGGGATATGAGGAAGAATTTCTGCCCAGAGAGGGTGGTCAAGCTGGCTGTCCAGGGAAGTGGTGAATTCTCCATTCCTGGAGGCGTTTAAGACATGGATGTGACACTAAGGGACATGGTTTAGTGATGGGACTTGGTAGGTCAGGTTGACAGTTGGACTTGGTGATCCTGAATGTCTTTTCCAACCTAGATGATTCTGTGATTCTGTATACCTATACCTATTCATGTATATACATGCATATTCATGTCTATGTATATATCTGTAAGGGTGTGTTTGTGTGTGTGTGTATACACACATACTGCTACCAGATACATATTTCTTGGCTGCACTAGTTTATGTTTCTCTATCAGTGGAATACGTTTTGTGTGTTTTAAAGTTGTCATATGAAATTATTTCATTGTGAAAGTGTTGACATACTGTTACTCTGCATTCACTTAAAACCTGAAGTCATTCAAGATCAAGGACATTATTCCTATAAAGAAGATAATGTCCTTGAGAAGCATTGCTTCCAGAAACACAGTCACGTGTTTGTCCAGTGACATCTAACTTTTCTGAATGCATCTGGCTCTGTATTGTCTTGTCCCTAAAGAGCTGTATAGCTATTATACTGTTCATTAATATTAAAAGCACAGTTATACTTTTCATCCCAGCATAGTTCATCTATCTTCACAGATCTGTATGTCAGCTGTTTTAACTGAGACTGTCTTCCTGACTAGTACCTCACATATTCATATGGTATTTGCATGACTTTCTGGACACATCAAAACTGTAAAGCTGCAACTCTTGCACGCATTTGTGAAGATTTTTTTATTATTATTATTATTTTTACTACAGGTGAATTCCTAAGGGCCTGTGCAAAACGTCTGAAAGAAAGAAAGATCAGCAAAGATAGGATCAGTGGATTTCTCTCCCAATGTGGTGGGGGCCCCTTAGTCAGCACTTGCTGGTGTTGTGGTCATGCTTGTTTTGTGGGCAGTGATAGCTTTGCAGGTATAACCATATTAAAATACCTCACATCCTCTAGTGCAAGAAAACTACTGTAGAACATAGCAATAGAAAGGAGAGTGGATGCTTTGTCTTTTCCTCAAATAGCTTTTTTTTGCCTCTCTTCACAGTAGATCTATGCGTGAGGGCTCCATGCCCTCCTTAAAGACTGTTTTTGTGTACAACATAATTATCACAGCCCCATCCCAAGGGCATTCCTTTTCACAGAATATCACAGGTACTGCACATCCTGGGAGATGATTTTTTTTTTTTTTTTTTTAAAAAGCCACTTCCTCTCCCACATACTCAGAAAACAAGACATTTTCTCTTTCAAAATAGAGAAATTAAAAATATCTATTTTCCTTAACTCAGCCTAATTTGCAACAGAGCAGTGGTTTCCTATAAATTAGACAAGTTTCAAAAGTAACAAAATATAAGAAAGGTCAAGATTATTTAGTCTTGTGTCACCCTGAATAGTAATGAAAAAATATTCCCTTGAAAATACCCTGGAAAAAAATAAAATAAAATACTGTTTTAAGAAATTAAGGACATATACATAATATACATGCAGTTCTGGAATGAATTTAATTATAAATTTCCCCTGCACCTGTGAATCTGGACAAACCTCAGTCATGACAGACCAAAAAGCAATGCTGGAGCTTAATTTATAATCAGTCAGTTTGCTTCTAACTTACAAGATGTCAAATCAGGCAAATAATCATTCCTTGAAAATTTTCAGTGACTAATCCCGAAGATACAGATGATGTAAAACAATAACTTTTTTTTTTTTTTTTAAATTTTAAACATGCAGCAATCTGAACAAGAGAGAGATTTTGTAGTAAAGTGAGAAGAATATCTTTTGGCTGCATCAGAAATTTCATAAATATTCTAGCAAGATGTATTTGAGGAAATCCTGGAAATTTTTGACACTCCCTTAGGTTTTGGGATGTATAAACTAACTAATGGGTGACATCATTTCTACAATACAACAGGTACATTTTTTATTTGTGGCAAATATAATAATGATAGCTTCTTTTGTTAACTTTTAGTAATAATCCTTATTTAATAATTAATATAAATATAATTTAATAGAGCACAAATTAAAAGTATTATTCATTTCTCCATAAACCCCCTTCTCAGAAACCCCCGTCAGAGGAGAAATGTTAGTAATTGCTTACAAAATACATACATTAGTCAGATCATACATAGACGTTGGCTTTGCAATACCTAAGGCCCTGATCCTGTCAACATTTTACAACTTGGTTTACTATCCTTAATGCTTCCTCTCAATTTGTCAAAAGAAACTAGTCAGATTTAGTCCATGTCCTTGATGATTATAGCCTAAAACATCTGCATTTTTTTTTATTTGGTATTTTTCACTGAATTTCATACTAAGCTTTGGTTATATTTCACCCAGAAATCCTTCAACACTCACCATTTAAATGATGATATTCATTTTACAGAATAAAATAATATATCAATCTTCCATAGTTAAACTATGAGACTTTTCCCATAATGAGCTAGACAGACACTTCCCACCATCAAAAGCTCTATTGACTAACACCTCACCGTATTAAATTGGGCAGAGGTATTCCCTGAGCATCTCTGCAGTAGTTTTGCGTTAACCCTGCACAGTCTTGTGGTATTTACATTAGCACAGTAGATAGCTCATTCTTTTGCTGTGAGACTGCACCATTTTTCAGAAATCACCCCTTTGCCAAAATGAAGTTTCTACCTTCAGTTAAAAACCTTCAATTAAGTCAAAAGCCAATAACATTCAATATATAGTAAAGCTGTTCTGACACCACCATTTAGTAAGGTCTATATAATTTTCCTTAAAATATGGTTTGGTACATAACTCATCTTCCAAAATCACTGTGCAATAGCAATTATGCTTTCCCAGTTGTTTATAATTTTAGCAGAGGAAAGATAAGGTCACTACATATGGTCAAATCTTAGCATAAAGAAAATAAATTAAATGGAGTTGCAGGTTTATTCCAGAAGTTGAAAAGGAAAATAGTAGTACTTTTTCAGTCTTAATTTAAAAATCTCATTGTTCTGTCATATAAAGTTGTCTCAAGAGTAAGATGTATGACTACACATATAATATTAAGATGGGTCTTCCAGTGCAAGTGAGTACTTGATATCTTTAAAAGTGCTAATTATTAGGGTGCATGTGTACTGGAATATTTGTTTTTCTCTGTAACCATTGGAGACCATGGCATTTTCAATTCAGATGCTTCCTACCCACAGGAAAGGAGTAGCAAAGATCATTGAGCTTTTAATAAAACAGCTTTTCATCTTCCTTAGTCAACAGTTGGAAATGACTGAAACATTAAAGAAGTATAAGAAAAAGATGAAGAAAACACAACCAAAAAAAAAAAAAAAGGAAAAAAAATGCTTCTCTTTTCCTTTAGCTATCCCCTTATCAGATGTTTTCCAGTTTTAGCTCCAAATCCACAAACCCCAAATCTAGCTAGTAAAATGCTGATTTGGTAGTAGAATAGAGGACCTTCTGTTGTAAAAGGATCTTCTGATGGTTATACCCATTGCTTATGAGTGGGTATTAATTTCTTGGGCCTTTTGAATTTCAGTCCACAGGTTTTCACAGTTCTCACATTTCTCTAATGCTTGCTGTTTGGAGCAAATGAAAAAATTACAGAAAAGACTGGGTGCCTGTTATAAAATATCAATTCTGAAGTGGAAAAGAGATTGGTTATCATGTTATTATGATTTTTTTTTCTTCAGGACACTTGACTGTACTGGGTAAACTTCAAATGCTGCAAAGCAAGCTGTTACAATAACTCTCTGTGATGTAAAGGCCTGAGTTGGAAAAAGAATCAGAGAGAGAGTAAAAGCTCTGCAGAAAAAATGTCTTTCCTCACCTTGGGATAGATGCTTAATGTTACATAAGCCACTGGTTGCTACTCATACATGTTACACTATATTATGTCTTCTTAAAACAAAAAATCCATTTGTATCATGTTGATAAGAAACTTAATCCCAGGCCTAACAAAGTTAGCAGAATAACTCCTTTGACTCTTGCAGATACTGTTACAGGGCTTCAAGATGATCAAGCGATTCTCAGAGCTTAAAAATGAAAAAATACTCCTGAATTTTTAATCCTAGAAATCTTCACTTGTGTCAGCAAGAAGCTGAGTATTTTTATAAGGGACTTATCTCTCTTCAGATGATGCAAAAACCACCTAGTTGAGATATATATATATAAAACAACAACAACAATATAAATAAATAAATAAATAAATAAATAAACAAGCAACTTGATAATTTGATATTTATCCAAAATAAACAGAAACCCTGAAGGACTTGTCATTGGTAGGTGTATCAGGCATTAAAATACTGCAGCTTAAAATGTTATCTTCTGTAAACCTCATGACATTTTGGGTTGTTTGACATGTTTACAGAAGTAAGATACTTGCTTATGTTTTTTTCTTCTCTCCTTCCCCTCCCCTCCCGCCCCAACCTCCATTCTGCTGCTTTGGGAAAATGTTCAGTATTCTCAACAGTATTCTATACTAGATCTGGTCCTGCAGGGTGCCGATCACATCCTTGCATTTAGACATAATGATCAAGTTTCTCACTTGACAAAACATCAGCTGAGAAATTTGTACTGCCTAATAATCTGGTCTTATATACCTCACCTGGCATTTCATTTGTAAAGTGGTTTGAGAAAAAAAAAAATGTTGTACAGAACCTGTCACTTAATAGACTAAAACACCTTCAAGACTCTTTTTCCTCCTCTTTTTAAAAATAATTCTCTGTTGATTTAAACTCAACTTGTCTAAGGCTTCTGAGCACACAGTGAAACTTGTTTTAAAGAGATTTTGCTTGACTTGGGTTTCTCAAACTCTTGACTCCATCTCTGACTCATTCCATGTGGGAGTATTTGCAAAATTCTTAGGCTCACCCAGTCTTTAACTGACATCACCATTGTTTCCTTGCTATTTATATCTACGTTGTCACAGCTAGCAAGTACAGCACAGCATGTCAATTTGTAGTCAATTTTTCATCAATGTTATGCAGCTTGAAGGTTTTAGTGATGTCTTTAAAGCTGCTTATTTGATCTTTATATGGAAGATTAAATAAATGCTGTTTGAATTAGAACTGGCAAATCTGAAAGATTTCTAGTCCTCCTTCTTTGCCACCTCACCAGCAGTAAGTTGCTTTCCAGAATTTCAGCCAATGCCTACACATCATGTATTCATTGGTATTCTCATGATTCACCCCAGAAGAGGGAGGGTGACAGGGGAAATATGAGAAAAGTATGGAATAATAGAACTGTACCTTGCCACAGTTTTTGTGTATAACCTTGTGCAAATCATTCAGTCTTTCCATCCTTGCAGTCCATGTCTGTAGCTGGAGATTCAGCATGCATTTCTCTCTGACTTGCAGAACTCAGTTAATGACTGATGTAGTGGTGGAACAAGAGCAAAGTTCAAACAAATCCTGAGGGAGAACCTGAAAAGTGGGGTTAACCTCTATTCAGTTGCTGTCATCAAATAGGGACACGTAAATATATAGGTTACTATTATGTTTAATTAACTCTTGAAGGCTCCAGGCACTATGGCCCAAATCCAGCTTCCACCTCTGCAGGCTTTGAAGTGCTGAAGGAAGCATGTCCTATGGTAGCGTAATCAATTTATTCTCATAAGGTGAGAGTATTTTAATGAAGGAAAGGATGATCAATGGATGTTTGCCAGTATGCTTGGCTTTGCTTCACAGATGTTCTCATTGCTGGCTTTAAACCAAGCCAAAGTATCCACTTATCCACCCAAATGCTCCTTACTCATGGTGGGAGGTAAAAGAAGATGGTAGAAAGAGCAATAAAGATCATGTTTCCTCAGTTTTCCATCCCATCTTATGTCCTGTTCCATTCACTAGAGTACAGGTCTCACCAAAACTTCAAAATTTGTTGTTGTTGTTGTTGTTGTATTCTTGTTGAATTCTCTTTGATGCTCATTCCACCCCCAAACCTACTTGTGTTCTGGTGCTCTGGCAAGCAGTTGCAGCATTTTGTCCCAGAATTAGAGCTGCTATCACAGTCCATGGGATCTGATGTACGGAGTAGTCTAAAACAGGTCAGTAACCACTTTTTTAAACTCCTGCTTGGACAGCTGGTCGGTGCCTCAGTCAGCTGCTGATTGCTACTTCAATTCTATTCCCTGTTCATACACGGAGGACTTCCTATTAGACAGTTTTATGTTCTTGGCACAAAAAACAAATGCTGGAGCAAATCTCTCCCAAACGATCATACTACACTTAACAACTTCCGCTCCTTGATTACTGAGGAAATTATTAGAAGAAATGTGTAGATCTTTCATCATGCCTCCCTTAACTTAAGGGAGGTCAGTAATGGTAAGGGGAGGAGAGGTTTGAACAGTCATTTAACTTTCTTGAAAGCTCTTATTCCACTATTTTCTCTATTTTGCTTATTGTCTGCTACCTAATTACTTCCATATCAAGTTCTTTAACTCAGCATGCAACCTCCCACAGGCTTTTAAAACTTTCTACAAGTCTGCATCTGGAAGCTGAATTTGTTAGATCTCGTTTTCTCCTTTCACAAACCTGGAGTATTTCACTTTCAAAACCAGATGCATTACTGCTTAGACTTTCATCCACACTTGATGTTTTCTACTCTTTTCCCACTGACGTGAATGAAACTGCACAGTATGCTCAGGTTTACTACAAACACAACTCTTTTCTGAGTTCAACCTAAAATATGTGAAACTACAATTACCAGAGAGTGTTTAGGTCATTTCAGGTACTGTTGTGACTTTGGTATTGGTAGTGTACAAAGTGAGAAGTAGGTTAAAAAGTATTGTTTTATAGGGAATGAAAAAGCCCCTAAAGTAAAACAGTGAAAATGCCTTTCTCAAAACTGCAATAGAACATGTTACTTCTATTCTTTGGAGTGGATTTCTGAAGCAAAGAAATACAAGTTTCACTTACTATATGTTGTGGTTTAACCTGGCCGGCAGCTAAACACCACACAGCTGTTCGCTCACCCTACCCCCTCCCTTTCTGGGATGGGGGAGAGAAACAGGAAAGTGAAGCCTGTGAGATGAGATAAAGACAGTTTATTAAGACAGGAAAATAATAATAGTAATAACAATAATAATAAAAAATAATGATGATAATAGTACTACTACTAATAATCTGTACAAAATGAGTGCTGCACAATGCAATTGCTCACCACCCGCTGACCGATGCCCAGCCTAACCCTGAGCAGTCTGGCCCTCCTCCCCCTGGCTAGCCACCCCTATGTATTGTTCAACATGACATCAGATGGTATGGAATACCCCTTTGACTAGTTTTGGTTAGCTGTCCTGGGTCTGTCCCCTCCCAGCTTTTGCTGCACCCCCAGCCTGCCCGTTGGCAGGACAGAGTGGGAAGCTGAAACGTCCTTGAATTGGTGTAAGCACTGCTCTGCAACAATTAAAACATCAGCATGTTATCAGCACTCTTCTCATCCTAAGCCAAAACACAACATTCTACCGGCTACTAGGAAGAAAATTAATTCTGTCCTAACTGAAACCAGGACACTATATTTTAAATCAGTTACTTAAAAAACAAAACAAAGCAAAACAAGACAAAAACACACATATGGACAGTGGAAGTTGCTGTTACTGTGGAAATAACAAGTCTTAAACTGCATGTAGTGGAGAGAAAACCTCTTTGACAAGGATTCAGACAATCTCTTATCTGGTACTGAATTTAGACACTAACATTGAAAGAAGCAAATATGGAAACAGTTATAATCAATGCCCATTTCCAATACAGTTAATATTTCACATAAAAACATTTCTTGGGACCAATAAATAGGCTTTAGAACCATATTTTAACATACATCTTGCTTTAGCTTCCCATGCCTCTGTCTTCAACCTGTATATATAGGCCAAGGCGCTGTTCCCTGAGGGCTCTTTCAGGTATCAGAGCCTAATCTTGTATGTGCAGTTTTGTGCTCACTGTTCAGTGCAGGCACCACCAGGAGTAATAATCTTTATACATGCAAATCAAGCAGTTTGATAGCTAAATGCCAACAATTGTATTTGTAACTGCTGATACCCACATTCCTTTAGGCTAAGACTGACAGGTCAAGCCTTTAGGCTACAATTTTCAAAAGCTTAGGGATTTATATGCATAATTCCCAGTAACAGAAAAGTAAACTAGGCACCCAAGTCCTTTAGTCAACTTCAAAGATACTAGCTTTTCCCCAAATCCACTCAACTTCTTCCTTGTCCTATCAGCACAGAGAACGAGTAGACAAATTTAGGAAATGATTCTTCTGAAAGAATGGCCATTTGAAATAAACAGCATGCTTAGATGAGTGAACCTGTCTGGCCAGGGGAAGAAACAGAAATTGTTCTCAGATCTTAAATTAAGGAAAAAGGCTGATCTTGAGGAAGAAGAAATGACAGAATAAGGCTGACAGGGTTCTCTCCAACTCCCACATACAAGCTAAATATGATTATATGCCTCACAGCCCTAGAGGACTTCCAATAGTTTCAAGGAGAGTATATCTGTTGTTTCTTTTCTTTGCAGCAAAGTTTTTCAATAGTGTGAATAATGCCCTATCAATGTGTTTTTTTTTTTCTTTTTCTTTTTTTTCTCCTGACTATTGGCTATTGCAATATTCCATTTTATTTCATATTTTCTGTGCCATGTAATTTGGGCCTTGTACACAGTGTTAATACATGCAATAATTATAATTCTCCTTGACTGCATCATATTTAAAGGTGTAAGCTTCTCAATCCATCTCCTTGAGGCAAGATTACCCAGGAGACAACCCGCACATTACAGATGGAGCTGCTCTGATCCCATTAACTCAACAGTGAGGGAAGCATTTGAATCACAGACTCCAGAGCCTAGTGAAACCCTGATCTCATTAAAAGCAAAGCTGGCAAGACTATACCATTGGGGTGCTACTTTGGGTGTACCTTTGAACTTAAGGCTGCTTCCAATGGGTAAGCTTTGAGTGAAGATAGGACTGAGACATTGGGATGAGGTCCCTCATACCATATCCACCTGTGGCTGTGAACTTCTGATCCTTCCTGCCAGACACCTCTCAGCAATTTCTGAAGGTGCCAGGGGCTCAAACCACCAAAGTGTGGCACAGAAGGAAAATAAAAGAGCAGACAACTTAAAGCCAAGTGGATTAATTAAATAATCTATATATTTACCAGTGATAATTCTACTGCAAAAGCCTCTAGGGTTAGACACTTTATAGGGATTGTAATTTCTTAATTTTGAGGCTTTGGAGCCCTGGAGATCATTCCTGTTTGTTTTGTTTTGTTTTGTTTTTGTTTTGTTTTGTTTTTTGTTTTATTATTATTTTGATGGAATTGTCATGGTGCAGGCCTTGTCTTTTGGGCTGTTTACTGTCAATACAAACATCTGTCGAGAACAAACTGTAAGACAGTTCCATCATGTATACATCCCTTTGCCATATTACATCATGCAGTTCATTGATTTTAATTGTGCTTAAGAAATTTGGTTTATATCTGTGATTTTACCAATGATACTTCAATTTTCCACAACTAATACAGGAAACTTTTTTTTTGGCAAAGTTTGCAATTTGTTATGTGATCTTCTACTATGGGGAAAAATATTCTATACAAGAATCATAGAATCATAGAATGGCCTGGGTTGAAAAGGACCTTGAAGATCATCTAGTTTCAACTCCCCTGCTCTAGGTAGTGTTGCCAACCACTAGAGCAGGCTGCCCAGAGCTGCATCCAGCCTGGCCTTGAATGCCTCCAGGGATGTGGCATCCACAACCTCTCTGGGCAACCTGTTCCAGTGCCTCACCACCCTCTGAGTGGAAAACTTCCTCCTGTTATCTAAACTAAATCTCTCATCTTAGTTTTAAACCATTCCCCCTTGTCCTATCACTATCAACACATATAAACAGGCATTCCCTCTCCTGTTTATACACTCCCTTCAAGTACTGCAAGGCTGCAGTGAGGTCTCCCCAGAGCCTTCTCTTCTCCAAGCTGAACAATCCCAGTTGCCTCAGCCTTTCTGCACAGGAGAGGTGCTCCAGCCCTCTGATCATCTTAGTGGCCCTCCTCCGGACCTGTTCTAAGAGTTCCACATCCTTCTTGTGCTGGGGCCCCAGGCCTGCACACAGTATTCCAGGTGGGGTCTCACAAGAGCAGAATAGAGGGAGACAATTATCTCCCTCTCCCTGCTGGCCACCCCTTTTCTAATGCAGCCCAGGACGCAGTTGGCCTTCTGGGTTGCAAGTGCACACTGCTGGTTCATGTCCAGCTTCTCGTCCATCAGGACCCCCAAGTCCTTCTCCACAGGGCTGCTCTCAAGTTTTTCTTCTCCTAGTCTATATAAAAACCTGGGATTGCCCCAGCCCAAGGGCAATACATTGCGCTTGGTCTTGTTGAACCTCATTAGGTTCTCATGGGCCCACTCCTCCAGCCTGTCCAGGTCCCTCTGGATGGCATCCCTTCCCTCTATTGCATCAACTGCACCACTCAGCTTGGTGTCATCTGCAAAATTGCTGAGGGGGCACTCAATTCTATCATCTATGCTGTTGATAAAGATGCTGAAGAGCACCAGACACAAGACTGACCCCTGAGGGACACCACTCGTGACTGGCCTCCACCCAGGCATAGAACCGTTGATCACAACCCTTTGGCTGTGACCAGCCAATGAATTCTTTATCGACCTAACAGTCCATCCTTCAAATCCATACCTCTCCAATTTAGAGAGAAGAATGTGGTGAGGGACCACATCAAAGTCTTTGCTCAGGTCCAGGTAGATGATATCCATTGTCCACCGATGCTGTCACTCCATCATAAAAGGCCACCAGATTGGTTAGACAAGATCTGCCCTTGGTGAAGCTGTGCTGGCTGTCTCTGATCATTTTGTGCATGCCTTAACATGTCTTCTAGGAGGATCTGCTATTCTCACAACTGCATTTTCCTGGAATTAGGCAGATACTTTTTCCTTACAATTATATTCTCTTTTGACAGAAAAAATACAGTGATATCATGTGGGTCAGAAGTAGCAGAACATGTCAGTATACCTGCATACTTTGAAAATACCTGCTATTTGATTAAATACAGTTTATTGCAGGGGTAAAAATAATATTTATGGAGGAGTATTTTGAAAAAGGCAAGGATAAGTCATTGCTCACAGCAATGTTTTAGCCTTTATCCAGACAGTCAATGTGTGTGAGAGAGATCTGAGGCAAAGAAAACATCTCAAATTTCTCTCTACTTTGGTTGCAAAATTTTAGAAAAAGACTGCCTAGATCCACCCTTAACACGTCAGCAACACTGGGATGTCCATATCTGCATAATGGGTTGTTTTATATTTCATTTTTATTTTTATTTATTTATTTTTTCCTCAGGGAAATACTACAGAGCTAGATGAGAACAATGTATACTGCAATGCTAATCCCCATATCCCAGGCAGTTTCTCAGTTTAGACACAGTCCCAAGAGTCTTTACGGAGGTTGTCAATGATACAGAGCAGAGCTGCTGCAGAGCCAATGCTGTCTGTGTATGGTAGAGTTGAGTTTTGTGGAAAGAGGTTTCTCCTTTTATGCAGCAGAATAGACAATCCGGGCCAGTAATAACATGCATTCATAGTACAGCATGAAAGAGGTTTCTCGGCAAAGAGTATTGTTTGTTTTCCTTTGTGTCTTCCCAGCTGCCAAATGCAGACTTCTGCCTCTTCTCTCTCATCACCAGCTCCCACTCAGTGTGCCTCCTTAACATGCTCTGTGATGGTGACACACACTCCATTGAACCCTACTGGAGTCTGAAGTTCCCCAGCATGAGACAAATAAACAGCCTTTTTTTTTTTTCCTTGTTCTTTTTTTTTTTTTTTTTTTTTTTTGGTCTCATTTAATTTCCCAGAGTGACATGCTGTAAAATAAAATAAACAAGAATTTTGAAACTTACGTTGAACAACACTGGTGTGGTATGCAGAAAATATGTTGTGAAACAAATGCTTTGAATTAGGACAAATGCAAAGGCTTAGGGCTGATTAATAGCTACTGCAGTCAAAGACTTCTGAGATTTTTGTTTTGGTGCTGTGGGCCAGAATAAAATCAAACATATTAATTAGCAATAGTGTGCATGTTAGTTGCTAAACCATTAAGCAAAGGAAAGTAAGTGTTAGAACAAGCCAAGAAATGCTTTTGGATACCCTGTTGCAAAGAAATCAAAGCAAGAGTACCACTGTCATCCTCTAAATTAATTGGTCTGTAGGAGTGGGTAACTTTGAAGATAGGAAGGAATGAAAGACTGATAGACTAAGGATAGATTTCATTTGCTAGTCATGTACCAATATTTGATTGATAGATTGATTCAGCTTGACTGATGAAAAGCTCTATCAGCCCCATGTGGAATCAAGATACAAACATGTCCAATCCAGTAAAAATTTTCATCTGCACAAAATAACCAAGCTAGAGGTGTATGAATAGGATCTCTACAACTGGGAGAATTCCTCATTGTACAAATAATCACTTCCTTGTGGTGAATTTTTGCACATATACTTGAGATTTTTTTTTTTAATTAATTTATTTATTTTAATCAGCCAATCCATCAGGAATGGGTTGTATAGTTAGACTTTTTACCTCCTTGTTAGACTGAAATTTCACATGATGAAGGCAGAGATGGTTTAGTGGGGACTGTTAGCGTTAGGTCAGAGGTTGGACTCGATGATCTTGAGGTCTCTTCCAACCTAGAAATTCTGTGATTCTGTGATAATAGAAATTTATTGACCTATTATCATCTGTTCACACAAAGCTACTTGAAGGTAAGGAATTGGCTACCACCCAGAAAAATCACCTGCCCTTGTGAGCCGGTAATTAAGTAACTGTTCGTTTGACAAAGAAGTCTGGCAATTACCAAGGTAAAGGTCTCTTGTCATCTCATTATTGAGAGGGAAGAGTGCTCAGATACCTCAGTGGTTCCAAGAGAAAGATGGGGTGCCAGGTGGTAAAGTGAAATCCATATAAGTTTTTAGACAAGGAGAACGGCAAGAATCTGAACAGATTCAGATAAATAGGGAGAAAATTCAGGTAAATGAGTGAATATGCTTATTTTGGTATTTGCTTGGGCTCTATTCATCTTTTATCGTAAACTTTGGGTTAATGCCATAAAAGGTTTTTGAAAAGCTGTTATGTTACTTGCTTCACAGCACCTATGAAGAGGTTAATTATACATCAGATCCATTACAAAGGTGGTGAAAAATGATGAGCTTAAAAGCAACTGGGCTATAGAGAGGGAACAGTGTTGATCCCATTGGCCACAGCTGGAGTAATATTCTCCACTTTACTTTGTATATGACAAAAGACTGGGACCAAAGAGCCCAAATTAAAAGAGTAATAGAACATACTCTGGTCAAGAGAAGTAGAAAAGCATGAATGTCCGGTATGGTGAGACCCACCACTATAGGCTTGAAAGTGTTTGCCAAGGGACAGTTAGTTATTAATTAGTCCCTTGTTTCCCTAATGTTGACAGTACCAAGGAGCTTCTCCATCCATTTTCTCTCTTGTATAGAGCAGAAGCAGATATTTAGATGTCTTCTGAAATTTCTTGAACTCGAATTCAGAGCAGGAGACTCATGCTAGGGAGAGAAAAGGATGCCTATGAGACTGCTCTGCAAGGAAATGGGAAGCCTGAGGAAATATCTTCAGTTCTGTCCCCACATTGTTGCTTGGTCTGGGTAGCTCTCTAATAGCTCACAGCAGTAAGAAACCTATCTGACAGGACAAGGAGGAACGGGCTAAAGTTGTGCGGGGGTGTTTTAGGTTATTAGGAAGAACTTCTTTACTGAGAGGGTTGTGAGGCATTGGAATGGGCTGCCCAGGGAAGTGGTGGAGTCACCATCCCTGGAGGTCTTTAAAAGATGCTTAGATGTTGAACTTAGTGATATGGTTTAGTGGAGGACTTGTTAGTGCTAGGTCAGAGGTTGTGGACTTGATGATCTTGAGGTCTCTTCCAACCTAGACAATTCTGTGATTCTGTAATTGGTATGCGACATACAACTGACTTGTGGCTGTTGGTTTCTTAAAGCTTTCCTGTACAAGCAAATTAAATGCTGCATTTTTTGTTGTCCAGTAACAATTTATAATCAAGAAGCAAGAAATCAGCATCCTAATCAGGCCCCCGCACACACTTTTTTTTTCCACATTTTTTGAAGTGACTGCAAATACAGTGTTTTGCTTTCTAAGCTATAAAAGCATTTTTAAAAGTTCAAATATACCTAATCCATAAAACTAATTTACAGCTGTGCAAGTAGGAAAAACAAAGGTTAACAATTAATGGCTTGAGTTATTTAAAAATAACTGAGGTAGGCACTTTTCCTCATTATTTTTGATGACTTTTCACATGCAAATGTTGGCCTACATTGTACAGGATCCTACAAAACGTAGACTCATGCAGATATGGAAATCCTTGCCCAGTGTTGTAAAGAGAAATTTAATATGCGCTCTGACTAAACTGTAATGCTGTTGTAACCTAAAGTACATCTGTTATGCATGAGCATTATCCTAAGCATGTGAATGGCTGTGAAAAGTCTTGAGAAAAATTCTGGAACTAGTGAAATAAATGTCCAAACTTCCCATTGACTTCGGATGAGGAACAGGTTTCTACTGCCTTGTAATATTTAACAACTGTTACTACCAATGTCAGATAGACCAAGAGCTGTTTCATTTAATCAAACAATGTTACTTCATTCACCTGAAGTGGTAGTTTGTTTCTTTTTGTTTCATTAAACAGAGTAATTTTTCCCATATTATATCTAATAAATATGTTATTTAGTACTACACTTACATGCATGCTTAATAGCAAAGCTTACTGAAACCCATTTGCTGAATTGAAAATTAAAAAATATTTTTTATTGAATTAGGCACATACCTTATGATTTAGCTGGATCATAGCCTTAGCTATCATATCAGTGACAGGGCATAATAATGTGTTTATTTGATTGTGTTTTCTTGATGATCACTGAAATTCACCTGAAATGTCTGGTTCTACAGAGATGTACAGAACAACCATATTGGGAATACGAATTCTGGAAAAAAGTCTAAGGTAGAGAAGTGGTGGGAAAACTGTGCCAGCCATGCCCTTCTGGAAGTTGTGTTTATAGAAGGAAGACGGTTACACTGCAGAGTAGTCAGCAATAGGAATGTCCTGAAATGGGAAAATAAATGCTTGCTAAAAGGGTTTCCTAGACATACTCAAGAATAACATCTGTGGCCCCAGAGAGCAGGTTAAGCCCTGCCCAAGCACAGCATTTTATGTGAGTAATATTAAAGACTTTAACCTTGATCTGGTAATACTAGCTCAATTGTATCTGTGCAAATATTATAGCTTTATTAGGTACACTCAGCTATAGATCATAGCCCAGGAAAGGGAGTGGGAAAGGGTGAAGAGCTGCTGCTTATTCACATCTTTAAAGGAATTCCTTATGAAGCATTTAAGACATTATATTAAGGGAGGAAACTTATCTGTTCCCCAAAAGGTTCAATGCAGACTAGAGACGAGCATTTCAATTGGTTGAAATAATGCTTCTTTTTCTCTTTCTTTTCATTTCTTTCTTTTCATTTCTCTTTCTTCCTTCCTTCCTTCCTTCCTTCCTTCCTTCCTTCCTTCCTTCCTTCCTTCCTTCCTTCCTTCCTTCCTTCCTTTCTTCCTTCCTTCCTTTCTTCCTTCCTTTCTTCCTTCCTTTCTTCCTTCCTTTCTTCCTTCCTTTCTTCCTTTCTTCCTTTCTTCCTTTCTTCCTTTCTTCCTTTCTTCCTTTTCTTTTTCTTTCTCTCTTTCTCTCTCTCTTTCCTCTCTCTTTCTTTCCTTCTTTCCTTCATTCTCTATCTCTTTCTCTCTCCCTTTCTCCCTTTCTTTCTCTTGTTTCTCCCTTCCTTTCTTTCTTTCTTTCTTTCTTTCTTTCTTTCTTTCTTTCTTTCTTTCTTTCTTTCTTTCTTTCTTTCTTTTCTTTTCTTTTCTTTTCTTTTCTTTTCTTTTCTTT